>NC_080570.1:26852994-27452994 GCF_030247185.1 Malaya genurostris
GCGAATTCTATATCTCTCGATTAACGCTTAGTTTTGCAATTAATCTATATTGAAACGTACAAAATTGTAAAGTAACTTTATGTTTAATTGCCTGCTTTAAATATGTAAATCCACAAAACATTTTTATCTGTGTAGGACGCTATTGAATTTGTTCCGGATCTTACTGCCGGCTCCTAACCCAAGTAGAATGTTAAGTTGCTATCCTGTATTTTTCTACTGATTGTGCAATTAATGAAGTTAGTTTATACCACTATTCTAGTAACTGTTGTGTTATGGAAAAAGCGCAATTTTTCTGTGTTGTGCAGCATACATACTTTCAAGTTCATCCGTTATTACGAACATTTATTAACAACGATTGTGCAACTGATACAAAAACTCATGCATCGATCCCATCACAAAGACAGTAATAAAATCAGCGAAAAAACAATTGTGAAACTCGTGAGAACTACTACGTAATGTAAACAAGAAATGGAATGACGTTTACAAAAACATGCAAACTTAATTTCTAATGAATAAGTTTCACATTTGATTTTCAATACAATGGCTCTTAACACAAACATGGATCTGGTTAAATAATCTGTTCATGAAAAATTATAATGCAACATATTGTAGAATTGATCTTTTGTGTTTTTGTAAATAAAAAATCGACAACGAACTGCATTTTTATGGTGAAACATGTATTCGTACGCCCGAAATTTTCAAGCGCCTTTGAATTAACGTGTTTTGATGATTCTAAACCAGCTTCTGTGAAAATAACAGTCTATTATTTTTAATGAGAATCATCGGAATGGTGTTTAAAATACGTGTATTTAAGCATTCTTTAAAATTCTCAGACGATTTTGATCAAACTAATGTGTAATTAAACCTGAAAAATCTCGAAATGAATTTTGCTTGAAGATTTCCAATATGGCATCGATGGTAACAGTGAGTTGATAAAAAAAGTTCACCCAACGTAATGACATATATTATCTAAATAACAGGAAACATTAACATGCTACTATTTCGGAAAGAAATGCACTACGTTTTGTTTTTTTATCAGTTTCAATCTTCTAGTTGAATTAAACAACAATACAGTATAGTCATTCATCTTAGCGGGCCCGACTTTTGTGATACGCACAGTAGGTATTATTTTGGTAAGTCCGTGTGCTGGAGTTGCAAAAACAAGTTGCACAAGCGGTAATATATAACTATGGGAGTAACTATGATGGCATTAACTTTTCGTTCAATATCTTTAAAAAGTGATGTCAGCCCTGCTTTTTTTCGCGAGATGGAAACCGAATACAAATTATCTGATTGATTTTTGTTTTCATTGCGTATATAACGCTGTATTCCTGTAATTTTTATGATCTCATGTCTGCAAGTTTTGCGTTCAATTCAAACAGATAAATCTTACACAACTTGAAATGTTTTGTTTTGGATTTATATCAATGTTTTTCTAAAACTGAAGAAAACTGCTCACATTGATCTAGAAATTCATGAGGCAGCAAAAACAATGCGGAATCTTCAGAAATATATTTTTTACAGCAATGTTATTCAATTTTTGCCTTGCGGAGAGCATCAATCATTTCACTAATTTTTCTTCCACAAGAGATTTATAGCAATTTCGACGTATATTGTGTCCGGTACAATTATGACAGCCGTTTGAAAAGTTTTTGATAAGTTGCACAATTGTTATAGTTACTCCCGTTTTACATGACGATGTGAAATTTTTTGCAGAGCTTCTATTGAAACATTAACAAGTTGGTGATTCACTGCACAATTTTGGGTTGTATTGTGAAACTTAAAAGTGATAAGTTGCACTACCAATTTTTATATATATTTCTAAACATATCTAACATAAATAACATTTCTAAACCAATTGTAAAACATCTTGAAAGTTCAATAAGTTACATTTGCTACTTGGGTATAGTCCCATATCCTGTTATTGGATCATATTTGAATCCGGTTTCCGGTTCCGGAGTTATAGAGTAATATGTGAAAATTAAGAAATAAATGTGCACTCAATTTACCCGGAAAAAGCTTAACCGATTTTCACGAACAAAGACTCAAACGAAAGGTATTGAAGTTATTCAAAAATTTCTAGAACATTTCATCCATATCATACTTTCTGTTTCAGATCTAGAGCACGATTATTTTTCACAAACGATTGCAAAAATATGTATAAATCACATAAATCTGATTGCAAATTTTCTCCGTTTGCAGAACTTTTTTGTTTGTGAGCATATAAACTTAATTCGGCAGTACTGGTCCCCCATTTCAAGTTCCAGGCGCCCCGAAAGTGGTGAAGAACAGCTCTCGAAGTGGAACACCCTTCGATTTCGCAGCGATGCTAGAACCGATTGTGAAAAATATTGATTTAAATTGAATCTCATATTATCTCAAAAGCTAAAGTGAAATTTCATCTGACTTCCGGTTCCGCAATTACAGGTCGATGTGTGGTAAAGCTTTCAAACCGCCATATGAAATGACGATACAAAAACCGGTAAGCAATGATACGTGCTGGCACTGAAGATGAAAACACAACACACCTTCACAAACGATGTACACACCTTACAGATTACTTACTCACTTTCCTAGGATATAGCATGACCGATTTTCACAAACCTAGGTTTAAACAAAGGTCCCATACAACGCTTTAGAATTTCATCCAGATACAACTTTTGGTTCCAGAATTACAGGGTGAAGAATGCTTAAAATTTTACACTTTAAGCGGTGAAGCAACGACCGTAAAAACATTTCTGAACAGAGCTCGAAATACACTGAGGTCTTTTTTTTGCGGTCTTTTTTTATGCGGTTTTTTTACGCTACTTTTTAAGCGAATTTTCAGAGTTATGCGGTTATTTTTATGCGAAGTTTCAGAGTTATGCGGTTTTTTAATGCGAATTTTCAGAGTTATGCGAATTTTCAGAGGAACTAAGACTACTTTCTTAAGCGTTAAAAAAAACCAAATGTAATTGGGATATGATGCGTAACAAAAGAATACAAAAGAAGAAAGTCAAGCACAAGCCAAGAAAAAGAAGAAGACCTAGAAAAACAACATCCGAAAAAGAAAATGAAATGTTAAAATCAATGTTCTGAAATAAAAATGATTGATTTCATTTGCAATATTAAGGTGTTTTTCAATGATGTTCTATGTATTTTCCTTCATCTAATGAGAAAAAAGAAGTGTTCCATCTCCCCTCAAAACGTAATTCTTTTTCTATTGCTCAGAGAAAATGAAAAAATATGGTGGTATATGAGAATCACTTTATATACTTATCAAAAGGGGGTTTAAATTATAATGCTATACATAAATTGGGCTATTCGGACAGATTTCGTCAAATTTATATAGAGTTTAAAAAGAGGTTCCATCTCTTCTCGAATTAACGGTTAAATGGTTGAAATGTTTGGGCATTTATTGTGATGTAATTCAAAATTTGTCTCGGGATCGTAAGGATGAGAGCAGCCACAGTGCACATAGTTTCACTGTGAGACAAACTGAGAATTACTAAACTAAAGCAATAGTTGTTCTAAAGAATCGGTTCGTTTGTAAATAAACAAATGTTCAAATATAAATTCAAACATGCTAATTTTCGTATTTTTTAATCATTACATACTTAATTAATTCTCGAGTTCGGTACAGCAATATGCCGAGTCAGATTATTAGCATTAGAGACAGTCCGTGTGTGGCTACTCCGTTATTGATCAGAACCAATCAAGCTTGCAAAATGTTTTCCTGACACAATTTGCTTGGGAATAGCACATAGTTTCACATTGTGTAAAGTGCATTGATCCCTGCATGCTAATCAATTCCGACGATGGCCTAGTCCGAAAGCAAATCTAATTTGGATAGCCGTGACACTGGCAAGATATCACTCGATTATCATCAATCGAACAACAACTCCTTACGCTATACGAAGTTATGTCGATATTTACTCCCTAACCAAAATCATAAACTACCAAATGGATCCTACTCCCAGTCTGAACTATACTTACATACGTCCTAGTTGAGTACGGTCACAAGCGAATACCTGCATTTAAACCGAAGAAAAATAACTTCGTTTAAACCGAAGAAAAATAGATCCATTGATCAAACGTTCCCCGAATAATCGACGGAGTTTAGTCTAGCCGGATTTTTAGTAAGGAAAAATGTAATAAGACATAGTAAATAAAAAAAGTGAAATATCTCTAGGGAACGATCTCGGCAGTATCCTGCTTCTTCTATTCACATTGCTGTAAACAACGAGTGATGACACACCAACAAAATATTAAATAAAATAAATTGTTGCAAACCATTGACTTGTAAATTTTCACACTTTCCATATAAATATGATAACATTAACCGGATAACACCAACAATGATATGTAGATGCCGCTTCAATCGGTTGACATAGTTTATTTTTGGGCGGTAAATTTGCAGTATCCGTCGTTTGAACATAATTTAGTTTCGCGAGTCCGCATTATTCAATAAATAACACTTTTCACTAATCAAGAAACATTCGCCAAAGCTGCACTATCACTTAAAATAACTGTTCTTACACTGAAAATCATTTTTAGCTACCCAAAATTAGGTCGTTATCTACTAAAACTTTGACTTGATCGTAAAAATTGTTTGGTTATGGCATAACATTCTGGGTAAACTTACATTTACCTAAATTTTGAGGTCATCACTCGATACCTAAAATGTTGATTTTGGGTAGGCTTTGACCCAAAACTAGTGCTGGTAAGAGTGTAGGCACCGTATCGTACTCCCAGTGATGCCAACTCTCCTCCCAAATTATTTCCTTCGATTTTATAGACAATAAACCTTAAACGCGTTTTTCCTGAAAATCCGTTTCCATCGTAAATAAAACTTCTTTGGGAAGGTTTTACAGTTATAAAATAGCGGATTTTTTCAAGGATATTATTGTTTTTCTTAAATGCTTGGGGGAGATAGCAGATAAATTTGAACGAGCCATAGGCGAAACGTGAAGAAATCGAAACGAAATATATACTTATTGTACAAAGCAAAACTAAAACCTTAAATGTTTAAATATATAGTTATATCTACTGGAATCAATGCGTAGAAATGTTTCCAGGCAGATGTAATGAAATCTGTTTGAGAACGGTTGCGCTGTAAATGTATTTTGAATTCCCCAAAGACCTACGTAGTCCTACGTCAACTACAAACATAACTTTTCTAAAGTAGATTATATTGTTAACTCTGTTTAGCAAAATAGTGCCCAATAAAAAGTTTGACAAATTTTTTTTCAAAAAACTGCTCACAATGACAAATTTTAGAAAAAAAAAAGATTTTACTCCGAAAAATCGATGAGCTAGAAAAGTGTCCTCTTCAGGAAAGTTGCTCAAAATCAATATTTTCTACAACTTTGCTGTGAATGTCTAAATTCAATCAATAAAATTAGTTTCCAGATTTCAAGTCAAACATGGACCACCCCAGTGACCTTTGTGACCTTTGACTCGGTTGGTCACAATATTACCTATGGTCACTGGGTCAACTTGAATACATTACCCTATCAATATTGTTGTACACCTGAAAGAATTGTAAGTAAATGTCTAAGTATAAATTAAATGTCTATCCTCCGTATTTCATGTTTGAGTGATGTTTAATTTATGCTTAATAGCCGTGGTTGGTATCTAAATTAAAAGTAATATTCATTTAGTCATTCATATATATATTTACTTATTTATTATTTATTTATTTATTTATTTATTCATATATTTATTCATTTATTTACATATTTATCTATTTATTTATTTATTCATATATTTATTCATTTATTTACATATTTATTTATTTATTTATTTATTTATACTCATGTTTACTATATATTATTCGTTTACTCACATTTATTCACATATTCATTTATTATGCAATAAACAAAAAAAAAACTATTTATAATAAAAAATATCAAAATAAGGAAACAAGCCCTAGTATCAAGAGTCTATATGTCATTTGCTATAAAAATTCAAATTCAAAATCGATACCAACCATAAGAACAAAATGTAATCGTCGATGGTCTTTATATCGTTCTCTGTCATCATCATCGTCATTGTATCATTGTCATCGAGTTGGAGGATTCTAGGCAGGGCTCGATGGGGGTGGTAGCGGGGATGAGCTGGGAGGAGATAAAAGGGTCCGAGCAGGCGGTATCAAGTCTCTTTTAGTTGACCTGCCCGGAGGAGTGAAGACCAGCAGCAGCGTGTCACAAGTCTAATGTGACCCCGCGTTTCGGAAATAAAAGTTTAAAAAGTGAGAAGTGATTGTTCTCGCGACAAGTTGATCGATGGATCAAGTTACCCGACCGTTCGGAAGATCCACACGTCCGTTAGTTTTCGTTCGGTCAGTCGAGTGGGATAAGTGTGGTTACCGGTTTATTTGAACAGTTTATGAGTAGTACGTACGACGCGAGTGCACAAAAACGGTCAAAGATTGGCCAAGCCAAAAAGACGCCAACGAACGCCATTACCCAAGTGCCGGTAGGGTATGGCAGTTCAGACCGAAAACGTTATAAATCCCACTCGACTAATAGTTAGACACTCGTAAGTGAATCAAATGCGCGCAGTACCGCTCCCCGGGCTTCTAAAAAGTGCGAAACGCAGGCCTCCGTCAACAAAGGCCGAGTTGCTGCAGCATCCGGAGTTCATAGTTCGTCATAGTCCGCTGCCGAGGAAGAGTCCTGTACTACCCCCACCGGCGTCCCGTCTTCAGCCAGCTGCAACAAGTCGACCAACGTTCCACACGGCCGCAACGATGCTCCAGAAGCAGTTATCATCTGAATAAAATAATCGCAAGTAATATTCACGCTTTATTAAATTCAACCCCCCCCCCCCCTTGTTGAGTAGCTTGAAATTAAAAGTGAAAAAATAATTTTAGAGAATATAAAAGATGAAGTGTCTAATAAAATGTCTGGTCTTTAATGTATTCAAGTTGTGTTGTGTTAGTTTACAGATAATGAGTCCATTTGCTTGTTTCCGCTCGAAAACGACTTCCGCCCAGTGACCGTAGTGTAAAAGGGTTGAAAGTCTTCCCCGCGTAGAATTTCCTCTGGAGACAAAAGAGTAAAACGACCCAAAGCCGGTGAGTAAAACGTGGCGCGAACACACCACGTGTACGCAATAGCCAGCCAACCAAGTGTTGAATAAAAAAAAAGAAAATTGATCAGGTAACACCTTACACACCAAAAGAAGCGTCCTTTGATTACAAACTAAAGAATAATATGTGATTAGAAAGAAACTATTTTCGTCTCGCGCTGTCCACTGAAACTGTTATTGTATTACATTTCTTTACGTTTACTGTCTTGTTATTTCTGTAACACATGTCTGAGATCTTATAAATAATTATATATCTGTTTTGATTTCGGGAGGGACCAGGGCCCCTCGGGCCCCCCTCTGGGTACGTGACTGTCCAAAGTTCGTGCCGTCACACACTAGTACCGATCAAATCGTCGCATAACTCAATGCACAAACGAATTATTTGCTGGGTTGAAGCAACAAAAAAAACGCTTCAATTTTTCATTTCGTCGTTCGGTGTCGGTTGTGGCATCTGATTCGAATTACATTTGTGAATCATACCAAATTCCGAATCAAATTCCAGACGACTCAATAGGGAGGGTTACTTTTGACAGCATCAAGCGAGTCGAGTGAACAAATTCAACCAATCAGGAAAATATGTTAGTTTTATAATATTATTCATTGATAAGAATATATGATTTATTATTGCCGAACTAAGACAATTAGTCATTTTTAATTTCCAAACCGCTTACAATTGTCTGAGGGCTACACTTAAGCACCATAGCAAAATGTTCTGCCACTTGATGGCGTAACGGTGCGCAAAAAAAAAACAGAAAATCTTTCAAGTGGCCTTGCTATTCAGTCGTCCTGCACTTCCTTTTGCCGGAATAGAACGTTTCCACCCAGAGGAAACCCTGTTTTTCCAAACGTTGTTCCAAGAAGGTTGAACGCAGACCCAAAGTAAAGTGGAAAGCCCCGCTTCCGCTGTGATTTATGGGATATTGTTCAGTAATTTTTATCCGCGGCAGCAAACAGAAAGATGGCAATGACCGGAAGTGTTTACGACTCGTGACAGGTGAATGATGGATAAATGGGGCGACGGGATAATGTCGACGGGGCACTTTTACTGCATCCGGTCATATTCTCGAATGTAGCTTAAGCTGGATCTAAAATTATGCTTTCGAGTTCCCAACGTTATTCTCTTTATTTTTGGTTTTCGAATCGGCATTTTTGAAATACCTAAAAAAAATTCTAATAAAAATGGGTGCAATAAAAGCTACGAATATAATTATAAGAGTTCAAATATGATCACAATATTACAACACGACCAAATATTTACCCGGTCCGGTAAATTAGTCCTGTGCGGACTCCAACGCATCGCCTACTATCCTGTGTTACCACAGCAGATGTTTACACACAGGCAAAGTGTGATTTCATCGCACGATGGGGTTTCTCCATTCAACGAATCAATAAACGGTTGCAATAATATTCAATTGGCAGCTCACCGAAACATGCACATGCGGAGCTCATTGCCGTCATTAAATTTTACTACCGTCGCCACCTCTAAACATCATCGATTTGGTCGTTAAATTGCCCCAGTTTAGGGTCGTACATGTTCACTGATTTCCGGCTGTACTCCGAAGGTAATTTTGCATCTTTTATGGATAGAGAGAATTGCATAAAATGTACGTTCATCATTTTTCTACCCGAAGAACATATTTCATATGCCTTGATTAATTCATGATTGGATTACAACTAATTAGAGACGAAAACAATCGCATTCAAACACCTCGACAAACTTTCTAAATATACACTGATAATCTTTTAACAAATGCGCAATATTTAAAAAAAACCGCAAAGGCAGCTTTCTCCGCTGTCGCTACATAAATCTTTGGGGATAATATATCATTTTAATATGAAAAATGTTTAAAATTATCTGACATTTCTTCATTCAGGGTGGCAAGTGAATTGCCGATTTCAATTTCCCGGGTTTTTCCCGTTTTTTTTTATA
This sequence comes from Malaya genurostris, assembly GCF_030247185.1. Classification (NCBI taxonomy): domain Eukaryota; kingdom Metazoa; phylum Arthropoda; class Insecta; order Diptera; family Culicidae; genus Malaya; species Malaya genurostris. The sequence goes on from NC_080570.1 coordinate 26,861,999, forward strand.
AAAATTCCCGGTTTTTGAAATAGGCTCAAATCGTCCCTGTTTAGTTTTTCTTAAACATTTTTTAATTCAAACTTTAAACAAATATACCATGTCCGAAAAAGATTATTGTAATAGGTCCGCTAGTTGAGGATTCAAATACTTTCCAGGCATTTTGATGTATAAATAGAAAATATTCATTATAACATGTGCATATAAGAAAAGCGCCTTTTTCAAGTCATTCGGGGGTTTTGGTTACACGTAACCGATTTCTTCCGAGTGCACATGACTGTTTTTATTATTTTTTGGTATACATATGATTGAAATCAAACCAATAATGAACGACAATCCCAAAAACGGACGCTTGCCACTAGGAGAAAACAACAACAATCTATGCTTGCAACTTCAACTCATTTTGCACAGAGCTTTCTTCGCTCCTTCCGGAAGTGAAAATGGAAATCTCAGTTCGGCGGGAAAATTATAAACGGCATGATGGCCAAGGACGACTTTTATCGTATCAAAGAACGCTCACTTGCAACTCTTCACACGATTCAATCAGTGCCATCAAAAAGAGACGGATATCATCACAGCAACAAAAAAACCGGCATGGTTCATTTAATATAAAATAGACACCAGTGCGAGAGCGAATTTCTCTCGATGACCTGTCTGAGAACCAAATGTTAGCACGCTGCTGTGAGGTTTCTTTCTAAAGCAACAAACGGTCGCTTATTCTCGTTTTGTGATCCGATTCTATACGGGCAGTGGATAACTGCGATACAATCATTTTACTATTACCGCTTATTCTAACTATGTGCATATAACCTTTGTATAAGTTGTATCTATGAAAATAGATGGGAATGCTCCAGAACAGGGTTTTGAAATATTGTATATTCTAACCTAATGAGAATCATCAAGTCGAATTATCTGCGATAATTATCAACTTGCGATTCTCTCTTGGTAAATTCCTCACAGCACCGATCATTGCCGGACTGTATATATTTTGTTAAGGGCTGTGAAATACTCAGAGTATGAAGTGGAGCGAAGAAATGTAGAAAAATTCTCTCACAGTTCATGCATTGAGAGACAGCGAGTTCTTGTAGCATCTTCTACCAAATTGAAAATGTTGTATACAATATAGATAAATATCGAGATACTTTCTGCCAAATTATCGGCAATCACCAACACTGATGATGGCACAGCGAATCTAACATAATACACCCAAACCTCCATTTACGAACCTTATATATGTATGTATGTATGCTTACACACTCACTCGTTTGCGTATATGTGTATATATTTATACATATAAATGATCGCTTTTACTTCACCAATATTTATATGTATTAAGAAATACAAATACTTGCACACATGCGTACGTATATCAATACATATATACATATATAAGTAACGTAAATGGAGGGTTGGGTGTATCATCATTGCCAGGGCTTCGGCCATGGTACAATAAATTGTTATATGGACATATACTGTTCAAATTATGTCGCTTGCAAGCACATCTGTTCAATGAACGATACCCTCAGATGAATTATCATGCTGTGATTGTGATGAAAACCATAAAACCAATTGTTAACAAAGTCATGTCAGACCAAAAATTTGAAATTTTCATCTAATAGAATTGAATTTAAAATCGTATACCTAAGATTTCGCAAAACCGTTCGGCTGCCACGACTTGCTCTTTTGAAACCCCATTTTTTTCTAATGTATCTGTTAGTCAATAAACAATGTTTACGATTTCAATGCGTTGATGGGCAAATGAATCAAATGATAGCTGCATTTAGCACAATATATCGATTTGTTTTTTTCCTAAATGCTCTAATTCTAAATGCTCGTAGAGGAATCAGAAAAATAATCAGAAAGTACGAGTTCTTCATGATCAACTCTCGGCTGGTTTTAAACCAGTTTTATTCCCAATAGCTGAACTAATTAATCTTCTATGAGAAATCTTTCTACAATTGATCTGATTCTATCAGATCAATCAATAATTAGGCGATGATTAGTACAATTAGTTGTATATTCTACCGGCTTAGAACTAATCGACTAGAACACTATTGAATGTAAACCCTGAAATTGTTGTGGGAAATATAGATATAGCCGTATATAATTTAAATCATTACTTTATTGAAGTTCCAAAAGCTCAAACTAAATTAAATTCACCTTTATCTACATCAATATCAACGTTCTAGTGATCCTACTATGGAATAATTGAGGACCTTCAAAAGAAAATTAAACATAGATTCACTGAACAAATCAATCCATTTTCTTAATCTTTCTGAGATTCTATACTGGTCCTCAGAAACCAGTTTCAATAATTTTATTAAAAATTTTCCCTATGTTACCTAGGGATTTTGCCATAAAATTTGTAGGTGTGTTGAATACTTATTCAAAAATTTAATAAAATATCAACAGAAGCATCCAAATTACCTTTATTTTTCAAAATGAGCTTTCATTATGCTGATATTGATAACAACTAAAAAAACGCTTCCTGTTTTATTTAAAACTGCCTGCAAGCCTCTAAAAATCGTTGAACGAGACATGGGGTGTTGGCTCAATTTCCAATGGACAATAAGTTATTTCAACACTTGTACTGAACATTTTGCTCAAACGCAAAATTGGGTATTGTCTCCTATTTTTCAATTGCTAAAAAAATCATTATGCTAACAACTGTTATTCATAGGTGAGTTAGTAATATTTTTCCCGGTTTTTCACTACAATTTCCGACTTTTTCCCGGTTTTTCCTGGTGAAATCAAATTCCCGACTTTTTCCCGGTTTTCCCGCTTTTCCCGGTCACTTGCCACCCTGTTCATTGAGTGTCCGTTCAATGATATCAAAGAAAACTGTTACTGATGATTTGGGAACACTGCGTGTGACAGGCAGCCCGCTTGTAAGGGATTCTAGAAGCCGGCAGCTGTCAAAATTTTGCAGGCGAAATTGCTCCATTTTCTCGCCCCGTTACGTTTTGCAAAATCGCTCTTTCTTCTTCTCTTCTGTTCGACTTCATTTGATATACGTCAATCCTGCTTGTACATCCAAAAATTCAAACGTGTCTTGAGAACGGGGTAAATGCGAGATTAAAATACTGGTATATTGATAGAAGAAGCTTTGCATACTATGTTTGGTAGTGCAAAAGCAATGTAATTTACTTTTCATTTGTTCTTCTAATGGTAATAATTAAACCAAAGGCGCTAACATTGTAGAAAAGATAGATTTTTGATATTTTATACTTTTTTTACATTGCTTCTAATTGCCATAATCCTATCTGAAAGAGACCATCATTTGTGAGTTCTGATATTCCTGTTCAATACATTGGCTTAAATGAAAATCTATTGACTATTACTTTTTTTAGTGTAAACTACGATTAAACATGGAAAATCTTCAGAGACGTGTGAAATCAGCATTACCGCCTCAGAGTAAAAACTTTTTCTTCTGCTTCTACTATGACTTTTCAAATGAATTTGTCTGTGTTTAGAAGAAATCGTTAAAAAGGCAAAATCATTAAAAAATTTCCTACCAATTTGACAGTTCTTGCTGAATGTAACACCTCTAAACAAGCAGCGCCTCTGTAAAGGAAAAGTGCGCAGGCTGAGCGCACTTACTATAGTTTAAGTAAGATTCTACATATGGAAAAGATTTTCGCTGGATACCGCGGATGCATACTCCGAACTAAAAAGACGACGCGAGCGCACTTCGGAAGCATATTTGGCTATGCTAATGCAGATTCGGTTAGACTTTTGGTGTAGGTTGGTAATTGTTGACGAAACCTGGATCTCAATCGTTGGGCGTCAGTTGTCATGGCAAATTTTTCATGAAATACCTTGCAAAACGAAAATTAAATCATAGTATTAGTGTGCATTAGTGGAGCGATAAAATACTGAATATCGCTACCATGGCAACATAAGAGTAACGCTACCATCGATTTACGTTTCCAACTACTTCTCTATCCACCTTATTCACCCGATTCGGCTTCCTCGAACTATCACTATCTCCCTGCGCTTATTTGTTCCAAAATATTAAGAAATCGATATGAGTCTCATTTTGAAAGTTTCGACCGCTATGTGTATTTTCTTTGGAATATTTATACTGCTCTAGTACGCAGTATTCTGGAATACGGAGTTACAATTTGGGTCTTGTATCACAAGTGTTCACATCGATCGGATCGAAAGGGTACGAAAGTTGAAAGTGTTTCGTCCTATTTGACCTTGGCTAAATCACTACGTTACGAGAATCGCTGTGACCTCATCAGGTGTGTCGGGGAATAGCTGAGCACTTCGTGACGTAGACCAGCCCTGGGTCGTCCAGGCGTCAGCGAACCGGCAGCTAAGCTCCAACCGGAATCACCGGACCGACCTCGACATCCTCCAGGTCGATCCCCTGTAGCAAACCGAGTGGCTCGAGAGTCGAGAGATAAATGGTCCAAAAGTAGGAGAGAACGTCGCAGATGTCCATGGCGATGCAAAAGTCCGGGAAGGGTGCTTTGAGACCTTTCATTTGAATCTAAGTTTGTGAAAATCGGTCAAACCATCGCTGAGAAAAGTGAGTGAGATCCATTTTGGTATATATGACCACTATTTCCGGTACTTCCCGAAACGGATACCGGGAACCAGGACAGCCGGAAACGATTTTCTTTGCTGCCTACTGATAATGACTATCGATTTGTTTAGTTTTGAGATCAGTTTAGAAATTTTTTTACGTTTTTTGTTTCGCCGGTTTAAGTGACGGTGTACAATATGCAACACACTTTACCCTATAACTCCGGAACCAGAAATCGGATCCGGGTGAAATTCAGGAATTCCGTATGGGACCACGAGACCTTTCATTTGAATCTAAGTTTGTCAAAATCGGTTCAGCCATCTCAACCTAGTGAGATTATTTGACACATACCCACACACACACACACACACATACACACACACATACACACACACACAGAGAGAGAGAGAGAGAGAGAGAGAGAGAGATTGCTCAGCTCGATGAACTGAGTCGAATGGTATATGTCGGGTTTTCAAGTGATTGCATAACCTTTCTATATGAGAAAGGCAAAAAACATACATACACAGACATTTACTCAGTTCGTTGAGCTGAGTCGAATGGTATATGACATTCGACCCTCAGTCGGTTTTCACAGTGATTGTATTGCCTTCGTATAAGTGAAAGACAAAACTATTTGTTAGAGCATAATTTTTTTTTGTTTCGATTATAGAGGCTTTAACATTAATGTCATTCGCCTCTTCGGGCCAGAAAAACTTTCTGACCCTATGTGCGGGGTTGGGAATCGAACCCAGGCGGGCTGCGTGAAAGGCATCGACTTACCCATCACGCTATACCCGTCCCCAGTAGCATAATTTTTAGTTTGAATCTATAGCACGATACATTTCACTCAAATATATTTAACGTACTGTATTCAGCATTGGAATCAAATGAATTTTTGATTTAAATGAAAAAAGTTTTCCAATTTGAATCCATATCTCAATGATTTAAACCTAATATGCATTACCACACTAAATTTAATTCAAAGAGATTCTTTATTTATTCTATTTGATTCAAATTTTTATTCAAAAATAGTTTTTTTTCCTTAAGTTTACGTTTCGTCTTCGACTCATCAGTGCGTCAGCAGATTATGTTGACCTGCTGACGCAAACCCCCGGATCAACATAATCCGCTGAGCAGACGTAAAGTTAATGCTATTTGCAAGACACTTTTTTATTATACAAGAAGTGTAACGTCTAAACTGACGTCTCGAACGAAACAAGTTTCGGCTTACTGGCCGTACAGATTGTGGTAATTTAAAGGGGAAAAAGCTTGCTTTTACCCCCAAATTTATGCTAACATAGGTGCACATAACCATTTTAACTTAAGTTTACGTTTCGTCTTCGACTCATCAGTGCGTCAGCAGATTATGTCAGCAGTTTTATTTGATTCAAACAAATGTTTGAAGCTGACTTAAAGACTTAGTATATTAGAATGTAATGTGTTCTATTTTCTGCTTAATACAGTACGTGTGTCTAACTGTACATGATGTAATGAATAGTGTTGTAGGTTTTGGTAAACATTCACTCAACGGCAACGAAAACAAGTTACGTTTCCAGTTTGTCAAAATTTGTTAATTTTGTGGTCCGAATCGTAACTTCTGTATGCTTTCTTTCATTCTTCTCGACTATCACTAGATTATCGCGGCCTATTATGTTTTACCCCAGCTCACTCCAAACATTTGCTTCCGTCATCCGACCCCGCTCATTGATGCTAAGCTGTGCAAATGAATATACCAAACAGATCTCAGCCCATCAATTCAATTCGTTGGTTATAAATATCGAACCCAACAACAGCCTGAATTGACCGGAAGGTACTTCTCGTGTCAGATTGTACACAAAATGGCCAAACCGACGGTTCGTGCGAATGTTTACCGAAGTAAGCACCCGAGCAGTCATTGCAATGCATTGCAACCAGATGATATTGGATTGGAAATATTTATTACCAGGTGCCATTTGCATTACGGTGAGCGTTTCGTTTGTTGCACATTACTGTGAGGGTGTCATCGGCTTAAAATTGACCTTTCAGAAAGTTTACCTTGGAGTGTAGGTTGCGTGCGTTGCCAAGCGGAAACAAATTGCTTTGAATGTGGAATAATAGAAAGAGGATATAAATAAATATAAAAAAACCTACCGACGGACTAGGATTTCTATTATTCGATCTATCCGGCACAGTCCACGTTCAAAACTTTTGCGAAATGCCAAATCCAGTATGAAGCTGTGTGTTAGCCGCACTTGTGGGTTCTTCCGCGAAGGAAAGAAGAAACACCACGCTAACTGTTAGAATTTTGGGCGCCCTTTCAGATAGTGGATTTAGATGTTTGCTTAAGAGATACTACGTTCAGTATTCTAGTCGCAAGTACAAAATTGCACACTGAAGACGCTTTCGGATCGTGCGGTTGTTTTCGGATAATAACACTGACACCGTGATTTAGACTTAGACTGATCTTTATTAAAACAAAACTAGAATTTATATACAAATGAAATTAATCTAGTACTTCTAAAATGAGACAGAAACTTGAATCAGACAGACGTTTTTACATATACATCCATATTTCGGCTCTACCGAACATCGTGATCAAGTGCATTATCGTGTTCCTTTTCTAGCCTTCGATGGTACCTAGCCTTCGACCGAGCTAGTTCGGTCGGCCCTTATCTTTCTTTTTGGGTCTGAGCTGAGCAATAAAAAAGTATCAGATACCGAGTCCAAACGGCGTGTCGGCTCATACAAAGTTTCATCCCTTGAAGAGGGATTCATGTTTATTCAGGATTCATGTTTATTCAGGATAAGGTCGGATAAGGTTATAAACAAAGTTAAGTTTGGTCTGTGTTTATGACTCAAAGGTCTGCTCATTTAGTTTATGACCTTGTTTGTTCTATGTGTGTGGTGCATACTTTATTTGTTGTACAGTTCTGCATTTTGAGTCTGAAACTGATTTTTCGTGTCTTGTAAACTATAGAAATGTACCCGAATTGAATGAAATAGATTCTGATGAATTAATCGTAACGATCGTCATCGTTATACTGTGTTTATCCGGAGAAAAAGGCTACACTTTGCCAGAAAAAAAAGTTATTGTGCATGTCTGGATGCTGGAGAAAAAAAAACACAATCAGTGCGGAAATCAAAGAAAATCATTCACTCAGCTACTCAGCAATTATCTGCCCCATTTGGCAGAACCAGATTCCAGGCAACGTCTGGTCCAGTGGCGTGGTTCTGCGAATGGAAGCTAGGTCAATCGCTACGAAAACCGCGCCTTCTTCTTCGGTACCGCGTGGGGGCTCGTACGCCAATTATTTCACGTGCCCAGTTTCGCGGTGTTTTTTTCGCTACGAAGCCGCTTTTCATTACCTGTTGGATGCGGGCTTGATGCCCAAAAAGTGTAAAAAGAACTATCTCAATTAGGTTCTCTCTACGTTGGAGTTCAATCGGTGGCTTCCGCCGTAGGAGAGTTCGACTAGGAACAAAGTCGCGCAAGGCAGGCCGCCGTTTCTGAGGCTAGTGAACCGTTGGATTAGTTTAGGGTTTCGTAAAATAATCAAACTTTCGTTCTGCAGCTATTTATTTAACTGCAATCGAAGTGAAGTGAGCATGCATTTTATTTGAACCGCTCATTATCCGTTGGCGTACGATCCTCTGTTTCTATAATGTTTATAATTGCAGTTGCAATTATAATCATCATTTTATTGATTCAACAGTAAACGGACAACACTTTCCGAACCTCATTAGCTGGTGCTTGTCGGTATCACAACAAGACTGAAGATGTATTTTTTATGTTCAACAGTAATATGGCGCATCCTATCGCAATTCAATAATTAGCCCGTATTTTTCCGTGCGCATTGCTATCATTGCATTTTCATTGAGTTCAGAGTCGATGAGTGAAAGTATTGGGTGAGTGTTTGGCAAACCGAAATTGGAAATTGCGAAAATCATCTGGCAAAGTTTATTGGAAAATAAGGAATAGGAAACGGTGAAAGCATTCATAAATTGAAAAACTAGACAATCCTAACTAATTTATAGTTCTCATTTTTTTCAATGTTTTGTGGATATTCAAGATGATTCAACAAGCGAGTAATGTCCATATTGAAATAAAATACCTACTTTTAGGTATAGCAGTTTACCTATGATATAAAAGATTACGCACACCCAACTATAAAAGCATATTTTTGAAATATGAAGCGTCAGTGGGAAAACTGGCATCAACAAACTATAGTATTAAGTGATTTAATGATGTTAAATTGTTCCCTCAAGCGTCGTAAAGTAACGGATAGTATGATTGAGCACTTTGCTTTCAAGCAGTGCGCAATTACTGTACGGAGAACCCGCAGATCACAAAATTACAATATTGCAATTGTTGTTTCACGCCCTGGTTGTTTCAACTAAAATGTTGTTGATTTACCTAACATATCGGTTGATTTTGTCATGGTTATGACAGGTAACCGAAATTGTTGTATTCAAATGCTGTCACTTGGCGGAGAACGAAGACAGCAAAACGCAGAACAAAAAACCTCTTCATTTCACCAGAAGCGTTTCATATTGAAAATTTTCAATGGTAAATGAACGTCATTTATGTTAGTTACGTAGTGGTCGTTTTATGTAAGTGAAAGTATGCAGAAGAATATAACAGCTAATTGTAAAGCAAGTTTTCCATGTGTTAAATAGATATTCTTACAGTATAAATTTTTTTATTTCATTCGAGAGTAATGTATTCTAGGACAGTTCATATCAATGTTATTAAAACCGCTTAACGCTTAAAAATTTACTGCTAAAGTGAAGTGGTACTATTTGTATTTTCTTGAAAGTGTATCTTTCCTAATTCTCTGTGACCATTTTTCTGGTGAGTTCCCTTTTGAGAATTGTAATCTTTTGGTTCATTTCTATATCCTTTGTGAGTATAGATATAAGCAGTTAATTAGGTAAAATTTCGTTGTTCAAGCAGTGAACGATGTAAAAAATGTTTATTGCAATTGGCGTCTTAAGTTCAAATAACTGAACAATTGGTTGAAACAACTGAGACATTTTTTTGCTTTCATGCATACAAGTAACTTTGCTGGGATTGTGTCTTTGCTCAATTGCACGAGTGACATCTCATTGAAACGTTTCATTACTTTTGTTGGGTGTCGTTGCTAAGCTGCCAGCATGATAAATCAAAAATGACAGATTACTCAAAACAACAGTCGATTGGTTGTACCAAATTTTAACCAAACGAAATCAGAAAAACAACTAATATTTTAGTTGTTTTGCGATCGCTGGCTTTTCCGTGATGTGAGTACTACAACGCATATTGGCGACTCATATCGATTATATCCATATCGATCTCGATGTCAAGGAATAATATATTCAAAATTTTATGAAGATTACAAAATTACTAAATTTGGTAATGGAGAAACCAGACTAAATAAAAAAGGGCATTTTCTCATGAAATATCAATTTTCTCGATTTTGTTCCTGATATATCCCGAATATGACTGCATTTAACAGTTCGGCTGAAAAGTTCGTATCGTTTAATAGAAACACACATTTTTTTGCCAAAATTCGTTTTTATTATTCAACATAATTGACATCAAGGCGGTACAGCGATTATAGCGATCTTCCAACTTTTCGATACCATTTTTGTAGTACGATTTGTCCTTTGCCTCAAAATAGGCCTCAGTTTCAGCGATTACCTCTTCATTGCTTCTAAATTTTTTACCAGCGAGCATTCTCTTGAGGTCTGAGAACAGGAAAAAGTCACTGGGGGCCAAATCTGGAGAATACGGTGCATGAGGGAGCAATTCGAAGCCCAATTCGTTCAATTTCAGCATGGTTTTCATCGACTTGTGACACGGTGCATTGTCTTGATGAAACAAAACTTTTTTCTTCTTCAAATGAGGCTGTTTTTTTGAAATTTCGTCCTTCAAACGCTCTAATAACGCTATATAATAGTCACTGTTGATGGTTTTTCCATTTTCAAGGTAGTCGATGAAAATTATACCATGCGAATCCCAAAATACAGACGCCATAACCTTACCGGCCGATTGTTGAGTCTTTCCACGCATTGGGTTCGGTTCATTGGACTCCGGAGTGACGTGATGGAGCCATGTTTCGTCCATTGTTATATATCGACGAAAAAAATCGGTTTTATTTCGATATAACAGCTCCAAAAACTGCTCAGAATCATCAATTCGTTGTTGTTTTTGATCGATAGTGAGAGGCACCCGGCACCCATTTGCACAAAGCTTTCTCATATCCAAATATTCGTGAATAATATGTCCAACACGTTTCTTTGATATCTTTAGGGTGTCAGCTATCTCGATCAACTTCGCTTTACGGTCATTGAAAATCATTTTGTGGATTTTTTCACGTTTTCATCGGTAACAGCCTCTTTTGGACGTCCACTGCGTTCATCGTCTTCGGAGCTCATATGACCAGTACGAAATTTTGCAAACCACTTACGAATTGTTGCTTCGCCCGGTGCAGAGTCTGGATAACACTCATCAAGCCATTTTTTGGTATCGGCGGCACTTTTTTTCATCAAAAAGTAGTGTTTCATCAACACATGAAATTCCTTTTTTCCATTTTTTTCACAATAACAAAAGTAGCTTCACTCAAAATGCAGTATCTCACAAACTAATAATCAGACAGCCGTCAAATTTGTACACCTATCTTTTGAAGGTTGGTACTAACTGAAAATGGTGTGGATTTAATTCTAGTGGCGCCCTCTCATAGAAACGATACGAACTTTTCAGCCGATCTGTTAGGAAGTAGATATTTCCTTTTGATTGAACGTAGCTTGAAGAATAATATTTCATTGCTCAAATACATTTGTTTTTAAAAAACATAGTAAGAATTTGAAGACGATTAAGTGGAATCCTAATCTGTCGGACCGTGATTTGGCCAGAAAATTCGGTGCTGCCCATAGTACCGTGAGGAAAACTCGACTCCGGGAAGGATCAAGTCGTATCAAGCTAGCAAACAGCCAAATCGGACCATAAAACAGAATAGTGTGGTCAAAATTCGTGCTCGGAAACTATATGACCAGGTACTGACCAAGTTCGACGGGTGTTTTCTGATGGACAAGGCTGACTTCGGGCAAATCCCAGGTCACAAATTTCACTTGGCAACGACTCGGGAGGATGTTCCAGTCAAATTTAAATTTGTTTTTGCCGCCAAATTTGCAAGAAAATATATGATTTGGTAGGGCATTTGCAGCAGTGGCAAAAAAAAAAAAACGAAAACTTGCGTTACAAATAAGACAATGACATCGGAACTATACCAAAAAAGTGTCTCCAAAAACGAATTTTGCCGTTCATTCGATCCCACGATCATCCCGTAATGTTTTGGCCAGATTTGGCAATCTGTCATTCCAGAAAAGTCGTTCAAGAATGGTATACAGAGAAAGGGGTCGAGTTTGTTCCGAAAAACCTTAACCCACCCAACTGCCCCCAGTTCTGCTCAGACGAGAAAAACTGGGCAATCATGAAGAGAAGACTCAAAGCAAAGGGAAAGGTTGTCAAAGACAACAATCAGATGACCGCCTGGTGGAATAAGATAGCTAAAACGATGGACGAAGATGGTGTGCGCCGCCTAATGAGCCGTGTTACAGGAAAAATTCGAGAATTCCTTCGAAACCGTGACGAATAATTTTATTCGTATTTTTTTCTTATAAGTATGAAGAAAACGCTACATTTGTATAAAAAAAGATCTTGAATTCAATAATAAATAACTGAAATACAGGCAATTGTCTTTGTGAAGCAAGTTTTAAAAGTGTTGGAATCAAAATCAAAACTTGTCCTAGCAACTCTTATGACTATTAAATACGAACAGATTTAGAAGGTGTGAAGCAGTTAATAATGCGTGATTTTTTCAAAGGATGTCTCTGCAAACTGGGACTAGTTCACCGTTGAAAAACAATTGCCTCATTTTTTTTTTGCTGCAACATCACGTTCCAAAAAAAACCATTACTGTCATGTCAATTGCCAGTTAGTGTCATATGCATTTCATGAAGTGAACATGTCGATATCCTCGTCATATAAAGAAGATTTTCGCATTTTGTGTTTTGAGAAAAACTGCTGCAAAACTCCTATAGAAATATTGATAAAGCTTATTTCGATAGAATTTTGCAGCAGTTTTTCTCAAACCCATGCTCTAAAACAAATAGCATAGCGGAGAAACATTCCAAACGGTGTGAGAATGAATTCCTCATAAGCTGAATGACAGACAACAGGAAAATTGGAAAACGATGAGCAATATTTTGTTTCTTGGCATGGAGCAAAAGATACTCTGCACCGGATCGTGTAAAAAATAGTAAGACTTTGTTGTTGTATTTTTATTCTTTCAAATCTATTCCGTCCCCCTCAGAGTATTCCCTCCCAGCCCCAATACACTTGTGTCAACGTTTTTTCCAATCCTCAAAACAGTTGATAATGTCAATGTCGGTAGCGATTCACGTTTGATGTCTTCAATTAACTCAAAATGGTTTCCCCTGAGCGGTCGTTTGAGTTTGCTGAATAGTCAGAAATCACTGGGAGCTAAATCAGGCGAATACGGTGGCTGCGGAACGATATTGGTTGAATTTTTGGCCGAAAAATCACGAAGGATCAATGAGCGATTTGAAACCAATATTGCTTTCACTTTTCTCAGGCCCAAAATAATCTTTCAACATGGTTTTTACTGATCCGTCCGATATTCTAACGACCCCAGTAAGGTCTCTGACTGTTAATCGTCGATTCTCGAGTACCAATACCTTGATTTTATTGACGTGTTCATCATCAGTGGATGTTGATGGCCGTCCTGGACGTAGTTCATCGTCTGGGCACCAGAAATTTGATTCCGCACACAACATTTTATGGAACTTCTTTGTTGAATAATTTCACTCATTGTAAAAATCGCCGATTGCAATTTTATTACTTCAGCAAAACAGGTGTATACTAAACACTAATTGATATTTTGACGTGACACTTGGCATAGATGTCATTGACAGTCATGCCAACCTAGAAAAAAAAATTGACGAATAAGGTTTCCGCGTTTCAGAAGTATTGCTACTTTTTGTCCATAGTAGTAAATTGAATGCTGTTCCACCGGTTGGATGAAAAAGGTGCCTTGCGCTGCGAGCATTTTAACAAACTAATGATGAAACTGAACTAAGCGTTAATCGAAAAACGACCGGAATGCTCCACAAGACATGATAATGAGTTCCCCCCCCTCACACACACACACGAAAGTGATCAAAAACATCATTTTTGAACCTGCTCTGCCCGCCATACTTCCAAGACTGGGCCCTTTCCGACTATGATTTGTTTTCACGCTTTTGATTAACAACATATCATTTGTTATGAAGGTGCGGAAAATTACCTTTACGACTGGATCACTTCAAAAGATGAAAAGTTCTTTCGATTTGCTATTCATTAATTAATGAAAAGATGAAAAAATACTTAGCTTCTGAAGGCAACAACTTTGAATAAAGTATCTTGAATCTATTTATCGCAATCGATATGAGTTTCTATTCGAAAAATTCGCATACCAGAAGTGTGACGAACATGAAAAATGTAAATGTATCACACTCTGTTCAATCGAATTGTCTTCGCATCTCAGGGTAGCTGAATGGTGGGGCAGTTCCAATGATTGGAGAAGGTTTGCAAGCACTGTCTTTTTCAGAGAACATTTTAGTTTTTTTTTCGCAATCCTGTCCAGGGATTTCGAATATGTCTTTCGTTAGGTATTGATTAATAGTTAGGCCAAGTTAGTGATTAGGTCATTATGAACTAAATCCAGAGTCGTCGGTCGCAGTGCGACCGGGCAGAATTTTTGTAGATCCGGTGCTCAACAACTTCTTCTAGGCCCGTGCAGGTGGTAATCGTAAATTACGGACACTGTGTCGCATTTCGTCGTGTAAACCGCCCACAATTGCCATATTACATCTTTCCATTCCCGGCCATCGTTCACTTAAAATGGAAAACCAGACAATCAACCGAGGGGTATTAGTCTGCCTTTCGTCTGTTCCCCGTTGATTCACAAAACCAAACGGAATCAATCTAATTCATCTTTCCGATTTTGTATTCCTGTTCGATCGGCAGAACGTATTACTCAATCAAGAAGACCCCCCTCGCTCCTCGAAGCAGAGATTTCTAAATCAAAATAAGACGACAGTTGCGGTAATTTTGACAAATGACAAGCTGTCTAATTTCGCCGACTAATCATGGTTTTATTCGCTCGCACCGGGTATTAATCGAGAATAACTACCGACCTGAGTGGAAGCATGAGTGACAGTGAAGTCGAAACTCTGGCGATAAATTTCAATTATTTTCAGAAAATGGATTGGATGAAACAATTATGTGCTGATAAATTCTATGAGAAGTACTCATTTGGAGATTTGACGAATTGAATAACAGTTCTAGATGTAGGTCTTTGAATTGAAATCCCGCATGTCAAATAATTAATCGTCTCTCCGATGGCGGTTCAGTAATTGTGCCACTGTAAAAGCTCTAAACCTACTATGATTCTAGCCAATTCAAACGACAAGTACAAAAAAAGCTCTGAAAGGTTAAAATAACTCTCTACTTGATCTGAAATATTCCCGTCATGCCGGACAGCCATAGAAAGAATGTCCAACAGAAGAACCCATACAATCGCAACCGACTGCGAAGTGTGAAATTTGGAGCAAACCTCGAGTCAGAACGGGTTGGAAAACCAACAACAAAACAATGCTTGGAGAGCACTCGAACCGTTTCGTCTAGGCTACCGTTTATAAAAAAAAACAGAACTGTTCGATCAATGAAATGTTGCACACCGACACTGTGTTGCGTCTGATACGATGTCGTGTTGCATCACTTGACAGCAACGCACTCACTCTCAGGGGTGCTCCATTAAAAAATGAGTGCTGTTTTGAATTACCTTTCCGTCAGTCGATTCGATTCATCAGTCTTCAGCTGATTTTCACTGAATGTGGGTGGTTTAGTACTAGCTTTCGTTTCAGCAAGCTACCGAATACAAAGAATACGTTTTCAACGTAGTCATTATTAATAAACACTCAATCATTCCTAGCAGACCCCAAAGATTTATCGGATCCAGAGCACTGGATTGAACTATAAATCCATTCCACTCAAATCGGAGATTTATTGCCTATTCCTTTCTGCATTCGCTTCGTAGTTCACGTATGCGATCGCATTTGTTCACGTTTTGACCGACCGAACAGTCATTAGTGGGAATAATAGATGCAAATCACTCAACGGACCACATCTGGCATCTAGGAAGGAATATTGATGAATCCTCGTGTGCTTCGTCCCTCTTTATAACGGTGGCGGAGTTTGCACTGTCATACTATTTTATGCTTAAGTGGAGCATTTCGATCTGCAGGAGCCGCTATAGCAAGAGGTTTGACGTTGTTTTCTCTGATACATATTTGAGCACGGAGAACCTCTCAATCATAAAAAAGAAATCTTCGAGATCTCAGTTAGTCTTGGTATTATGACGATGGCCGTTATAAAGGGTGATTTTTCTGCTAGTATCTTTTTGGAAACACTGATTTTGACAGATCACGCGTGAATCGTGTTTTGTGTCATTGTCAAACTTGTTCAGTTTTATATACAATTTAATCATGAGTCGTCGTTTGGTCTATAATTTAAGTATGCCAAAATTGGACCTAAAGCGGAGCCGCAACCAAGATTTGCATGAAATCATTTTCAAACATTAAATTAAATTGATCGTTCTATCGATTTCTATAAATATTACTTTACTATGGGGTGCCTTTTCAAAATTTACCCTCTGAGAGAGTGATAAGTTTTTGATCGTGAATATCTCTTGTTGTATTTAACGAATCAACATAATTTTTGCTACATGCCATCGAAAATATGATCACAATTTTATGATAAACTTATCAGTTGTGTGACATAGTCTCAAATAATTCAAAATTAAACTTTTCTGAAATGTTTGATATAAACAAGCATCAAAGAGGATAATTCATAAGGCGCGTTTGCCTTGCTCGTATTTTTAAAGCTCATAGCTCAGTGATCTGTGAAAGGATTTATATAATCTAACTACCAATAGAATCGAAATTTTTCAACTTAAACGTGTATAGCAATAGCATTGAAGTATTTCAATAGTACACTTTTGAAACTTTGAAAAACTTGTCTCATTTGACCCATGTCAACATCAGCCAATCAGAACGCGTTCTGAGGAATAGAACAAAATATCTGCTGCTGTACAACAAATCGTTAGAGAAAAATGTTCCGAATAGTGTTTAATATCGTAGTGAGTACCACAATTTAGTCCTTCTGAAAGACAAGAATGAATCCCGTACAGCATCCTGATTGTTTATTTCAACGAAGTGCAAATCTAAAATGAAATAATCGAAATTCAAATTCTGTATGAGGCTAGTTTTATAGTCGTTAGAACCGCCCATTAGTGAAAAAGCTACAGACGAAATCACGTAAAAAGAAACCTCTTAACAAAAATTGGATCAGTTTGGATTCTATCGCCACTGCGAGCAGATGTATTGTGTGTCTTTTGCAAAGCTAGTTTCGCTTCCGACAAGAGCGATTACGTTACAGCTGCCAGTTGTTTGCATTGGTAGAAAAACAACGAAAAGGGGACAACGCTGGAGAGCATCACACAAAATCAGCCGTTCTAATGGATCTAAAAGTTTTCTAAAGAACTATTAGGATTTCTTGCTCGCAAATCGAAGGTAAATATACTCAGTTTAGTGCAAATCTAGAACAGTTTGATTAGATTTGTGCACTTTCCGCTGTGTGAAATTCACAGTAATCGAGATCAAGTGAAGCCTTCTTTGTTTTTGCGAAAAATGTGAAAAAGGGGAATGCTTGCATAATTCATACAATTGATCAACTAATTGATATTCGGAAGTGTTAAGGAACATGTCAGTTGTTTTCGTATTCACGACATCCAGTTATGTCTCTGACATTACCCACCCGCCTTTTTTTTCTTGAAAATCAAATCCTATACCTCTTTAAAACTAACCCTTTATTTCAGGTGAAAAATTTTCACAGAATTGAAAAACTATCCCATACTTAAGTTTTGAAATAATATAAAGAAAATAATAAGTATTAGAAAATTGTTAAATATCGCTTAAAACAGTAAAAACAGTACAATTATTATCACAGATTGCAATTAAATAATACAATTAAAATACAGTGTTTCTGTTCATTGTTATACAGTTATGCTTCATCAAAGAGCGCAGTTACTAAAGCATTTTCTTAATCACGCAATAGAAGACAGTTTTTTTCCAATTCAAGCCTATACTTAGAATTGAACCACAAATTCTGGAAACCCTTTTCATACATTAACTTGAAATTGCTGGCTAGGGAAATCAAGTTCTGTATCACTCAGAACATTTGCGGTATCTATACAGATGTACAATCAATTGAACCGTAAAAATGTCAAGTGTATTTGTCAATCAACACAGCTTTTTAGATTTCTTTTTTCATAAATGCCAATGTATTCCATATTCATGCCTGTTAATATTTTACCTCCGTGATTGCACTCGTAGTAAGGATAATTCGATTTTAACTGTCAGTCATTCTTCCGTAATCACTTAGGTCGAGAATAACAAATGGCACTGTTTCGTAACAATCTTCGCAACAGTTTTCATTGTACCGGACCGGCCAGGAATTGGTTGAACGTTGAATGACTGATGAACTGCATACTGGACGAAAATTGTGCATTCAGAAAAAAATTACTATTGAAAATTATTTTATTCTAGTTTTTTGGTTTTTCCCCCACTTTTGTCAGTGCAGATGGAAGAGATGGCATCACTGAGTGTGCAATGCGGTGTCCTGGTGCTGCTCTAAAAAAGTATAATTTCAATGTGTTTCTTCCTCATAAATACGTTTATTTCATAAGGCAGTTTACATAAGTTTTTCTTCGCCGTAGCATCACTTTTACATAAAATTCTTATCCTAATTTAATTCTAAAATAGTCACAACGATTTGAATTTATTAAAACATATTCCTCTTATTACTTAAATATCATCTTAGGTAATTCGTCATTAATTATGAAATCTACTCGGAAATATTATTTGAACCAAACGATGAACTTCTAAAAATTATAAAATAAGCTGTTATTTTCAGACATTTTTTTGATAATTTCATAAACTATTTCGAGTTTGTTTGTATCATTCCATAATTTCTATTCTAATTTAGCTATTGGTTGAACTCATGGACGCAGCTGGAATCAGAACTAAGTCTTAAAAGGGGCCTTTATTAAATTGAAACACCAATTATCTTTATGAAATGATAAATAAGTTTCAAGTGTGCGTGACCTTCCACGTCACGACAAGCAAGAATGTCTCGAACTGGCACATTGGATAGTCTACCTTGGGTACGCAAAGAATTTATTAGTTGAGATCTGACATCACGATACTCCACGCATGTCCAAACGACATGATCAATATCCCGATAACCTTTGCCACAAGCACAATGATTAGTCTCGGAGAGCCCAATTCGAAGGAGATGTGCGTCTAACGTGTAGTGATTGGTCATGAGTCTGGACATCACACGAATGAAATCCCTACTCACATCCAGTCCTCTGAACCATGCCTTTGTCGATATTTTAGGAATAATTGAGTGCATCCACCGACCCAGATCATCTTTATCCCAAGAAGCTTGCCAGCTGGCTAGTGTTCTTTGGCGAAACGCGCTATAGAATTCGTTGAAAGCAGTCGGTCTCTCATAAATTTCACCATCAATAGCACCACGTTTGGCTAAAATATCGGCTCTTTCATTGCCAGGAATGGAGCAATGAGCCGGGACTCAGACTATAGTGATTAGATAATTATTGTTCAATATGTCGTTCAGGCACTGTTTTTTTTCCCAGGAAAAACGGTTCATTTTTGCCAGCAGCGTTTGAGCGAATAGCTTCAATTGCACTCAGACTATCTGTGAAGAGGAAATAATGGTTTGGAGATAATGTGACGATTACACTCAAACTATAATGAACTGCTGCTAACTCTGCTATATAAACAGATGCAGGTTCTTAAAGCCTAAATTCTTTTAATGGAAGAACTCCCGCCAGAACTTCAAGACTCATTGTATGTGTCGAATGCATGCAGCCTAAAGCAATTCGCAAACAACGGTACTGAATTCGCTCCAGTTTGATAATATGAGAGTTTGCAGCGGAACGAAAACAAACGCATCCATATTCCATCACTGAAATCACTATCGTTGTCTGATACAATTTTATTAGATCTTCCGGATGAGCACCCCACAAAGATCCTGTTATTGTTCGAAGAAAACTCTTTGTTGGCATTTCGTTATCAGAAACCTAATGTGTCCTCCCCACGTGCATTTGGAATCGAACCACACCCCGAGGTATTTAAAAATCAAAACCTGTTGTATCATTCTTCCCATCATATGAAGCTGAAGCTGCGCGGGATCATGCTTTCTTAAAAAGACGACCAGCTCTGTTTTCTCCGCAGAGAATTCGATACCCAGATGAACAGCCCAAACGAACAAGTTATCTAAGGTATCTTGCAATGGTTTTTGCAGTTCAACAGCTTTGGGTCCAGTAATTGAAACCACGCCATCATCTGCCAATTGTCTTAGAGTACATGGGGTTACTAGACAGCTGTCAATGTCATTCACGTAAAAATTATGGAGGAGCGGACTGAGACATGAGCCTTGCGGGAGACCCATGTAGCTAATTCTGAATGATGCTAAGTCGCCATATGAAAAGTGTATGTGCTTTTCTGACAAAAGGTTGTGCAAATAATTATTTATAACCGCTAGAAGTCCATGTTGATGGAGCTTGTCTGAAAGAACATCAATGGAAACTGAATCAAATGCTCCTTTGATGTCTAAAAATACAGAGGCCATTTGTTGGTTTTGAGCGAAGGCAATTTGGATGTCAGACGAAAGTAATACAAGGCAATCATTCGTCCCTTTATTTCTACGGAAACCAAACTGAGTATCTGACAACAAACCGTTCGTCTCGACCCAAATGTCGAGACGTCGTAGAATAGTTTTTTCGAACAATTTTCTGATGCAGGACAACATTGCAATGGGTCTATATGAGTTGTGATTGGAAGCTGGTTTCCCCGGCTTTTGAATGGCGATAACTTTCACTTGCCTCCAGTCAGGTGGAACAATATTTTGCTCAAGAAACTTGTTGAACAATTCCAACAAACGTCTTTTTGCGAGGTCGGGCAGATTCTTCACCAAGTTGAATTTAATTCTGTCCAACCCAGGAGCGTTATTGTTACAAGAAAAGAGTGCTATAGAAAATTCCATCATTGAAAAGGGGTTATTAATAAAACCATTATTTGGAGGAGAATCCCGAATAATGCTCTGCGTAGGAACAGAATCTGGGCAAACTCTCCTAGCATAGTCAAATATCCATCGGTTCGAGTATTCATCACTCTCATTGCCCACGTTACGATTCTTCATTCGTCTGACCGTATTCCAAAGAGTGCTCATTGAGGTTTCTCTTGACAAACCTACAGCTACATTTTTTGGTTCGAATTATGCTCTTGTACTCGGTTTCTAAAACCATAAGTTTTTCAAAATTCTGAGGAGTTCCTCCTCCCCGTTTTAGAAACGTCTTGCAAGCATTTAGTTTTGCGAGTTTAGCCTCTGAGCACTCTTTGTCCCACCAGGGATTAGGAGGCCTTCTGTTAGTCGTTGGCCCAGGAAAGCGTTTAGTTTGGGATTGATCTGCGGTCTCCAGAAATTTCAATGAGTTGTTTGATACGTATAGTTAAAAATTTGGTAGAAATAGTTATTTTGAGTGATAGTGGAGGTGTAGCAAGTGTGTGCTCAGTAGTGAGAGTGCTATTTATTGAATAATATTGATCCGCGAATCTAAAGATGCTCAAGCAGTGGAAATTGAGAATTTACCGCCCCAAAATTAAACGATGTTAACCTGTTAACCGATCGAAGCGCCGTCTGCATGTCATTGTCGGTGTTGTCTAGTTTCTATGGAATGTGTAAAAGTTTACAAGTCGATCGTGTCATTCAGACTGAAGGTCTACACACTAAGAAAAATTTACATCTTTATAGATGCACATAAATGGAGCGTCGCGATTCACTTACATTCACAATTCAAAGCATGTAAATATGAGTCATATCAGTAACTTCACAGTTAATGTAGCTTAAGCTTACATCGATAAAGACGCAAAGTTTATTTTTACATGTTAGGAGATGTAATATTGTGTCATCGCCGAAGAAATTACGGCATGCTTGAATTTACGTCAAGCGTAAATTTCATTTTTTCTAAGAGTGTAGGTTTTGTTCTGCAAAGGACCCATTCGCGAGTGTTTTTATTTTATTCTTTCAGTGGTCGTGTTTCATCTCGTGTTGATGGCAGCAGAGCGAGCAGGAGAAAAGGGATACTGGTATGATCGTTCCTTTTATTTTTTCTTATTTATTATATTTCTCCGGAGTATCGAAAATCAGGTTTTGTTGAGATCATATTGTTTACCAAAACATATCCGGATCTCTTTCTCTCCCTACTAACAAATCTATCCCGTGATGCTCGTGGAGATACAGTGGTACCCGCGGTCTCTAGAAACAACGAGTATCGTACTAACATTCCTTCCTTTTTCTCAGTAGCACAACCCTTAGGCGTAGCCAGCGTCGTTATTGATAATTTAATAAAAAGTAAGGAGTGTGTGGGTATGTACAGTGAAAATGATTTGCTTCTCTCAATCTTCATTTTCTTGGTTCATTATACATTTCCACTCATTCGGTCGATCACGAAGTGCTCACCCGGGTAGGTGTAAATAGCAAACAAAGGTCAAAATAATAACAAATTTTACCATCATATCTTGGCTTGATGTTTCTTTGTTGTCATAGCGATACTTGATATTTTCGTGATATTTTATCAAGGGATCAAGACATTGTACAATATCTGTTCAACATCAGAATTAGTTATAATATCTTATTTCGTTATTGATGAGCTATTTCAATTTCATTAAGTAAATTGATCCAGTAGTTCTATCTTCAAATAAAATACCATTGAATAAACTGCATCAGAATCAGATAAGAGAAATACTTAAGATATTACTCTATTCTCAATGCTAGAATATAAAATAATTAACAAATTCATCTTCTATAAATATTTTGCTCTTGGTTTGATATTACAATGACAGAATTTTTTATTTTGTTGCTATTTTCTCATGCAGGCTTTGTTATGATTTTTGATATTTTAACTCTTATTTCAAACTAAATAATGTTAATTTCTACCATTGAGATGTTTGATTTTAATAACAGAATTTAGTATTGGTTTGCAAATCACTTCTACCCGGGCAGCTTTTTTCCCACTTTTGTCAGTGTATATTTTCTTCTAATGTGCTCGATCGATTTTCTATGCCATTTCTTCTTGTACACTATGTTCGTACCACGATTTGAAGAAAGTGCATGTCAAAAAAACATCCACACTTTTAAAAAATCTTGTAGTCTTGAACAGAATTGGTTATACTGAAAACTTGTGCGAAGTTTTATTCGTACCGGAGTACGTGAAGTCTGATAATCATTTCTGGAATTGCTCTATTGTAACAATAACAATTCTGGTTTGATTCAATCAATGTTTTCTTGAAACAACCAACATTTGTTCGAAACGTTCAAATTGTAGTTAAAACAAGCATGTTTTCTTTTCATCTGCGACATCTTGTTTTGCAGTAACTATTTCCCGATAAACTCGTCTGGAATTTGATTCGAAATTCAGTATGATTTCCAAATGGATTCCGAATCAGATGCAGAAAAACAACTCCGAACCTTTTACCTGAAAGTGAAAACAAATAACCAAAAATCCATCAGTTGTTTGGATAATAGAGACGATTAGTCCGTCATAAAATGAGCAAAATCTGTGACAGAAATAACCTATTTTTATGGTTTCTATCGTTTCTACAGCATGTATAGTGCTAATGCCACACGAATATTAAAATTCGATAACCAAAAAAATGCTCATCTTGCACTCAGTCGGATGGTTGCATACTTTCACCAGGGTCACAACGAATAGTTTTTTTTCCATTTCGTTCTGTATCTCTTCGTCCAGAAATTCCTCTTCCTGTAGTTACGCAATTCCTATGCTCGTAGAAAAGGAAAAGTTACGACATTTTGTTCATAGAACTCACCATTCTGCCAGCACAGAAAACCAACGACGATGACGGCAATGCAGACGAAAACACGTTCCGGAACGGGCATCTGGATAAGAGGATTCGAGTAAGGAAGGAAGTCAGGAAAGAATGGATTATCCTTCGACAGAGGATAGTGAAGTGTCGGGAACTAGATTTGCATAGTTTATTTTCCTCCAGTCAATGGCGACGCTAAACGACGAAGGCAAACAAAATTCAAGAAAATGATGGCTCCTCGTGTTTCTTCATCATTTCCAAATATCGTAAGCAAGATTGGGTGCTGCCACTGTGAAACTTTTAGCATCACCAAAGGCAAATAACATTAAATAATAATGAATAGATAATTTATTTACTGTTTCCGCGAAACAGAATCGGAAGTCACCAGTCTGGAGCGTCAGGGTTTTCGATGGGATTTGCTCAATTGACGATGTAAGCTTCGCTAAGTTGCCACCAGATGATTAGTTATTATAAGCTTGTTAATACTTAATCGGTCCACGAGAGTTGAACGCAAACCAGTTGTTGGAAGAAATAAAGTTTTACGAATTGAATAAATTTTAAACAATCTGCAGAACAAATTCAGAGGGTTGGCAAGAGCAAAATGAACGGTGGAAAGTGAGACGTCAGTTAATTTTATACAAATTTTTCTTAAACATTATTGGTTCAAAACGAAACAATATACGAACACGAAAGCCGAGCAGCCCAGTAATCCCTTATGTGACCTTGAGTTCGAACTTTCATACAATGGTAATTCATAGGTGCAAAGTCGCGCGAAACGGTGATTTTCAACGGATTTTTACTTGTATGTCTGTTCTCTTTGATGAAAGTGAGCATCCATGTTTCGTTATTTGCCACTACAGAAGATTTTAATTTCGTTAACGAACCCACGTCCGCCGGATTTGTTTCTCAGAAAACATCCCAAAAGGCGGGGCGAATCAGCGTAGCATTTCGGTTCGCTGAACTACTACAATACGGTATTTTCAAATCACCAGATATTTAATTGGCTTCACGAGTAAAGCTTTGTCTCACTAAAAAGAAATTCAATTGCTACGATTTTCCACTGTTATTGGGCCACCAGAAGCGCTCTGTTTTCGTTCTAGCAAAGCCCAGAAGAGCAATCGTAAAGCTGTGGATGACAGGAGGATTAAAAAACAGCTCTTGATTTTTCTGTTTCCAGCTGAGCTGGAAGTGAAAACCCGACAGGAACACTTGACCTAGATTCTACAGCTGACAGCAAAAAAGGCCATAGATCTCTGGCAGTTCGTAGTCCTTCTGAAACCAGTTCGATGATTTTAAAAATAAGTGATTTCCCTCAAGTAATTTCTTCCGATCGGAATCGGGTTTTCTCTCTCACTTCACAATTTATGCAGTACGATAGTCTTACAATATGATTGATTCTTCTTTCATGAACTTTTTATTTGAGGGGTTATCCACAGCTCTCTCAATCACAATGGAGAATATGGTTTTATAAGATGACGTCACAAATGAATTAGCGTAAAGAATTAAGCTCATGTTCAAAAGCTATCAATGGGTTGTTAAAATGCGTTTGAATTAGGTTTTTTTATCTTGACAATATAAATCTAAGACAAGAAAAGACAACTCGCGTTACGATTTGGAAGTCTGACCTTTTTTTCCTTTTATTTTTTCTTATTTATTATATTTCTCCGGAGTATCGAAAATCAGGTTTTGTTGAGATCATATTGTTTACCAAAACATATCCGGATCTCTTTCTCTCCCTACTAACAAATCTATCCCGTGATGCTCGTGGAGATACAGTGGTACCCGCGGTCTCTAGAAACAACGAGTATCGTACTAACATTCCTTCCTTTTTCTCAGTAGCACAACCCTTAGGCGTAGCCAGCGTCGTTATTGATAATTTAATAAAAAGTAAGGAGTGTGTGGGTATGTACAGTGAAAATGATTTGCTTCTCTCAATCTTCATTTTCTTGGTTCATTATACATTTCCACTCATTCGGTCGATCACGAAGTGCTCACCCGGGTAGGTGTAAATAGCAAACAAAGGTCAAAATAATAACAAATTTTACCATCATATCTTGGCTTGATGTTTCTTTGTTGTCATAGCGATACTTGATATTTTCGTGATATTTTATCAAGGGATCAAGACATTGTACAATATCTGTTCAACATCAGAATTAGTTATAATATCTTATTTCGTTATTGATGAGCTATTCCAATTTCATTAAGTAAATTGATCCAGTAGTTCTATCTTCAAATAAAATACCATTGAATAAACTGCATCAGAATCAGATAAGAGAAATACTTAAGATATTACTCTATTCTCAATGCTAGAATATAAAATAATTAACAAATTCATCTTCTATAAATATTTTGCTCTTGGTTTGATATTACAATGACAGAATTTTTTATTTTGTTGCTATTTTCTCATGCAGGCTTTGTTATGATTTTTGATATTTTAACTCTTATTTCAAACTAAATAATGTTAATTTCTACCATTGAGATGTTTGATTTTAATAACAGAATTTAGTATTGGTTTGCAAATCACTTCTACCCGGGCAGCTTTTTTCCCACTTTTGTCAGTGTATATTTTCTTCTAATGTGCTCGATCGATTTTCTATGCCATTTCTTCTTGTACACTATGTTCGTACCACGATTTGAAGAAAGTGCATGTCAAAAAAACATCCACACTTTTAAAAAATCTTGTAGTCTTGAACAGAATTGGTTATACTGAAAACTTGTGCGAAGTTTTATTCGTACCGGAGTACGTGAAGTCTGATAATCATTTCTGGAATTGCTCTATTGTAACAATAACAATTCTGGTTTGATTCAATCAATGTTTTCTTGAAACAACCAACATTTGTTCGAAACGTTCAAATTGTAGTTAAAACAAGCATGTTTTCTTTTAATCTGCGACATCTTGTTTTGCAGTAACTATTTCCCGATAAACTCGTCTGGAATTTGATTCGAAATTCAGTATGATTTCCAAATGGATTCCGAATCAGATGCAGAAAAACAACTCCGAACCTTTTACCTGAAAGTGAAAACAAATAACCAAAAATCCATCAGTTGTTTGGATAATAGAGACGATTAGTCCGTCATAAAATGAGCAAAATCTGTGACAGAAATAACCTATTTTTATGGTTTCTATCGTTTCTACAGCATGTATAGTGCTAATGCCACACGAATATTAAAATTCGATAACCAAAAAAATGCTCATCTTGCACTCAGTCGGATGGTTGCATACTTTCACCAGGGTCACAACGAATAGTTTTTTTTCCATTTCGTTCTGTATCTCTTCGTCCAGAAATTCCTCTTCCTGTAGTTACGCAATTCCTATGCTCGTAGAAAAGGAAAAGTTACGACATTTTGTTCATAGAACTCACCATTCTGCCAGCACAGAAAACCAACGACGATGACGGCAATGCAGACGAAAACACGTTCCGGAACGGGCATCTGGATAAGAGGATTCGAGTAAGGAAGGAAGTCAGGAAAGAATGGATTATCCTTCGACAGAGGATAGTGAAGTGTCGGGAACTAGATTTGCATAGTTTATTTTCCTCCAGTCAATGGCGACGCTAAACGACGAAGGCAAACAAAATTCAAGAAAATGATGGATCCTCGTGTTTCTTCATCATTTCCAAATATCGTAAGCAAGATTGGGTGCTGCCACTGTGAAACTTTTAGCATCACCAAAGGCAAATAACATTAAATAATAATGAATAGATAATTTATTTACTGTTTCCGCGAAACAGAATCGGAAGTCACCAGTCTGGAGCGTCAGGGTTTTCGATGGGATTTGCTCAATTGACGATGTAAGCTTCGCTAAGTTGCCACCAGATGATTAGTTATTATAAGCTTGTTAATACTTAATCGGTCCACGAGAGTTGAACGCAAACCAGTTGTTGGAAGAAATAAAGTTTTACGAATTGAATAAATTTTAAACAATCTGCAGAACAAATTCAGAGGGTTGGCAAGAGCAAAATGAACGGTGGAAAGTGAGACGTCAGTTAATTTTATACAAATTTTTCTTAAACATTATTGGTTCAAAACGAAACAATATACGAACACGAAAGCCGAGCAGCCCAGTAATCCCTTATGTGACCTTGAGTTCGAACTTTCATACAATGGTAATTCATAGGTGCAAAGTCGTGCGAAACGGTGATTTTCAACGGATTTTTACTTGTATGTCTGTTCTCTTTGATGAAAGTGAGCATCCATGTTTCGTTATTTGCCACTACAGAAGATTTTAATTTCGTTAACGAACCCACGTCCGCCGGATTTGTTTCTCAGAAAACATCCCAAAAGGCGGGGCGAATCAGCGTAGCATTTCGGTTCGCTGAACTACTACAATACGGTATTTTCAAATCACCAGATATTTAATTGGCTTCACGAGTAAAGCTTTGTCTCACTAAAAAGAAATTCAATTGCTACGATTTTCCACTGTTATTGGGCCACCAGAAGCGCTCTGTTTTCGTTCTAGCAAAGCCCAGAAGAGCAATCGTAAAGCTGTGGATGACAGGAGGATTAAAAAACAGCTCTTGATTTTTCTGTTTCCAGCTGAGCTGGAAGTGAAAACCCGACAGGAACACTTGACCTAGATTCTACAGCTGACAGCAAAAAAGGCCATAGATCTCTGGCAGTTCGTAGTCCTTCTGAAACCAGTTCGATGATTTTAAAAATAAGTGATTTCCCTCAAGTAATTTCTTCCGATCGGAATCGGGTTTTCTCTCTCACTTCACAATTTATGCAGTACGATAGTCTTACAATATGATTGATTCTTCTTTCATGAACTTTTTATTTGAGGGGTTATCCACAGCTCTCTCAATCACAATGGAGAATATGGTTTTATAAGATGACGTCACAAATGAATTAGCGTAAAGAATTAAGCTCATGTTCAAAAGCTATCAATGGGTTGTTAAAATGCGTTTGAATTAGGTTTTTTTATCTTGACAATATAAATCTAAGACAAGAAAAGACAACTCGCGTTACGATTTGGAAGTCTGACCTCGGGTTCCACTTTGACGTCTTCAACGTTTTCTCTGTAGGGGTTCTTACACGAGAATCAGTAACACATGGGCTGAAAAGTACCGGGCCTAACAAAAAGAACACGATTTTTTTGGTTCAAAATTAACTTTATCAGTTTCAGCAATAACCTCTTCATTCGTGCGAAATTTCTAACCGGTGAGCATTTTTTTCAGATCTGCGAACAGCCAGTAGTCGCAGGGAGCCAATTCTGGCGAGTACGGTGGATGTGGGAGTAATTCAAAGCTCAATTCAGTTTTGAAACAAAAATTTTTTCTTTACCACATGCGGTCGTTTCTTTGCAATTTCAGCCTTAAAACGCTAAAATAACGCTATATAATATACACTGTTGATGGTATTTCCTTTTTCAAGATAGTCGATAAAAATTACACCGCGCACATCCGAAAAAACCCTTTCCAGCCGATTGTTGTGCTTTCGGGCGCTTTGTACGAGGTTCACCAATTGCTGTCCACTCAGGTGACGATCGTTTTTCCGAAGTGAAGTGATGAATCCATGTTTCATCCATTGTCACATATCGACGCAAAAATTCCGATTTGTTACGTTTAAATATGGTTTTGCTCTTGATGTGAGAGAAGATGAATTTGTCGTGAATACGACTTACTTTACTATGAGGCGCCTTTCAAAACTTACCCAGTACAAGAATGGGTAGAACTCAATCATGAAAATCTCTTGTAGTACTTAACCGAACAACATAATTTTTACTACGAACTATCGGAAATATGATCAAGAATTCGTGATTAAATTTTCAACAGGGTGAGATGACCATAAATAACCTCGACAACAAAGTTTTCTAAAACTTTTGGAATCTCAAAATTCTGTTTCATTTAAAAAATTAGGTCCAGAATGCAGAGCTTGCATTTCGGAGCTAAATTCAGTTTCGGAATTCAAATTCAGAATTCAGTCCTAGAACTAAATTGCATCTGAGTTGTGAGCCTGTTTAGTTCTTGAAATCAGGTTCAGTTTCTGAATTCTATAAATCGGTTCCTTTTAAAACTATTAATATATCCCCAAAGAACTATACGAAGTTTTGCTACAATGTAAACCGATCATTCCGGTTAGTTCAGGTCCAGAGCTCAGTTCCAGTATCAAGATTTTAGTTCACTATTAAATAAAGTGCGGGACTTTCGCAAAGCCAGTTTCTCTTCAAAGAAGACCGATTGCGTCATCCTGCTGCTGGTCGTATGCATGGCAACAAAATATATCGAAAAGTGGACAACGATGGGCAACATTATGCAAAATCATTATCATCCGTGAGAACGATTTTGTGTACATTCTGATACACGAAATGTTTTGTCATCATTTGGATTTTGAAATTATTAATTGGAATGAATGCGAAACAGATGCGATTACCCTTCGGGAAAACTTGTGAGCAGTCCGAGCAATAAAGTTACTCCTTCCGGCACAACTTTCACCGCAAAGATTTCAACTGCCGTAAACACTACTGTTCGAACAAACAGAACCCAACCACCGGCCACGGCAATTCCATTGGGTCCATAAACTACCGTGACAAATCTACACGTGTCAAGTGGATGACAATGTAACGAAACAACAATAGCTTGGTATGAAGGTATTCACTTTACGTTACATTCCTAGGGAAGAGAGGAGCGAAACCACATTTTTGACTTTTCATTCTGCTACTGTTTTTGTTTTGAATTATTTTTGAAATTGTATACTAATGTTATATATTGTATATTAATGTTAAATTACGCGTGTTCATAAATATCGTCCTTATGTTCAAGGCTATTGTCGTATTTATAATTTTCGTAGTGGTTTCATATTGCATTCTCAGCCCATGCAGTGCATTGTATGCGTGGTGTCCCTGTAAGGCACTTACTTCCTCACAATTCTCAAAGAATGATGATTCCTCTCGACAAACATCCACCTACGAGTCATATTTAACCGGATATTATCACCCGTTCTGGTTGCCGTTTCTCGACCTTACCTCAACAAGTAAATGTGGGATGTGTGATACAAACTTGAGAAAGATAGTATAAGCTTTCTTCTACCCCTAGCTGTTGCACTGGTCGTGATAGTTATTAGTTTTTTTTTGCTGTTAATTTTAGATTTAAGTGTCTCGTTTACTTTCTCGTTAGTTGGGTCTCGGCGAAACTCTGTCTTGCATCGAAATAATAATTTCAACAGTTTTTCACGTACTTCAAGTCGTTCGCGCTAGAAGCTCTATCTACAAAGTTGAATTATTAGTAGTTCATTTTTGATAAACTGCATACAAAAAATCTTGAAATATTTTATAGCGAATTATTATAGCCATAAATTCACTGCACTAAGCGAACCATCGTCCTATAGCAGGGAGAAAATTTCACTTTTGCGAAGTGATAACGATCGGAGGGTGCCATGAAAAAGGAATAAGTGGAATTGTGCTTACATAGTTTCCAATATAGTCGTAAAAGGAACAAAACCACCCTCAACCAACCGTGCGTTTCTTTCGCTATCAACATACTTTATGCACAAACGGTGAAATATGGGTCCTTTCAGGAAGCATTCGCCATCAAACGGCGTTGCAGCGGTGGTGGAATGCAATGATGCATGTTGGAATACAACAACAGCTGGATGGAACAGGAACAATGCCGGCTTTGCGAACTTATCGTCGTTGTCTGGAACTAGAACTCCACCTCCGGCATTTCGGTTCGATCGAAGAGCGTCACATCCGCACGGGCACCGGGTGTTCGGGGTTTTCAGCTGGTGTTAAAATGTCAGATTCGGAAGCATTCACAATAAAAAAGGGAAAAGTTTAATCAGTGAAGATATAGTCCATAGAATATGTTACATAACAACAAATATACAGAAATCAGCAAATCCGTTTGCCGAGATTTCGAACAGTGTGTTAGCTTTCACTGAAACACTTGTCATTTAATGTCTCTTGTCGAATGTGCAAAACACCACGTAGCCATTGCTGGTGGAGCGGGAAAATAATATATATTGAATGAAGGTAAGAGATTCTTATATTTCTTGAAAAGATAAGTGAAATAAAAAAGGCGGGTGGGTAATGTCAGCAGAGACATAACTGGATGTCGTGAATACGAAAACAACTGAAATGTTCCTTAACACTTCCGAATATCAATTGTATGAATTATGTACGCATTCCCCTTTTTCACATTTTTCGCAAAAACAAAGAACGCTTCACTTGATCTCGATTACTGTGAATTTCACACAGCGAAGAGTGCACAAATCTAAGCAAACTGTTCTTGATTTGCAGTAAACTGAGGATATTTCCCTACGATTTGCAAACAACAAATCCTAATAGTTCTTTAGAAAACTTTTAGAGCCATTAGAACAGCTGATATTGTGCAATGCTCTCCACCGTTGTTTTTTCCCAATGCTATTGACTGGCAGCTGTGACGTAATCGCTCTTGTCGAAAGCGTGCAGACGACACAAAACACATCTGCTCGCAGTGGCGATTGAATCCAAACTGATTGAATTTTTGTTAAGAGATTTCCTTTTATGTGATTTCGTTTGTAGCTTTTTCACTAATGGGCGGTCCTAACGGCTATAAAAATAGCCGCATACAGAATTTTATTGTCGATTATTTCATTTCGGATTTGCATAATTTATTGAAAGAAACTATCAATATGCTGTAGGCATTCGTTTCTAGCATTCACAAGGACCAAATTGAGGAACTCACTGTGATATTCACCACTTTTCGGAACATTTTTCCCGGACGATTTGTTGTACAGCAGCAGATATTTTGTTCTCTTCCTTAGAACGCGTTCTGATTGGCTGGTGTTGACATGGAGCAAATGAGACAGGTTTTTCAATAGTGTACTATTGAAATACTTCATTGCTTTTGCTATACACGTTTAAATTGAAAAATTTCGATTCTATTGGTAGTTAGATTATATAAATCCTTTCACAGATCACTGAGCTATGAGCTTTAAAAATACGAGAAAGGCAAACGCGCCTTATGAATTATCCTCTTTGATACTCGTTTATACCAAACATTTCAGAAAAGTTTAATTTTGAATTATTTGAGACTATGTCTCAAAACTGAAAATTTTATCATAAAATTGTGATCATATTTCCATGTCGGCATGTCGCAAGTATTATGTTTATTCATTAGATACAACGATAGATATTCACGATCAGAAACTTATCACTCTCTCAGAGGGTAAATTTTGAAAAGGCACCCCATAGTAAAGTAAGTCGTATTCACGACAAAAATGGGTTGTATAGAGGTACAGTAAAGTAAATTCCGCATAATTCTTTAGGAGTATTATTATGGTTTTAAGAAGAACCGAATAGAAGTCTGGAATAGAGAACTGGACCCTGAGTTCAAGACCTAAATTTAGATCCAATAACAGACTCAGAATCCAGTTTCAGTCGCTGCTGGTTCTCGCCTTGATGGCGAGCAAGCGAATGAGAGATGCGACCTGAGCGTTTGAGGTTTTTAACCACGCAGAAGGTGCATTCTCCGTCGCTGCTGGTTAACTCTCGCTGCTGCTGCTGGCTGGTCCTCGCGCCTCGATGGTCAGCAAGCGAATGAGAGATGCGACCTGAGCGTTTGAGGTTTTTAACCACGCAGAAGGTGCATTCTCTCTCGCTGCTGGTTAATAGTTTAACTCCCGCTGCTGCTGCTGGCTGGTCCTCTCGCCTCGATGGCCAGCAAGCGAATGAGAGATGCGACCTGAGCGTTTGAGGTTTTTATTAACCACGCAGAAGGTGCATTCTCTCTCGCTGCTGGTGGAAAGTTGAACTCCCGCTGCTGCTGCTGGCTGGTCCTCGCGCCTCGATGGCCAGCAAGCGAATGAGAGATGCGACCTTTTTTTTTTTTTTATATATATATGTGTATTTATTTAGCATTGTATGTGTTTTACATTTGATTTTAACAATGTAAGTGGTTCAGCCTTTGGCTTTTCATCTTTGCTACGCCTAATTTAATGTTAATTATATTCTGATTTGCATTTTTGTTCTTTTTACATTACGAAGTTAAATATTCCATTTGTTTTAATGATTAAAATAAAAAGCCTACCTACTTAACCTAACTTAACCTAATACATTCAAATTTTGAATAATTTCAATTTCTGAGGCTGAGCACCTCTCTCCAAATTTTCTGCACTGATGTTCAAATTTTGTTTCTAGGGTATCCAGGGAAGCCAGTTCATGTACCTCCGTGGTTCTCGTCCGAGGGGGCAGTTTAAGGATCATTTTCAAGATTTTATTTTGGACTCGCTGGAGCTTTAGCTTGTGTGTTCGGGCACAACCCCGCCAAACGGGGACTGCGTATTCGATTGCGGGGTAGATGATTTGTTTGTAGACAGCCATCCGATTCTTCAGGCACAGTTTTGATGTTCTACATATCAACGGGTACAGAGACCTGATGAGTATGTTACATTTGGTGATTATTTTTTCAACATGTGACCTGAAGATCAGATGTCTGTCATAAGTTAGTCCTAGATAGACCACTTCGTCGGACCACTGCACGTCAGCTCCACCGAACCGAATTCTGCATTCGTCAGACGGAACAAGTCTAGTCGATCTCGAATGCGGAAACAGGATGACCTGAGTTTTCGCCGCATTGATTACAATTTTCCAGTTGGTGAAATATTCATTTAGAGCATCCAGACCCCTCTGCAATTTGTTCTTCAGAATACTGACGACTCGTCCATCATAAAGGATGGCCGTATCGTCAGCAAACTGTGACAAGACACCACCCCCCGGAAGAGGTGGGATGTCTGATGTGAAAATGTTATACAGGATGGGACCCAGGATACTTCCTTGGGGCACACCTGCTGGGATGGAAAATTTGTCCGATTGAACATTTTGCAGAGAAACCTGAAAAGCTCTATTTGAAAGGTAATTTTTGATGATCTTGATAAGATACATCGGAAAATTGTATCGATGCAGCTTGAACACCAGTCCATCGTGCCACACATTGTCGAACGCTTTTTCGATGTCCAAAATCGCCATTGCTGTCGACTTGGACACCGACTTATTCCGTCGAATGATGTTGGTAACTCTCGTGAGTTGATGAATGGTAGATCTTCCTTTCCGGAACCCAAACTGTTCCTCCAGGAAGACACCATGTTGATCGGCGAATGCAAGAATTCGGCTTTGAATTGATTTCTCAAACAGCTTAGACAGGGCAGAGAGTAAGCTGATGGGTCGATAGCCCTTGGATAGGGAAGGATCTTACCCCGGTTTCAGTACTGGGATGACTTTAGCTAACTTCCACATTGAAGGGAAGTAGCCAAGGTCCCAGCACCGGTTGAATATTTTTGCAATAAAGTCAAAAGAGCGGAAACTCAATTGCTTTAGTTCGATGTTGAAAATGTTGTCGAAACCGGGGGCCTTCATGTTTTTGGACTTTTTCACAAAAGCCATCAACTCATCTGCAGTAACTCTTGTTTCCTCTGGAACTAAGCTGTCTGATAGCTCAATCTCGGCCACGCCATCGGCAACGGCCCTTTCGTGTGGACTAACAATGTTGAGTCCCAGATTGTGTGAACACACAAACTGCCGCCCCAGTTCGTTAGCCTTCTCGGCAGGTGTTACTAGAATGATTCCCTCATCCGCGCCCTCAGGCGGAACCAGCGGAGGGATTGGTTTTGATTTTTTGTTCAACACCTTCCCCATCGACCAGAACGGTTTCGAATGGGGAAGGATTTGTTGAATTTTTTGTTCGAAATTTTTATTTTTAATTTCCACCAACCTTCCCTGGATAACCCTAGTTAAGTTGGTGTAGGTGGTCTTTTTATCAAGACCACCTGTACGTTGATACTGTCTCCGGTAAATATTCCGGAGACGAATAAGATGTTTAGTAGTGCAGTCAATTTGGAGAGAAGTACTCACCCTCTGAACTGTTGGTACCGATGTTTGTCTGGCAATCGTGATTGCCTCCTGGATGTTTCTAATGGCCATGTCGATTTCCACCGGAGTGTCCAGTGGCATATCGACATTGATGTTCTCTTCGGCTAGTTGCTGGAAAAGTGGCCAGTTTGCCCGGTGGTAGTTGTTTCTGCGAACGGTTGGTGATGACACTGGTGCTGTTCCGAAGGACAAAACCACTGGATAGTGGTCTGATGACAGTTCACTGAAGACGGCCGGAACGTTGTCTATGTTGATGTTGCTGATGAAAATGTCTAGAACGGAATGGACTCCCGATCTAGACAGTCTCGTTGGAGAATCCGGTGCCAGGATGTTGTACTGGCCTGCTTCCTGGTGTTCTGCGAGGACGACACCGTTCCGGTTCCGCCTTCTGTTGCCCCATCTTTCGTGGCGCGCATTCAGGTCACCACCGATGATGTACTTGGCCTGCCGTCGGGTGAGCGTTGACAGATCGTTGTGTAGTATTGCAGTAGTACCATCCCGGGTGCTGGATTGCTTGGGACAGTATACTGCAATGATGTTGATGGGGCCTCTCGTGCTCTGGATCTCCACCCCGACGGCCTCCAGTAGTCGCAGTTTGAATGCTGGTAGGATCTTGTGTTTGATGTTCCTCTTGATGGCGATGGCAACTCCTCCTCCACTAGAAGTTGCCCTGTCAAGCCGATGAATGCGATGTTCTGGGAGATACACCGAGATGTTTGGTTTTAGGTGTGTCTCCGTGATGATGGCTATGTCTATTTCCTTTTCGTGAAGGAACTCGTTCAGTTCGATGGTCTTGCTCCTTAGTGAGCAAGCGTTCCAGTTTAGCAAATTTATTACTTCACAGGGCATATTCAATAATAAATTTGCCAAGAATATTTATTTGCTCGAACCGTGTTTTACAGCTCCTAAGTTTCGTTGTCATCGTTTCGAAGATGGTGAATAACTGTTCGGCAGTGAAGAGGTCCTTATTAACTGGCCCTTTATTGAGGTTGCCCCATCCAGGTGGAGGAAGTGAGGATGGGCCCGGTTCGGTTCGTGTGCCTCCGCCGGAATTTCCCGGTAGGGGTGGGAAGTTTTCGTCATCCATCTTAGGAGCTGTTTTTCGGTTCGGTTGTTTACGGGTGGTAGCTTGCTGCCGAATCTTCAGGAACTCCGTTCGTTTCGGGCACGATTTACTCGTAGCGGGATGTCCACCTCCGCAGTTGGCGCATTTCGGTTCTGAAGCTTCTTCTGCGAGGCATTCATCTGTGTTGTGAGCCCCGGCACATTTTAAACAGCGACTTTTGATGTGGCAGTTTCTGGCACCATGTCCATATTGAAGACAGTTTGTGCACTGTGTTACTTCACGATGAACAGGTTTATACTTGTCCCATTCTATTACGATGTGGAATAGTGTTTTAATCATCTTCAATTGGCTCATAGTTGCGGAGCCTTTCTCGAGATGGATTAAATAGAGTTGGTCACGGTATTTGCGTTCTTTATTGTGTCTTCTCATTTTGTAGACGTTCATTGGCTTTAACTTAGCCTCCAACAGTGCCAGTTTCAGCTCCTCCTCCAACATGTCCGGCAGTCCGCGAAGAACCACTTTCATCGGTTTGTTAGCAGCAATATCATGCGTAAAGAATTGCGCCTTTGTTTGTTTTAAATAACACTCTACTGCCTTGTAGTGGTTTATTGCCGGTACAACAATTTTGTACCCATCCGAGCATAAGCGAATTGTTGCTTGTAAACCTTTGCTAATCAAGGTGTTAAAATCCGATCGAAGGGTCGGCGGGAATCCTTTAACGTAAAAGGGCGGTAATTTTTCCTTCTTCTCTACCCCCTCTTCCGGGAGTAACGCGTACGGATTATTACCAAGCAGCTTCTTGGCACTACTGTCGTCAGTTTTCCCATCATTGGGACGTTTTTTCGAATGGCCGTTAGAAAGACCTTTTTTACCCATATCGGGTTCCACAGCTTCGCGAGACAACGCGACAACAACTACAACGAACTAACGGTTAAAGAAAACTTGTGGTGGTGATAAGACCGGGAAAAGCACGTCCGAACGTAACGGTGGTTCGATCGAGAATGAGAGATGCGACCTGAGCGTTTGAGGTTTTTATTAACCACGCAGAAGGTGCATTTCTCTGTCGCTGCTGGTTGATGATTCCACTCCCACGACGTCTGCTTCCATCGAACGCACGAAAAGAAATGATCGATTTTCGACCACGGTTCCCCTTTTATACGCATTCAGTTGAAGATATGTGCCTGACTATCTCAAAATCGTCGTCCTTGCGCGAAAAACCCAAGCGAAAGTAAAAAGTTTTCCGCGTTGTTTTCAAATTTTAAGAAAACTTAATTTTTGAGTTGTTTGTGGTTATCGCACACTGTTCAAAATATTATCCTGAATTCCTGATCATATTTTTGATGAAATGGTGAAAGAATTATGTTGCTACCATTAATACAAGTCGAGATATTCGCGATTAAGTTCTGCCCATTCTTCCATATGGCTAATTTTGAAAAGGCGCCCCATAGTAAAGTAAGTCGTATTCACGACAAAAGGCGGGTGGGTAATGTCAGCAGAGACATAACTGGATGTCGTGAATACGAAAACAACTGAAATGTTCCTTAACACTTCCGAGTATCAATTAGTTGATCAATTGTATGATTTATGCAAGCATTCCCCTTTTTCACATTTTTCGCAAAAAAAAAGAAGGCTTCACTTGATCTCGATTACAGTGAATTTCACACAGTGAAAAGTGCACAAATCTAACCAAACTGTTCTTGATTTACACTAAACTGAGGATAATTACCTTCGATTTGCGAACAACACATCCTAATAGTTCTTTAGAAAACTTTTAGAGCCATTAGAACGGCTGATTTTGTGTGACGCTCCCCACCGTTGTCCTCTTTTCGTTGTTTTTTTTCACCAATGCAAACGACTAGCAGCTGTGACTTAATCGCTCCTGTCGGAAGCGAAACTAGCTGAACAAACGACACCCAATACATCTGCTCGCATTGGCGATAGAATTCAAACCGATCCAGTTTTTTTAAGAGGTTTCTTTTTACGTGATTTCGTTTGTAGCTTTTTCACTCTTGGGCGGTCCTAACGGCTATAAAAATAGCAGCATATAGTATTTTATTGTCGATTATTTCATTTCGGATTTGCATTTCGTTGAAAGAAACTATCAGGATGCTGTACGGGATTCATTCTTACCTTTCAGAAGGACCAAATTGTGGAACTCACTACGATATTAAACACTGTTCGGAACATTTTTCTCGAACGATTTGTTGTACAGCAGCAGATATTTTGGTCTCTTCCTCAGAACGCGTTCTGATTGGCTGGTGTTGACATGGGTCAAATGAAACAGGTTTTTCAATAGTGTAGTATTAAATACTTCAATGCTGTTACTATACACGTTTAAGTTGAAAAATTTCGATTCTATTGGTAGTTAGATTATATAAATCCTTTCACAGATTACTGAGCTATGAGCTTTAAAAATGCGAGAAGCGCAAACGCGCTTTATATATTATCCTCTTTGATACTCGTTTATACCAAACATTTCAGAAAAGTTTAATTTTCAATTATTTGAGATTATGTAACACAACTGAAAATTTTATCATAAAATTGTGATCATATTTCCGATGGCATGGCGCAAAAATTATGTTGATTCGTTAAATACAACAAGAGATATTCACGATCAAAAACTTATCACTCTCTCAGAGGGTAAATTATGAAAAGGCACCCCATAGTAAAGTGAGTCGTATTCACGACAAAAACTCTGTTGTTGATATATTCTTACAAAAGTCTTCTTATTTCCAGGTAGATGCATTGAGGAGCACTGAGAATAATTGTCTTTAACCGTGATGTTTTCTTTTGAGGTTTGTTTTTTTTATACCGCATTAAAGTGGACATCAATAAAACACCCCCTCCTTTCCCTAGCCTTAGATTTTGTGATATTTATTTCGTACAATAATAACGAAAAATCCTTTCTACGTTCGATTACTGATAACACGGCAATTCATTATTCGATCGTAATCGCTTTTGCCGAGGTAACAGCAAAAATGCTGCTGACAAGTTCGGTAACAATTGACAGTTAACAAATTTGGTACTGCCGATATTCTCAGTAATTATTATTTTGCCGAGATGATTACCGATCTCTCGGCTGTGCAAATCTCGGCATTTTTTTGCCGAGATTCAGCAATAAAATTTAAGTGTGTAGAGAATTGGCGACGTGATACGATGCAAAATCGACAGGTGACATTAGATGACAAGTCTGATGCCGAGCTCGAGAATTTGATTTGCAGTGTATTGGCCTTGAACAATGGTATTTCATCAGAACGAACTCTTTTCTCTACAACGAACACTCAGTGGGCGTCGATTTGTTGTGGAAGTAATACCTTAAAAGATTTCAAAAACTCTGCAGTGAAGATTGCATGTGATGATTAAAAATTACACAATATAAGTTTTTGTGTAAGCTTAAATTTCATGCGGCACGTTTCAATTTAGCAACAGGTTGTTTCTCTATGTTGGCGAAATCAAAAGTAGAGAATCACGTTCCAGTGTGTATGACAACTAAGCGTTTGTTTTTTAGCCAAGATTTATACCATTGACTGGAAACGCTTAACATTGCAGTTAGCTTACCCAACTTTGCTGGTTTGACACAATGTCGTTATCTAAGTACAAATTGGTCATGGCTTAAAATGCTAGACATTTATTCTCGGATTTTCAGTTCGGTGATTACTGAAAAATTGATCAGTTTTGTCGAAATAGTCGATTTATCCGAAATCCTTACATAATTTGACGACTTCAGCATCCCACCAGTTATTTACGATATACGAGGAAACCCAGTTATTTACGATATACGAGGTCTGTTTAAAAAGTTCCCGGAATTTTTATTGCGCGCGTCTGGAGAGTCCGGTGGTCAAATTTTTTTTTATTGTGTTGGTACATATGTCCCTAATGTATGGTGAAATTTTCATCTGTATTCATTGTTTACATTCTGTCTTGTAGCGGCTGATGTAGACGTGTTTTTTTTAGCTCGGCGATTTTTGTTAGTTTAAACAATGGAAGAATTGAAGAATTTGTATTAAATTTTGCGTGAAAAATGAAATAAAGTGTAACCAAGTGTGCGAAATGTTACAGAGAGCCTACGGCGAGTCTGCTATGAAAAAAACAAGTGTTTACGAGTGGTATAAGCGTTTCCAAGATGGCCGCGAAGACGTTGAAGACGACGAACGCTCCGGTCGACCCAGCACGTCAATAATCGATGAAAATGTGGGAAAAGTGGAAAAAATGATTATGGATGATCGCCGAATCACTATTAGAGAAGTTGCTGATGAAGTTGGCATATCAGTTGGCTCATGCCATCATATTTTTTCAAATGTTTTGGGCATGAAACGAGTGGCAGCAAAATTCGTTCCAAAACTGCTGAATTTTGATCAAAAAAACAAACGCATTACCATCGCTCAGGAGCTGTTAAACGACGTCAACGACGATCCAAATTTACTTGAAAGGGTCATAACTGGTGATGAAACATGGGTGTATGGTTATGATGTCGAAACAAAAGCACAATCGTCCACGTGGAAGCACCCAACGTCACCAAGACAAAAATCGCCGAGCTCAAAAAAACATGTCTACACCAGCCGCTACAAGACAGAATGTAAACAATGAATACAGCTGAAAATTTCACCATACATTAGGGACATATGTACCAACACAAAAAAAAAATTTGACCACCGGACTCTCCAGACGCGCGCAATTAAAAAATTCCGGGAACTTTTTGAACAAACCTCGTATGTATCGGAAGTTTGGGTATAATTTTATCGTCACCAACAAGTTTAAAAAAAGGTATTTTTCGTTGTTTTTCCAATTTCAGCGAAATGTTTGACTAAAAGTCTACTAAATAGAACTGTACTAACCATACTATTCATTGTTTTCGAATGCCGTTGTACTAAATTCACACATTTTAGCCTAATTTTTTAAGAGCTATCGTTAAAAAAAAATTCAAATTTTTCTTTACGTTTCGTCTTAGACTCGTCAGTGCAGAGCAGTTCAAATTGAACTGCTTATTGCAAACTTAAACAGTTCAACTTGAACCGCTAAGCAGACGTAAAGTTAATGCTATTTGCAAAACACTTATATATTTGGTACCGAAGTACCACGTCTTTCCTGACGTGCCGAACGAAAACGTTGTTTTCGGCTTATTCTGGCCGATGCAGGTATGGTCATTTAGGGGTTAGCCTATGTTTGTGCTTAGGGCACATAACCGTTTTTACTTTTCTTTACGTTTCGTCTTAGACTCGTCAGTGCAGAGCAGTTCAAATTGAACTGCTTATTGCAAACTTAAACAGTTCAACTTGAACCGCTAAGCAGACGTAAAGTTAATGCTATTTGCAAAACACTTATATATTTGGTACCGAAGTACCACGTCTTTCCTGACGTGCCGAACGAAAACGTTGTTTTCGGCTTATTCTGGCCGATGCAGGTATGGTCATTTAGGGGTTAGCCTATGTTTGTGCTTAGGGCACATAACCGTTTTTACTTTTCTTTACGTTTCGTCTTAGACTCGTCAGTGCAGAGCAGTTCAAATTGAACTGCTTATTGCAAACTTAAACAGTTCAACTTGAACCGCTAAGCAGACGTAAAGTTAATGCTATTTGCAAAACACTTATATATTTGGTACCGAAGTACCACGTCTTTCCTGACGTGCCGAACGAAAACGTTGTTTTCGGCTTATTCTGGCCGATGCAGGTATGGTCATTTAGGGGTTAGCCTATGTTTGTGCTTAGGGCACATAACCGTTTTTACTTTTCTTTACGTTTCGTCTTAGACTCGTCAGTGCAGAGCAGTTCAAATTGAACTGCTTATTGCAAACTTAAACAGTTCAACTTGAACCGCTAAGCAGACGTAAAGTTAATGCTATTTGCAAAACACTTATATATTTGGTACCGAAGTACCACGTCTTTCCTGACGTGCCGAACGAAAACGTTGTTTTCGGCTTATTCTGGCCGATGCAGGTATGGTCATTTAGGGGTTAGCCTATGTTTGTGCTTAGGGCACATAACCGTTTTTACTTTTCTTTACGTTTCGTCTTAGACTCGTCAGTGCAGAGCAGTTCAAATTGAACTGCTTATTGCAAACTTAAACAGTTCAACTTGAACCGCTAAGCAGACGTAAAGTTAATGCTATTTGCAAAACACTTATATATTTGGTACCGAAGTACCACGTCTTTCCTGACGTGCCGAACGAAAACGTTGTTTTCGGCTTATTCTGGCCGATGCAGGTATGGTCATTTATAATAAATAAGAATAAGCCGAAAACAACGTTTTCGTTCGGCACGTCAGGAAAGACGTGGTACTTCGGTACCAAATATATAAGTGTTTTGCAAATAGCATTAACTTTACGTCTGCTTAGCGGTTCAAGTTGAACTGTTTAAGTTTGCAATAAGCAGTTCAATTTGAACTGCTCTGCACTGACGAGTCTAAGACGAAACGTAAAGAAAAGTAAAAACGGTTATGTGCCCTAAGCACAAACATAGGCTAACCCCTAAATGACCATACCTGCATCGGCCAGAATAAGCCGAAAACAACGTTTTCGTTCGGCACGTCAGGAAAGACGTGGTACTTCGGTACCAAATATATAAGTGTTTTGCAAATAGCATTAACTTTACGTCTGCTTAGCGGTTCAAGTTGAACTGTTTAAGTTTGCAATAAGCAGTTCAATTTGAACTGCTCTGCACTGACGAGTCTAAGACGAAACGTAAAGAAAAGTAAAAACGGTTATGTGCCCTAAGCACAAACATAGGCTAACCCCTAAATGACCATACCTGCATCGGCCAGAATAAGCCGAAAACAACGTTTTCGTTCGGCACGTCAGGAAAGACGTGGTACTTCGGTACCAAATATATAAGTGTTTTGCAAATAGCATTAACTTTACGTCTGCTTAGCGGTTCAAGTTGAACTGTTTAAGTTTGCAATAAGCAGTTCAATTTGAACTGCTCTGCACTGACGAGTCTAAGACGAAACGTAAAGAAAAGTAAAAACGGTTATGTGCCCTAAGCACAAACATAGGCTAACCCCTAAATGAAAATTCAAATGTTTTGCATAATGCAAAGCTTTATTCGCACTAGATTTTACATTTTTCCGTGGATGTTTGAAAAATAAATCGGTGAAACAGTATTTTCGAGGACAGGTATTAGAAATCATGATTTATGGTGTCTATTCACAGCGCAGAATTCTCGGTTAATTTTTCAAAAGGGCGTGACAAGCAAGTGACAGTTTCTCTTTGTTTACTTTCTCTTCTATTAATTACCAAGCCGTGTCCACGTTTATCACTCAACTCTTTGCATGGAATGATACCCGAACTTTCGACTTTCAAACAGAATAGTGATATCAAAGAAAATCTTTTTAATCACATCACAATAATCGAAAGAGATAAACTGTCACTTGCTTATACGCCCTTTTGAAAAATTACCCGAGAATTATCAGAAATCAAACAATTAAAGCAAAATAGTTGTGCACACAGAGGAATGGAGCTAGTTTAGAATAGCAAAACAGTTAATTGATTTTCAAATTTAATTGAAAATGATTGCCTTGAACCAATTTCTCCTTCCAACCTCAACGATAACATGTGTTTGATTTGAAGCAAAACTCTGATCTAGACTAACGGAACAATGATTTGTTTCCAATAATTTTATTGTTGAAATCAATTAACTATTTATTACATGTAAACAACAGTTGAGTTGATGTTATTAATTAAATCATTTTATCTAGGATCCTATTTGTGTGACGAAACTACTAAGTTTATTGTTCAAATGAGGCTTATCAGTTTTATTTTTTATAAACCAGAGTAAGAGAAACTTATCTGCTTCTTTCGTGCTCTATGAGACTTTTTTTAACAATTGAAGGGTGTGTATAGGTTTGTTAATAATATTACTAAAA
This sequence comes from Malaya genurostris, assembly GCF_030247185.1. Classification (NCBI taxonomy): domain Eukaryota; kingdom Metazoa; phylum Arthropoda; class Insecta; order Diptera; family Culicidae; genus Malaya; species Malaya genurostris. Next base: position 26,906,341 of record NC_080570.1, read on the forward strand.
ACTGCATAATACCACATAACCCGTTTTTTTACAGAACATATTTAGACTGTTGGAGCTCCACATTTTTTGATATAATAAAAATTAGTGTAACAGGGCTTGATTGCGTTATGTGATTAATGCGATCGTCCCAAATCGGCTAAATGAACACAAATCGAAATTAAAGTAGTTTAAAAATACCCTAGGAATTAGTTTCAAAGAAATCGTTTATTCTTTCTTCAAAAAAGACAAAAATGTATAGATTTAACAAATAAATGCGTAAGCTCGAATAATGAATCATTTATTTCAACTAAAATGTTTTTAATTTCAAAGCACATCAAATATTAACATTATCAAAAGTTCATTCAGTTCAAATTTATTTTTGTAATTAAATTTACTGTGAAATTGTTCGTCAAGAAATAATATTTGTTATGTTTATAAAAATACTGATTGAATCAAACTAATTCTCCGGGCGAAATGATGTATCCTGCAATATTAAACCAGATTTTCTTTATTCACTATTTTAACAAAATAAAACGTTGTGTGAATTCCTATTTGGATATTTTTACGATTTTTGTTCTCTGCAGTTTTTCAATTTTTGTCGTGAATACGACTTTCTTTACTATGGGGTGCTTTTTCAAAATGAGAATATTATCTTTAAAATCTGTGATTGTCTTCAATCCACCAGACGATTTATTTCTCTTTTCGCTCTATTACTTGATATAAAAATGCTGTAGCCTTCAATACAACAGACAGTGAAGAGGATAAAACAACTATCCGACTCCTGGTAGAGATGCCAAGTAAAATGTTCACGTCTGCATACTAGAAATTCTTCAATGCAAGTTAAATTTTATAAGTATGACGAGAAAAAAATCAAACAAGAAGCTCAACGCAATTTTAAAAGTCTGTAAATTTGACGATTGTATATAACAGTTTCAAAAACCTATACAAAGTCTGCAAAATTGCAGAGTCTGCTTACAAAAGAAATCGCAAAATTTACATGCAAATCTGCAACCTGCAACCAGGGATGTGAACCTGACATCCCTGTCTGCAACCTGTGATTCTAACGCTCAATATTTTGCTATCCTGCGGCGATTCCCCGCTGAAAACTGCAATACTTTGTTTTTCCAAAAATAATCTAGACTGTCTTTTGAAATGGGATAAACTTTTTTTTTACCAATTTTATTCAAACGGCTGCAGTCGTAAACTGACAAACCCTACAAAAAATATTGTATGAGTGATTTTTACAAAACTATTCAAATTTTCGAATAAAAACATGGAAACAATCCTGATCGACTCCTACAGTGAAAATTTAGAATCGATTTGAAAAAATAAATATTTTTAATTTGGATGAAATTTTGTTTCAAGATATATGATTATGTTCCTTACCTAGAGTCAAGTCTTATTCAAGATCCCATGGAAAAAGTCCCTGTGATGCTATTGGTGGCACTCTCAAACGAACTGCAAAAAGAGCCAGTCATATATGTGTCCCTCATATTAGTTAAAATGAAATACTCATGGTTTAGAAACCATCCATAGTTAGTATCTGTTTTACTAGCGAGCAAAACGTGTCGTAAGCCCACCGCGTTGGAATACTGAAAATGTTCCGTATTTCTATGTGTCGGTTTTGCACGACACGCTTTGTGAGATGATTCGTTCAATTCATGTGTTTGGGATTTTGCGCGCCTTATTTTGGCACTGAATTTCACCTTAATGCTCCTTCATACCAAACATTTCAGAAATTCAATCTTGAGTTGTTTGTGGTTATCTCATACTACATAAAATGTTATCACAAATTGTTGAACGTATTTCCGATGGTATTGAGTAAAAAAAATGGATGGGTAATGTCAGAGACATAACTGGATGTCGTGAATACGAAAACAACTGACATGTTTCTTAACACTTCCGAATATCAATTAGTTGATCAATTGTATGAATTATGGAAGCATTTCCCTCTTTCACATTTTTCGCAAAAACATAGAAGGCTTCACTTGATCTCGATTACTGTGAATTTCACACAGCGAAAAGTGCACAAATCTAATCAAACTGTTCTAGATTTGCACTAAACAGAGGATATTTACCTTCGATTTGCGAAGAAGAAATCCTAATAGTTCTTTAGAAATCTTTTAGAGCCATTAGAACGGCTGATTTTGTGTGACGCTCCCCACCGTTGTCCTCTTTTCGTTGTTTTTTCACCAATGCAAACGACGCTCTTGTCGGAAGCGAAACTGGCTAAACAAACGACACACAATACATCTGCTGGCATTGGCGATAGAATTCAAACCGATCCAATTTTTGTTGAGAGGCTTGTTTTTACCTGATTTCGTTTGTAGCTTTTTCACTAATGGGCGGTCCTAACGACTATAAAAATAGCAGCATATAAAATTTTAATTTCGATATTTCCTTTCGGATTTGCATTTCGTTGAAAGAAACTATCAGGATGCTATACGGTATTCATTCCTGCCTTTCAGAAGGACCAAATTGTGGAACTCACTACGATATTAAACACCTTTCGGAACATTTTTCTCGAACGATTTGTTGTACAGCAGCAGATATTTTGTTTTCTTCCTCAGAACGCGTTCTGATTGGCTGGTGTTGACATGGGTCAAATGAGACAAGTTTTTCAATAGTGTATTTCAATGCTGTTGCTATACACGGCTAAGTTGAAAAAATTCGATTCTATCGGTAGTTGGATTATATAAATCCTTTCACAGATCACTGAGCTATGAGCTTTAAAAATACGAGCAAGGCAAACGCGCCTTATGGATTATCCCATTTGATACTCGTTTATACCAAACATTTCACAAAAGTTTAATTTTGAATTATTTGAGATTATGTCACACAACTGAATATTTTATCATATGTGATCATATATCCGATGGCATGTAGCTAAAAATTATGTTGATTCGTTAGATATAACAAGAGATATTCACGATCAAAAACTTATCACTCTCTCAGAGGGTAAATTATGAAAACGCACCTCATAGTAAAGTAAGTCGTATTCACGACAAAATGTACTTACAGGGTCCGGCACTCGAAGTGTAACCAACTTCAGACCGCTCGCGCAGCTGACGCACGGGCATCAGCTCTCTAGAAATTTGCTAAATGACAGTTCGGAGTTGTATTGTTTACAAGCGCAAGAAAGCATTTTGCCAAAAGTGAACGCGAAAAAAAAATCTTGACTTGAGAGAGCGAAGGAGTTGCTTCGTTTGGCCGAATGCGGTCAATTTCCGAACATTGTATTTTCTGACGAGAAAATTTTTCCAATTGAACAATTCGTAAACTCTCAAAACGATAGGGTTTACTTGACCGACCGTTCATACGAGAATTTGAGTCATCGATTGGCCACCAGGAGGCAGCACCCGCAACAGATAATGGTTTGGGCCGCTGTAACCGCAGATGGGCGCTCTCCAATCGTTTTCATCGAGCCTGGCGTCAAGGTAAATGCGACATATTATCGGGAAAGTATTCTGGAGGTTGCTTTGAAGCCGTGGGCAGACAAACATTTTGGTGGCAGACCATGGACGTTTCAACAGGACTCGGCACCGTCTCACAAAGCTCGAGTGAACCAAGAATGGCTGAAAAACAACGTTCCGAACTTCATCACGTCCACAGAATGGCTCTCGAATTCACCAGATGCGAATCCAATGGATTATTCTCTTTGGGCTATTTTGGAGAGCGAAGTCCGAACTAAAAGATACACCAGTCTCGAGGCGCTGAAAAAAGTTATTGTCCGCGAGTGGGCTAAAATACCTGCAAGTCACATTCGGCCAAACAAAGCAACTCCTTCGCTCTCTCAAGTCATCAAGTCAAGGCAAAAGGTGGTCATATCGAGCAAAAGTAAATTGATTCTGAATTTTGTATTATTTTTACACATTTTGTACTTTGAATTATGTAAAAGTAATTTTCCAAACTGAATTTATGGCCTTTTTAAATGGTTACACTTCGAGTGCCGGACCTTGTAGTCGTCTCTGTGAAAATGAAGATTGAATCCTGCTATTGAATTTTTTTTCGAGCCGATTCAAAAGAGAAGGGCACTCGTTTTTCTCACAGATTGCTCGATCAATATTCACAAGCATAGGTTCAAATGAAAGATATTATAATCTCAAAGAATCCTACAAAATTTCATCCAGATACGGCTTCCGGTTTCGGAATTACACGCTGATAAGAATGAAAGTTTAATTTTCGAAAACGTGTTTTCATGCATGACGCGGAAAAGTCGAGTCAACTATTTGCAACTAGTGGTATAATTCTTCACACTTCACTTCCACTAGATTTCCACAAACTTCGATTCAAATGAAAAGTATTGTGTTCCCATAAGTTGATGTCAATTTTTTTTTCAGATTTAGCCTCTGGTTCCGAAAATACAGGGTGATGTGTGTATGAAATTGCAACCCGTCATTCCAAACGATAATGCAAAAAATGGAAGAATTCTTCTAAAATCATAGAATTATTATAAAATTATCTCTCAAAATTGAAATCAGAATAAAACGCGAATTTGAAGGGTGGCCCATAAATTCACTTGGAATTGTCTTGATTATTTATAGACCTTCCATCAAAACTAAACATCACTCTTGAAACCCAACAATGGTTCTTGAAAAGCATAAACAATCCAAATCGTTCCAAGTGAAGCCAGACTGCGAACGAAATTCCATCCACCGCGCATAGCATAGATGGCGAAGGAAACCGAACATGTTTTTTTGCCATTCAGCAAAATAATCCAACGACCCTGCCCAGCTGTTCTCTGTCGGGGTTTTTGTTTGTGTTGGTTTAGCCGAATTTCGCTTATGTTAACAAAGTTCCCCAGACCTTCCAAACCGTAGCAAACAGCATTGCAGAGACGCGGAGATAGTGTCATCCTCAATGCGTTGTGCGGTTGATTGCGTAAGCCGAACGGGAGTCCTTCCCTAGCGAACGGAAAAAGGTCAACTGGAGTCTACGCGGTCACGATTTCCAACCGACGGTTGATCATTCGCAAGTGAGAGTCCGACCGCTCCGGTACATCCGAGAAAATGTGGTTGCGCGGCGTTACCGTTCTTGTGGCAGCGGCGTCGTTGGCCGGTGTTTACGGTGCTGAAGAGAATTCGGTCAGTGTGGTGATCAATCCGAGAAATGTAATCAACTACATCAGCCAGGAGTTTGTGGGCTTTTCGGCACAACCGAGGACGGTGTTTGAAGACTCGATAAATCCAATTAGTGAGACTAGTTTTCTGATGGCCCGGAATTTGGGTCCGATGTATTTCAAAGTGTTCGGTGATTCCGGTCAGCTAGAATTGAATATGGCCGGTTCCAGTGAAACACTGTTCGACACGGAACTGATTCAGCTTACGCCGAACGGGTGGAAGGCATTCGACGAATGGGCGGAACTGGCCGGTGTGATACCGGTTTTCGTGATAGACTACAGTGGTGAAAATTGGAAACCGAAAAGTGCCCTCCGAGTGTTGACCGTCGCTCATAAGTTGGGTATCCGAGATTGTCTTTGGCAGCTTGGCAGTGGTAAGTTTTTTCCAAGCCTGAAGAAGAACGGCAGTTCGGTTGATTGCAATTCTGTTCTATTTTGCAGTAAACATTACGAACGCAGTTAAATATGTGGAAGATTTGCGAGCACTTCAGCTGATCGTTAGGGCGTTCAATTTCTGGGGCATAGTGGCCGCTGATGTCAGTCCAACGACGGCCGGTGTGGAACAGGCTCGGTATTTTAATTTGCATGTGGACGATATTGCCGATGCCATTGCTGTTAGTTTGTAAGTTTACTTGGTTTTCAGTAAGGTTTCCTAGTAATCAAGAATAACTTCATTTTTAGCGAGCCGTCATCGAAAGACCTCCGGCTGAAAGAGTTCGTATTCCAACGAGAAGCTCACATCAAAGGTCCGGCCCGATCGCATCTTCCGGTGTGGTTGGATGCAAAACTACCGTCAAATTTGGGACCCAACGGTACTTGCGATCACACGTGCCTTCAAGAAGGTCTTCAATATGCCACCTTACTGGGAGATGCAGCCCGTAACGGATTCGATTCCGTTTTCAAATCATTGAGCCGCGATGAAGTACAGTATTACGGGTTCAATTACCTAATTGCCCTTCTGCACCGATCAATGGTAGGTTCCAAAGTTTTCGACGTTCGGCAGTCTAGCAAAGATGGTGCTCAAATCTATGCTTACTGTAGTCGTAGCGGCAATGGTTCAATCACGGTGATGGCAACCAATCATTTAGCAGAAAACGTTGATTTTGACTTAACACTTTTAGTCAAGGAACCCTCCGCTGATGTACATCAGTACATTCTGAGCATTGTCGACGGCGAGTATCTGATCAACGATGAAGTCTACGACTTCCAGACTAGCCCAACACCTGTCAAGAAAGTGCATCCACTCTTAAAAGATTTCCACCTTAATTTACCCGCCCATTCTGTAGGGTTCTGGGTCATTCCGAATCTTAAACTAAGGGAATGCTACGACGACTACCAGGAAATGCGTTACAAATACGCTCGAAGCATCGACGAGGTAGAAAGCACGGTCGAGAAACTGCTACAGGAACTGATCGCAGAACGAGCCAAGCAGGACATTACTCAGTTCAGCCGTCGGAAACGTTCGGTTACCAACGATCTGAAGGAGATGTTGACAGGAAAGCTGAACAGCGGAAGCAATCGAAAGGAAACCGAAGTCGCCGCCAGACAACCACGCCAGACGAAAACTTTTCGACGCAAACAACAAATTGTCGGGAAAAAGGAAAAACGTATGGAACAACGAAATCTGAAACGTCAGAAACGTCCGCTGCGTGAAAGAGGAAAGCGTCAACTGCGTAAACGAACTCGACGAATCAATCGATTGCGTCCGTTTGTGGCAAGCAAAAAGACCAAGCGATCCTCGCTGGCGGAAGATCGTCACCAAGCGCCGGTTTTCGGAAGTAGCCGCGAGGAAGAGGCCAACCGGTCTGTTTTTCCACAAGGCGATGTCCACCTAGTGATTTCAAAGGGATCTTTGGATGAGGATACTTCCATAGAGAGTTTACCAACACGAGCACGCCGTACCAAAAAGCCCCGAAATTTGAAGGCATCTATTGTGAAGGTGCCAACGGATGAGGAACTAAAATTTGCCGTACCGGAGGTTGTACCTAAAAGACGTGCGGAGCTTCCCAGATGGCCGCAAACATTGGAGCTTAACATGGCAGGTTCGACCAAATCGAACTTATATGGGCAACCAGAAATACCTCGGGGACACGCTAAAAGAATGAATCTTGACCAGCCAAGTTTGACTGCTGTGCAAGATATTAAGGTTTTCGAGCCCAGCATGGGAGCGGCTCAGAGAGTTATGAAAACTACTACGAATCGACAGGTTGTTGAACAGGAGGTGGCAACAGAAAGCTACTATCAAGAACCAGCTGAGGAAATTGCGGAAAGTAGAAATTTAGACATGATTTCTGTTGACGATCCAAAACAAACAAGTGCCGCAATAGCCGAGGATCATCAGACCCAAGGATTCTATGATCCGTCCGAATTTACTATATCCATGTTGCCAGAGGGTTCCGAGGAGGAAGCCCACGTGCAAGAGTTCTTCAGACAGAAGCGCTATGCCGGTTCGGATCCGATCGATAGCATCGAAGTGTTGTTCCAAAACAACACTAGATGGCAGCAGCAGTTTGCCGAACTATTCAGTATGCTGCTGGAATCGATCGATTGTTGTGATGGTGTTCCAGTGGTTGATGCAACTGTGGGCGATTCGGACGAGCTCACCGAGAATCAACTGCAGAGAACAAAGCGGAACGTACTGCTACATCCGCAGTCCTGGGAATCCAGAGAAAGATCCAACAATTTGCGTCAACAATGGGCATCGGATGAGTCTCGCGAAAACATGATTTCCGTGGAAGAGGACTACACTACCCGCAACCCTCGACGAAACTCCGGGGATACTCGTGTGCGAAACTCTACCACCAGCACCAGCAAGCCACCGGTGGACGAAGTTGAACGACCCGGAGCGATAATGCTACGCACCGTAACCAATTTGGTGAAAGGTTTTACGACCGAGTTCCATAGGATGTTTTCCAGCTGGTTTCCGCGAACCTCGACTGAGTAGGCTAAGGTTAACGTAAGAAAGTGATAGGAATAAGTTTGATTTGTTAGGTGTTAATAAAAGATCAATAACGTTAACAAGTAGTCTTTTGTTGGACGTTTTTTTTTTAGCCATGAAATCGAAATTAGTTGTCAGTTCAAGTGTCTCAAGATTGTTAGATACTGCTACAAATCTAAGCGCTTGCAAATCCGAAAAAAGTTTCTGCTTCAGACTGTGCTGGAAAGGGCTGACATTATTTTTTATCTTGAATACCGTGTTGCCTGCTATTCGGGCAGATGAATGTCATCTATGACAGTCACGAGCCAGCGCCGGAAAGAAGGAGTTTTATGGACCGTAGGATGGGAACGAAAGGGGGAGTCAACAATGATCGGAAATAGGTAAATTTTAGAATTTTCTAAATGCAAAAGACAAATTTTGAAAATAATATCTTATATTAATTTACCGCAAACGAAGACCAATAGCGATCAAACCCGTGAGAATTAATTATTTCCAAAATACATAGGGTTGTCAATCAGTGCAAATTGTATTTTTTTTTTTTGAAAAATTTCGAATATTTATTTTGTGTTGAGTAAAGGACCAACCATGATAACAAAAAACTAGATTTAACTTATGTCAGTTTAAGTATTTTTTACTAGCAAATGTTTACAAATTTTGAACAAAATTGAGGCATTAATTGAACGTTAGAGGAAAACAATACTCTCACGTGTCTCTTTATGCAACGTTTTTGAATGCGAATTTCTAAAGTTATGTGAATTTCCAAGTTTGTGTGGTTTTTTCAAGCAAATTATCAAATCAAATTATCATGCGATTTTTCAAAGTTATACGTTTTTTTCACGCGATTGCACAAAGTTTTGCATTTTTTTTCGTGCGATTTTTTTAGGTTTGTGGATTTTTACTCAAAATTTCAAAGGCATGCGATTTTTAGTTGATTTTTCATGTGAATTTCCGATGTTATGCGGTTTTTTCAAACGATTTCACAAAGTTTCGCGATTTTTTTAATGCGAGTTTATTTTTGGGTTTAAGATGTTTCACGGGAATTTTCGAAGTAAATTTTATTAGGCGACTTTTCAAAGTTATGCAGTTTTTTCATGTGATTTTTATAAGTTTTTTGTGTTTCATGTGAATTCTCGAAGTTATGCAGTTTTTGCATGCATTTTCACAAAGTTTTACGGTAATTTTTCATGCGCTTTTGTTTGGTTTTTGGTTTTTCATACAAATTTTCAAACTCAAGTTTTCGTGCGATTTTTTCTAGGTTTGTGGTTTTTCACACAAACTGTCAAAGGCATGTGGTTTTTTTCACGCGATTTTATGTTGATTTTTCATGTGAATTTTCGAAGTTATGCGGTTTTTTCACGCGATTTCACAAAGTTATGCGTTTGTTTCACGCGATTTTGTCTAGGTTTGTGGTTTTTCACACAAACTGTCAAAGGCATGTGGTTTTTTTAACGCGATTTTAAGTTGATTTTTCATGTGAATTTTCGAAGTTATGCGGTTTTTCATACGATTTCACAAAGTTTCGCGATTTTTTCATGCTAGTTTGTGGGGTTTAAGATGTTTAATGGGAATTTTCGAAGTAAAATTTTTTATGCGAATTTTCAAAGTTATGCAGTTTTTTCATGCGATTTTTAGTTTTTTATGTGAATTCAATGCGGTTTTTGCATGCATTTTCACAAAGTTTTACGGATTTTTTTTCATTTTCGAGTTTTCCATCATGCGCTTTTGTTTGGTTTATGGTTTTTCATAAAAATTTTAAAACTCAAGTTTTCGTGCGATTTTTTCTATGTTTGTGGGTTTTCACTCAAATTGTCAAAAACAAGTGGTTTTTTTTCATGCGAATTTTCGAGGTTTATGCGCATTTTCAGGAGCATGCGGTTTTTTTTATGCGATTTTTATAAGTTTTTGGTTTTTCATGTGAATTTTCGAAGTTATGCGGTTCTTTCACGCGTTTTCACAAAGTTTTGCGTTTTTTTTTTCATGCGATTTTTCTAGGTTTGTGGTTTTCACTCAAATTGTCAAAATTATGTGCTTTTTCACGCGATTTATAGTTGGTTTTTCATGTGAATTTTCGAAGTTATGCAGTTTTTTCACGCGATTTCACATTTTTTGCATTTTTTTCATGCAATTTTTTCTTGGTTTGTGGATTTTTACTCAAAATTTCAAAGGCATGCGATTTTTAGTTGATTTTCTTGTGAATTTTCGAAGTTATGCGGTTTTTCATACGATTTCACAAAGTTTCGTGATTTTTTCATGCTAGTTTGTGGGGTTTAAGATGTTTCATGGGAATTTTCGAAATAAAATTTTTTATGCGAGTTTTCAAAGTTATGCAGTTTTTTCATGCGATTTTTATAAGTTTTTTGTTTTTCATGTGAATTCTTGAAGTTATGCGGTTTTTTCATGCATTTTCACAAAGTTTTACGTTTTTTTTTTCATTTTCGAGTTTTCCTTTATGCGTTTTTTTTTTGGTTTATGGTTTTTCATACAAATTTTCAAACTCAAGTTTTCGTGCGATTTTTTTCTAGGTTTGTGGTTTTTCACTCAAATTGTCAAAGGCAAGTGGTTTTTTTCATACGATTTTTAGTTGTTTTTTCATGCGAATTTTCGAAGTTTATGCGCTTTTTCAAAAGCATGCGGTTTTTTAATGCGATTTTTATAAGTTTTTGGTTTTTGATGTGAATTTTCGAAGTTATGCGGTTCTTTCACGCGTTTTCACAAAGTTTTGCATTTTTTTCATGCGATTTTTCCTTGGTTTGTGGATTTTTACTTAAAATTTCAAAAGCATGCGATTTTTAGTTGATTTTTCGAAGTTATGCGGTTTTTTCATACGATTTCACAAAATTTCGCGATTTTCTCATGCGAGTTTTTGGGGTTTAAGATGTTTCATGGGGATTTTCGAAGTAAATTTTTTATGCGAATTTTCAAAGTTATGCAGTTATGCGATTTTTTCATGCATTTTCACAAAGTTTTACGGTTTTTTTTCATGCGAGTTTTCATTCATGCGCTTTTGTTTGGTTTGTGGTTTTTCATACAAATTTTCAAACTCAAGTTTTCGTGCGATTTTTTATAGGTTTGTGGTTTTTCACTCAAATTGTCAAAGGCAAGTGATTTTTTTCATGCGATTTTTAGTTGTTTTTTCATGCGAATTTTCGAAGTTTATGCGCTTTTTCAAAAGCATGCGGTTTTTAATGCGATTTTTATAAGTTTTTGGTTTTTCATGTAAATTTTCGAAGTTATGCGGTTTTTTCACGCGATTTCACAAAGTTATGCGTTTTTCTCGCGCGATTATTTCTAGGTTTGTGGTTTTTCACTCAAATTGTCAAAGGCAAGTGGTTTTTTCATACGATTTTTAGTTGGTTTTTCATGCGAATTTTCGAAGTTTATGCGCATTTTCAAAAGCATGCGGTTTTTTAATGCGATTTTTATAAGTTTTTGGTTTTTCATGTAAATTTTCGAAGTTATGCGGTTTTTTCACGCGATTTCACAAAGTTATACGTTTTTTTCACGCGATTTTGTCTAGGTTTGTGGTTTTTCACTCAAATTGTCAAAGGCATGTGGTTTTTTCACGCGATTTTTAGTTGGTTTTTGATGTGAATTTTCGAAGTTATGCGGTTTTTTCACGCGTTTTCACAAAGTTTTGCATTTTTTTCGTGCGATTATTCCTTGGTTTGTGGATTTTCACTTAAAGTTTCAAAGGCATGCGATTTTTAGTTGATTTTTCATGCGAATGTTCAAAGTTATGCAGTTTTTTCATGCGATTTTTGTAAGTTTTTTAGTTTTTTATGTGAATTCTCGAAGCTATGCGGTTTTTGCATGCATTTTCACAAAGTTTTACGGTTTTTTTTCATGCGAGTTTTCATTCATGCGCTTTTGTTTGGTTTGTGGTTTTTCATACAAATTTTCAAACTCAAGTTTTCGTGCGATTTTTTCTAGGTTTGTGGTTTTTCACTCAAATTGTCAAAGGCAAGTGGTTTTTTCATGCGATTTTTTGTTGGTTTTTCATGCGAATTTTCGAAGTTTATGCGCATTTTCAGAAGCATGCGGTTTTTTATGCGCAAAGTTTTGCGTTTTTTTTTTCATGCGATTTTTTCTAGGTTTGTGGTTTTCACTCAAATTGTCAAAGGTATGTGGGTTTTCACGCGATTTTTAGTTGGTTTTTCATGTGAATTTTCAAAGTTGTGCGGTTTTTTTCAAGCGATTTCACAATGTTTTGCGATTTTTTCATGTGAGTTTTCAGTCATGCGATGTTTTTAAAATTACTGAATTTTCATGCAAATTTTCAAATTCATGCGGTTTTTTAATGCGATATTTTTTAGGTTTAAGGTTTTTCATGCGAATTTTAAGGTTTTTCAGCGAAAGTTATGTTATATTTTAAAGTTTGTTTTTTTAAGCGTTTTATGTTTTTATTTCCGAAGTTTACGCGAATTTTCGAAGTTTATGCGCATTTTCAAAGGCATGCGTTTTTTCCTTGCGATTTGGTTTTTCATGTGAATGTTCAAATTTATTTTCAATGCGATTTTGAAGTTTGTGGTTCTTTATGCGAATTTTCGAAATTTTGAGTATGCGGTTTATTGTTTAAGCGAATTTTCAAAAGTTTTCGGTTTTTTTGTGCGAATTATCAAAGGTATTTGGTTTTTTCATGCGATGTTTTGAAGTTTGTGTTTTTATGCGAATCTTCGAGGTGATGAATTGTTTAAGCGAATTTTCAAAGTTTTTTGATTTTTCTTATGTAAGGTTATGCGTTTTTTATGCGAATGAGAATTTCCAAAGTTATGCGGATTTTAAAGCAATTTTTTGAAGCTTGTGTTTTTTTATGCGAATTTTCGAAAAACGTTGTAACATTTTATGTGAATTTATTTGTTTTTTTTTCGTGGGATTTTTTTAAGTTTGTCGTTTTTATGAGAATTTTCAAAGTTGCGCGGTTTTTAAAGCGAATTTTGAAAGTTTTGCTGTTTTTCATGCAAATTTTCAAATTACGATTTTTCTTTTATATAAATTTTCGAAATTATGCGGATTTTATAAGCGGTTTTTAGAAGCTTTTGATTTTTTTCGATTTTAAGAAGCTCTGCAGTTTTTTATGAAAAAAATCAGACAGACATCAAATTTATAAACTTCAAAATTTATGACATAAGTCGGAAGAATCGCAGTAGGCGTGTACGTCGGAAATAAAAGGTTTTTGCTCTCATCAGAATATTTTCGTGAAAAATCCGTCGTCAATTGAGATCTCGAAAAAAGAAGTGAAATCCAAAGAGTCAAATTTCCACGTTGTTCAATTTTTTTGGTGTTAGAATTCAGTCAGGACTGCTGATTTCTTCACAACAAGCCAACATGGAAAAACTACAATTTAACGACAATCGTATCCACCTTGAAAATGCTGAAGTCTTGTAGTAATTTTCCTAAATCTCGTAATTCATTTTCCACAGAAACATGTTATTCGATATTGCTTCAAATATAGTCAATTTAAACTGGTCGAAAACTTTTTGCTCCTTTGAAATGCAAAATCTAGAATTTTCGATTTCTTTTATTCATTTATTTTATCGTAAAATCAACAGACACATTGTAGTCCTAATGATAATTTCAACAACTACAATTAAAAAAGTTGACTTGCATTGTATTATGTGGAAGGTTGAAGTCGAACCTAGATGATATTCGATTGAACGATTTTTGCAATCCAATAACGACACCGTTAACTCTATTAGGATTTGCACAAAAATGACATAACCTCAAATTAAATTCACTGAATGATCATCATTTGAACAGATAGCAGTGGGTTTTTTACGTGTTGATTTTAATTTGAATAATAATTGTTGGGAATGTTAACAAACCACCGGCACATGTCATACATGAACGTCGTTCATCACGAGTTCATTTGTAATGTAATTTCATTTCATTTGTATTGTAATTTGTAAAACCTAGTAGTTTGTGCGGTGTACTTGTAATGTGTCAAGACCAATCAACAATTCACGACTTTCACAGCTAGACGAGGCAGTAGACGAGGATTATTCCAAGGTACTTCAACGAGGAACAAATCGAACGGATCTACGTAGTATCGATTCTATTCTATGAGTTCCATTGAGGTATTGCGGGGGCCAAACTACTTGCAACAAGTTCTTCGGAAACACAATCGTCAATTTTGATAATAAGGCGTCGATTGTTGACATATGACTATATTCATTAAATGACGTGTTCAGCAAAGCCGAGTCGATTTAATTTTGTAATTATAATGTCATGACTAATTTTATCGAATGCGGAGTACAGATCCCTATAGATAAGGTCCATCTGCCACCCCTCTAGGCAAGGCGTTTATCACGTAAAATCATTTTCAGAATTTCATTCTAAATCCTTTGAAGCGCTTTGTTTCTTGTGGAACAACAACTTGATCAAATTGGTACTGCATAAAGCATGGCTGCTTAGAACTTTGGTTTATAAGAGAATATACACATTTAATACGGTAAGCGATACCGAAAACAAAAATCAGTCAGCAGGTTGCACTGGTTGTTGTCTCTATTTCGAAAGGTGGAAAATTAAATGTAAATAAAAAAATTTAATGTTTAACTCTATTTAAAGTACTAATTTTCGAAGAATTAACATAAACGGTTGCCATAAACGAAATACAAGCTTCTATCGATGGGTCAATTGAAGCCAAAATCCTCCATCCGGTTCCAAAGCGAATGAAGCTTTTGCCAGACGAAGCGGTTCTTTCAACTTGCTTCCTAAGTTCAACTGGAAGTTTTGAATTAGGTCAACTAATGTAATCTTAACTACGAGTAAAGCTAATCGTCGGCCTAGAATTTTACAAAGAAAAATCGCATGAAAATTATGTTAGTCTGAGTAGATATTTGATCGATACCTACCAATGCAGTTTCTCTGTCCTATCCCGAATGGTAGGTAAGTATTGGCACGTATTTCACCTTTCCTCGTCTCACCAAACCGCTCAGGATCGTACCGCTCGGGGTCAGGAAAATAGCGTTCATCACGATGCATGGCCCAAACCGAAACCCACAATGAATCACCTTTCCGGAACTGAAGCCTTAGATCATCCTGAGCTAGCAGATAATCTTGGGAGCATTCTCTGTCGCACGAGGGTGAGGCCGGCCACTTTCTTAGCGTTTCGCATACAACCATGTCCAGATATGTAATCTCGTTAACAGTTTCGTAGGTAAGGGGACCGTCCTTCAAAGAGGACCGAATTTCTTCCAGCAGCTTTTGTTGAATGTTTGGATTGGCAGCCAATTCATAGCACGCAAATGAGATTAAATTGACCATGCTCTCGAAGCTGCTACCAAAGAAAGCCACACATTGGGCGACCAGTTCTTCATCGCTCCATGTCCTGGTGGCGACATCTTTTATCTGTAGGTAAGCTCGTTCTCCTTCGTCCACTCTCAGTTCCCCTTGGGTCGCTTGGTTCAGTAACTGGATTACACTTGACCGGTTCGTGTTTTTTTGGTGATGATTCTTAGTCGCTGATTTTAGAAGGCTCAAGAAATATTTCGAGTGGCTGGCCTCCATCAGTTGAACGTTCATTTTACTCATTACTTTAGGAAACAAATAAAACAACATTGTTTTGAACGTCTGAACGGGATTGTTTCCGTACATGACGGAATAACCCACATGACAGAGTTTGTCGTTCTCATCCGTAAATGTGTTCAACTTGACCCCAAAGGCACAACTGGCTACCACGTTGAATGTGTGCTTTAGAGCCACTTCTTTGAACTCCATTTCAGTATTGCTGGAACTTTTCAGATAATCAACCAAATCGATCGAATTTGTACGAATCAGAGACGTCATTGAGGTCACAGTTTGGGTGGACAATACGGCCCCCAAAGTGCATCGCATTTGGCTCCATTTTTTATCCTTTAGTAAATGTAGCTGATTACCGAGAATGGTATCTTTACTTTCGTCTAAAAAATAGCCATGGTTTGCAAAGTGCGCTCCCTCCTGCACCCAGAGTTTTTCGATCAGCTCGGGATCGCGAATGTAGAACGCCGGACTGAGATAATTGTAGAAGCCGAATATGCTGCGAGAAAATGTTCAGCTTTTATAAATGTGTCAGTGATTTACGCTTCGACTTACCGTGCATTTTCAAACTTTCGATAAAATTGCTGAATCAATTCCAACGAGGAAATCTTTCCACTCAAAACATCATTTAGGTTGCCGTAGATGAAGTGCGGCTTCTCGAAGGCAACACCCCGAACAGTGAAAAAATCTCGGTAACGAGTCAGCAACTTGAAGGTAAAGTAGCTCACGATAGTAACCAACGTGAATGAAAACCAGTACAGGTCTTCGACGTTCATCCTCGGAACTTGTCGAAATAATGTAAATTTACGACACAAAATCAAAATTTTCTCGGAATTAAATTCACATCACGAGAGCAGCTGACAACTGACTAATATGAAAACATGTAACTGGCTGTCAGTGTCCACACACGCACACAGGTATAAAACAAGTAGCTTATCAGACCATATCTACCAGTCTCTCTCTTATTCTCATGATTCAAACTCAAAACTCTCTCGCAAGCAAGTCCAACACCACGTGGTTTGCAACACAGGCGGGATCAGCGTCGCTCTGCACTGTTTTGCGTGAGAGACGGCGCCCGTGTGTTGTTTAGTAAAAT
This sequence comes from Malaya genurostris, assembly GCF_030247185.1. NCBI lineage: Eukaryota > Metazoa > Arthropoda > Insecta > Diptera > Culicidae > Malaya > Malaya genurostris. The sequence goes on from NC_080570.1 coordinate 26,922,988, forward strand.
TATGGTGACGCTTGTGTTGATCTCACGAGAGAAGAGATAAATGGAACAACCAGTGTTGCCCTAAATCTACACTCAGAAAAATTTGCTGCTCATAATCAAAGAAACCATTTAAATTTTATACCACTTGTATAGGGGTTTTCAGCTGGACATAGAATGCGACGGAATTTGTTTGGTTTTTCTCGTAATAATTTTAAATTTTGAGCTCGCATAGGAGCATTTCTAGTACGCTGACGCACAAAATTTTACCTGGCATCTCTGCCAGAATATTGGACAGTTGTTTTAACCCCTTCGCTGTTTGTTGTATTGAAATTAACTAGCATTAGAGCCACAAGAAAAATTCATCGACTGGTGGATTGAGGTCAATAGTAATTTCAACTGGTAATAATCTTTAGCGACCAGTGTTATTTCATTGTTCATTGAAAGCATCAACAAATATATATATATATATATATATATATATATATATATATATATATATATATATATATATATATATATATATATATATATATATATTTATGTATCTGTCAAAGACGAACAACTTTTTGGAGTGGACGATTTGCAAATTTTTGAAATAGTTTATTTTTGTAGTTAAAATCGACAATGTTTCGAATAAAGCACGAGGTTTTGAAGATCAAGGCATCGATTAATACAAAATATGAATAAAAAGGAAGCACACTAAACACAAAATAATCATTATGTCAAATAAATAACACACGCTTAAAAAAATCCGTGCCAGTTCTAGCCGGCAGATCACATACGCATTATCAAAATGAATTCCTTATGATTGAAGTTTACTTAATAATTATTCTGCTAATAAAAATTTGTCATTGTAACGGTCAATTTGAAAAATATTTTTTCTGGCTCGTGGGGTTGAATCGATGCGAATGACAGTTTCGCTATCTTTGCGGCATTTTGTCGCTATCTTATTGCATCGTAATCTTTTCTAACCGACAGTGAAAATTACAATATGATTTTCATAACCGAAAAATAAGATACCTATCGGATATGCGTATAAATTTCACTGAGTCGCCTTATGGCTTTTAGATCTGTGAATAGTGTAAAAATATAATGACGATAATCTTATGTCGTTTTCGCTTGAAAAAAACTGAAACTGACCCATGGTAGTTTCATCAAACAAACACTTTTCACGAAACTGTGTTGGGTTCGCACTTAGCAACGGGGGTTTGAGCAAACCTGATTTAAAATCAGGTTCGAAACTGACTCGATTTTTCGTTCAACAACGTTGAAATTACACTCAAAATAATAATCATGTTATAGTTACGTGAAAAGTTATGTGAATATTTTCCACCCTACTTATCACGTAAGTTCTAATGGACTGGCATTTAGAAGCTGTTTAATGCATAATCCAGTAAGATTTACTTGTTTTATAGGTAAAATGTAATGTACCGTTCATATTATCTTTAGATACCAGAGAATTAATATTTAATATTGGTTGAAGTCAAAAGGGAGATATTTCAGATTTTATATAAATCTATGAAATGATAACTACTATGAAACATAAAACATTTATTTCAGAAAATTAGCATGGAATTGCAATGGCTGAAAATAAAAAGCAACTGATAACGTCGTGGGATATCGAATCGACAAGCCGCCAGAAATCGATTTTGTTGTCACTGCCATCCAACCGAAATCGAAGACGAGATCCGAGAACTCCCACAATTACATGAGTCCAGTGTCTCTAGCTTCCTATCGGTTTTGAACCCGTTTTTCGGTGCACCAACGGCCTGTTTGAAGCATTCGGCAGTAGCGGGCATACTTCCGGGCTCATGCAGGCACTGGGTCCAGTCGATCAAATGGAAACTTTTATACTGGAATGGTCCGGTCGATGTAGTAAAAAATTGTAATTAAATAACATTTCTCGCAAATATTTACACTATTTACACTTTGAGGGGCACTGTTCGCCATTTCCAAAATCGACTTTTTTACACCGGAAATTCACGTGACGTTTGGTCAATTTACGTAAACCGTGATTTTTCAAGTAAATCGAACTTGAATTTTTATTTGAGTGTAAGTTCGAAACTAGCTTCAAACAAACGGTTTGACGTCAGTTAGGGTGGAAACTGGGTTAGGGTTGGCATCAAGCGAAAACGACATTAAAGACGTATATAAATTAGCTAGCGATTGCAGATTCGCTCACAGATGCTCCTGTGATCTGTCAGTGAACTTTTAATGTCACTTTCACTACAAATATCTGGATTATTAATCGGTTACTCGAGTAATCGGTCGACTTTTGACGTCCCTGTCGTGCCACTGAAGTAGAATACATTGTCTTCCTCATCTCCATTTCTCAAGTACCAAATCAAATGCCTTATGGTTCTGATTCTAATTTATATTTTATTTACTTATATCGATTATTTATACCCGACTTTAAGGAGCAAGACACTGTGCAAGAGTATGAGTAATGTCAACAATGTGTGCGTAAAAACAAATTCCTGCGTTTCTTTTCCCGATTTAAATCAATAAAACTTCCATATAGTTGAAAAATAAACAAATCAGTCCATTCAGCTTAGAATTGCTGTTCAAAAAAAGCAAAATTCGTAGTCTAGAACTCTTCCATTTTTCTGAAAACTGCTCGAGGAAAATTATTTCAGTTTCAGCTTACTTCCACTAACCACTTGAAATTATTGCATAATAAAGGTTTAGCACAGATAACAGATATACAGACTCGAACAAAATTTGTCAAAATCCTGTGTAAATTTCCAATTTGCTATACGTTGGAAACACTACTGCCACCTACTCGACTGTTCGCCGCGATCTTTCAAAACGTTCCACTACGTTATAGAAATATTCCAACTACAACAATTTTAACACTTATCACACGATTTCCCTAAGTGTTAAAGACAATTTTATTTCCATGTCGCATAAATCACACGAGAATTCGATCGGAATAAAACAAAAACTAACTTGTCATTTTAACCAACAGCTAAACAAAAATCTAGCTTGAAGTGAATGTTGCACCCAAAATTGTGTCTCATGTGAAAGTGGCACCCAAATCGTGGTGGCACCTCCTGTCGATCGTGGTGACATCTGCAATTGTTCGCCATGCAGATTGAGCAAATTTTACACACCGTTCATATGTGAGCCTGTATATCTGTTATCTGTGGGTTTATGTACTTTCTTTTAGTAATCCCGCAAAATAGGTACCTTCAATTTAACACGCGAAAGGCAATGGATATGGAAGATTGTCGTAAAACTATTTATTTTTCCGTAAATCTACTTTTTAACAGAAAATATTTAGTTTTGTTTATTTTGTGTAGCGCGATGTAATCCAAATGGATTGAAGCAGTGTAGCCAACTTTTTTATTAGGGAATTGAAATCTACATTCATAAAATGTAAGCAATTTTCCATCGAAAATTGGTGAAAAATTGCTCAAAACTGATATTACATCCAAAAAGTCAGGCTTAACATTCGTTAGAGAATGAATTATGGCCAAAAAATATTGTATTCAACTGAATCCTTCAAGCCACTTTGATAAACTGGTCGCACTGCATATATAAACACATAGATATGACATACGTACCAAATAAAATGTACGTAATACACAAATTACCAACACAAGTAAACTTGGTTTACATTTGATCCACTTCTCGGTTAATTTTTCAAAAGGGCGTATAAGCAAGTGACAGCAAGTTTCTCTTTGTTTACTTTCTCTTCTATTAATTGCCAAGCGGTTTCCACGTTTATCACTCAACTCTTTGCATGAAATGATACCCGAAACTTTCGACTTTCAAACAGAATAGTGATATCAAAGAAAATCTTTTTAATCACATCACAATAATCGAAAGAGAGAGAGAGTGATTAAAGAGAAACTGTCACTTGTTTATACGCCCCGTATGAAAAATCAACCGAGACTTTTGGTCGTTCGCCGGGTGTAAATTTATAAGAATTCTGTTATTGCTTTTTTAAGCTCTGCAAGTTTTATGACAACTGTAATTAGTGTCATTTTTGACAAGTAATGAACAACATTTTTAAGCTCCTATAAAAACTGGACTAGCTACTGTACTAAAAATAAAACCACTTATACAAAAATAAAACCATGCATATACCCTTAATATTGCTTTCGAGCATTCTCTTTGAAACATTTTTGTCAGTTCAATTATTTCATAAAACTAGTATTGTGTGTGCCTGTTCATTGGAAGACAGTTTCTCTCAGAGCAAATTTTATGGTACTTAAGGGCTGACGCCAGGGTGTTTTTTGTAAGTAAATAAAACAATGCAAAAGTAAAAACCTAACTGACAATCTTTTAGAAAATTAATTTAGATTATTCCACGCAAAATTTGAGAATGATTCATTGACATTAGCGGCCGGAAAAGTCTTTTTTCTGAAGGAAGAATTGCATAGCTGAAAATGCCGTCTTTCAACTTGTTCATTGAATATCACACCTTCTAAACCATGGATCAAAATCTATCCTGACAATGTCTAGATAATTTTATTCAGATGCAATTAGTGCATAAAAACATATATGTTGTCGCGATAATAATGAAGTGAATATAATTTTTGTGAAGGTAAGTCGATTTCTACTCACGCACCATTGTTTCTGCTCCAGCTTCCTGGTGACGTAACGAAACATAAGAGAGAAATAAAATCGTCTCAGCAAGGCTATCAAACTACCGGTGGCTTTATTGGATGCAGACACATTTTATGCAAACTTGTTACCGAAAATATCAAAACTTTTTTGGCCACTCGGCCCATCGAGAGTCATTTTGCACACACGCTTAAAAATAGTTACTCAAAAATGAGTAAGATCTCACTCATCTACAGAAAAAGTGGAACAACTTTTATTTAGAGTAACTCCAAAGTTACTCAAATTTGAGTTCTTCCACTGGAAACGATATTTGGGTAAAATCTACTCATTTACTGAGTAATACTTAATTTGTACGTGTACCAAAAATAGAGTAACTATCACTCAAATTTTGAGTGAAATTTTATTTCACATATACCAAATTTGCAAAAAAATTGCTCCTTTTCTGAGTGTATTGTATTAAAATATTAAGTAATTGAACTCAATACTATATCAAGTGGTGGTCGCTTGGAGTTGTGTGTCAATCGCAAATTAACATACATGTCAGTTATGCTCAGGCACCAATCATACACTTATTCCTCATAAATGACATTTGAGCATATTCGTTTCCATACTAAAGCACAACACGGAGTTTATCATTCCGGTTTTTGCAGACACAACACCGTTTGTGTTAAGCGACTCACCCTCGAAACACGCGATCTCACTAACAAAAAATACAACCTGTTGCTACAAATGGTTATTACAACTTTTAGACTGATCTTGCGAATAGTGACAAAAAAAACGAGTTCTTGCGTTAAACTCAAATTTAGAGTAGAAGTTACTCAATATCATTGATGATAACTACTCAATTTTTGACGTTTCCATGTATCATTTGAAAATGAGTAACTAGTACTCAAACTCTGAGTAACTTTTTCTAAGCGTGCATATGCGAGAGAGCATGTAGAGAATTGTAATACACAGAGCGAGGCACGTGGCTATACGCGACCCACTGGCCTCAGCCCTTAAGTATATTTATCAATCACACATTTGTTGTGGGGTATTTGATTTATTACTTAATAGGTTAAGTGTAATTTTCATTAGGGAAAATTTCATGGCTGCTATTATGTTCTATTACAGTAACATTTATTGATATCAAATACACTTCGAAATACAAAAACGTGGAAATATAATGGATGTTTATTATTTCTGTATGAAATGTTCAAAACGACGAGTGTAACAATGAAAGATTCTCTTTATTTACTTTCTCTTTGGATTATTACGGTACTCTAACCAATCCTTCACTCAAATTATTTACTGATAATAACTAAAGCTATCATCTTTTAATCTGCACTGAAGAAATTACCGAAAAAAGCAGGAATGTTTCGCAATAATCGAAAGAGAAAGTAAACAAAGAGAATCTCTCATTGTTACATTCGTCGTTTTGAACATTTCATACAGATTTATTTTCAGTACGTAAGCTAAAACATTTACCCAACGAAACAGATTTATAGAAAAATGATTATGAATCACAAAAATTAATTTTCATAAATTTCGGAAACTTTCGCAAAAACCGCAATTTATTTGAAGGGGTTTATTTCAATACTTGTTTTTATCTATACATTCACGATAAAAAAGCGCATGAAGTTTTTACAATCAGAAAAGACCTCAAACTAATTTTACATGTTTCAGAGTTTAAAAATATGTTAGAATGTATTAAACATGTGTTAGATCTACTGTAAAAAAAGTCATTTTTGACATTCGCCTCAGAAGACGTAAATTTACACGATTTTTTTTCTAGGTGTACACACTTAAAAACCCTGTGATTTTACATCTTATTATATGCACATAATTTTTATTGAAATAAAAAAAACCGCCGCGAATTGAACCGAGAATCTTTGGATCGCAAGTAACCATCGATTCAGACGCAAAATTTATTTTGTACACGTTAGAAGATATAATATTGTGTCATCACCGAAGAAATTACGGCATGCTTGAATTTACGTCAAGCGTAAATTTAATTTTTTCGAAGAGTACACACTAAGAAAAATTTACATCTTTATAGATGCACATAAATGGAGCGTCGCGATTCACTTACATTCACAATTCAAAGCATGTAAATATGAGTCATATCAGTAACTTCACAGTTAATGTAGCTTAAGCTTACATCGATAAAGACGCAAAGTTTATTTTTACATGTTAGGAGATGTAATATTGTGTCATCGCCGAAGAAATTACGGCATGCTTGAATTTACGTCAAGCGTAAATTTCATTTTTTCTAAGAGTGTATGTATAATATTCATACTGATTCCATTCGAAACCGACATGACACACAAGCATATTCAAGAAAAATATTATCAAAGTGACAGTTTATTCATTGCAGAACTCTTAGAAAAAATGAAATTTACGCTTGACGTAAATTCAAACATGCCATAATTTCTTCGGTGATGGCACAATATTACATCTACTAACATGTAAAAATAAACTTCGCGTTTATATCGATGTAAGCTTAAGCTACATTAACTGTGAAGTTACTGATATGACTTATATTTACATGCTTTGAATCGTGAATGTAAGTGAATCGCGACGCTCCATTTATGTGCATCTATAAAGATGTAAACTTTTCTTAGTGTGTGCACTCTTAGAAAAAATGAAATTTGCGCTTGACGTAAATTCAAGTATACCGTAATTTTTTCGGTGTTGACACAATATTACATCCATAAACATGTAAATATAAATTTTGCGTCTGTATCGATGTAAGTTTCAGCTAAATCAACTGTGAAGGTAATGATATGACTTATCTGTACATGCTTTGTATTGTGAATGTAAGTGAATCGCGACGCTCCTTTTATGTGCATCCATAAAGATGTAACATTTTCTAAGTGTGTGGTTTCAAACTTTACTCGAATTTTGAATCATTTCTAAAAGATTCAACGTAGGTTTATGCTGATTCTTTATTTTGTTTTATAAACCTTTTAAATGGTCCACTTGGCAGGAACATGCTTTTATTGTGGTCTCCAGTAGGTTTCCGTGGAGTTGAATGTTTTAATGCAAGATTAATGATATAGGAATGAAGAGAGAGAAAAGAACAGAGGAAATATTATTGTTTCATATACTTAACGGATGGTTGATGACTCATCAGATTCTTCCATTAGTTTTGTAGAGTTCTAAGCTCAGTAGAATGACGACGTCTCGTTCGAAAAGAAACAAACGTAGCGATCTGGGAATTCCATAAGCTGTTTATTAGATTCGACAAGTCATTCGTTTCTTTGGAATGGAAAGTATTCATACATAAATAATAACATATACACTCTATTTTCTCTAAATCTAGAGGATCATTAGGACTAGGATTATTTCCATGGATTAAAATTTAGTGCAGCAGACTACCGAAAATGAGAACTCTAAAGAAAATGCAGTAATGGCTCCATAATAATCAAAAGAGAAAGTAAACAAAAAGAAGCTTCCATTTGCAGGTATGCGCTTTTGACGTGGGACTATCGAAATGATCTTATTTAAAAACATGTCGAAATTTTCGGAAATGAGCAAATATTCGTATTATCAAGGCAACATTTGAAACCAAATCCTAGCAGAGTTTGGTCTTCTTTAGTCAAACATACAGGTAAACCGTTGATTGTCGAATAGCTGTCCAGAACCGTAAATTATGGATTGTATTTATTACAATTGGAAGATGCTTCCATCTCAATTCCGACCTACTGCTAAACAACAAGCCGAGCTGAATGCATACCAAGCAAACGACCAGTTTATTCGCCAGCACCGGCATCGGCACTCAGGTTACAGTGGGTAACGGAATAATGCTTCCTACCGACAGCTAGACTGAATAGTGCATACACATTTCGCCAATCTCGATGCAAATTCGCCGGCTCATTAATTAATCAAACAAATCCGCCTCAGAACAATGCGAACACCCGGTCCCGTTTCCCAGCCCGGCGGCAGGTTTCTCAGCTTGAGGGAGTGTGGCTGACAAAGATCAAACAAAGATTGTGGCATCATCATCACGTTAACGCATTTTACTCCTCTGTTTCGCATCACTAATCATCACCACATACAGTGTTGCTACTGGTCTCCTAACGTCAAGTGCGATGGCCAGCAATGTCTAACACTTCACTTCATACGATGATAGCCCATTCCTGCAATCCCAGGAACACGCACCGACGCGATTGATTATTCTGAAGTGAACCTTAGGAAGCTAATTTCCAGTTCTGGTTGGCAGGCGTTAGAGTGTCATAGCGGGTATTCTTGGGTGACAGATTCAAGAAAGCTTTGTGGAAGGGAGTGAGGTTTCTATATGTAGATTTAGCAATCGATAGAAAAAATGTGAATAATCGTCTGCACGAGTGTCGCCTTTCAATAGATTGAATAATGTAATGTTTTATTGATTATGATTGTTATTATTGCTATTATAATCATAATTGATAAGATAATAAACAAACAGAAAAAATCATGGTGAAGCATTCGCATCCGATTATGCCTGACCGCCATGGGAAAAAATCAATTGATTGCTAAATGAGGTCCAAATAAACTGAACAAACAACAATGAAAGCGTATTTTGCATCGGATAGTAACTGGCGATGGTTGAGTAGGGCTGTTGTATATATTTTGCCGATTACCTTTAAAATTGAAAAAAAAACTGGGAATCAGTTTCAAAGATCTCTTTGCCATAATAATACGATAGCAGTGAGCTCCATTTTAAAGATTTTGACCATTGTTTCCGGCACATACGAAACGGGAAACATGGAGCCGGAAGTAAATATTGAAACAGTTTTGAGATCTATTTATATTCCTATATTACATCCGAACCCGCATTCCAGGGACCCCGGTATGGCCGAAGTAGGTTCGTATGGCCAGCAGCTTACATGACCTATAGAATGGAACAGATTTGATTCTAATTCAGAAGAATTTTTCCTCATTTTGCATTGTCGCTCTATTAGGTTTTTTATCGTGACGACACAAATGAACCAGTATTCATCCTTGACAGTTCAGCGGTACTGTTTACAAACAAGCTTAAACAAAAATCGAAGAGCACATCTAAAACAATCATCTTTACACTTTGCAACTAGTTACTTTTATTTAATAAATATCAAAAACGAACCGTATTAAATCGTGAACAAATGTTTTAAAACTTTATTTAGGCGATACGGATCGTAAATGGTCTGATCCAATTTGTCAATAAACAAACAAAAGAAATTTCTGTTTACAAACAGTACTGCTGGACTGTCAAAAAGTGTTCATCCGATTGAGGTTAGCAGTGACGGTAAAAAACCTAATACGACGCACAGTGGTCCAAAACTGGAAAAAAGACGGTCAAAAGTCTGTACTGACATTCACTGATTTTTAAGAGCTAACGTGTCTTCGAAGAAGTTTTACAAGATTATATTACACTTCATTTGAAAGTGGCATTTTAATTTTTGTTAAGGGGGTAGTACCAATTTCAAAAAAAAAAATAATTTTTTTGTCATAAAGAAAATTTTTTTCTATCTCATTTAAATTTAAATAATGTAAAAAGAAATTTTTTGAAATATATTTACTTTATTTTAAAAACTTTTTTTTTGGTTTTATCTACGTAGAATCTACCTCTATTACCTAAGTATCTATTACAAAGTGCGCATAAATACGCATAAAGAAGCTCATGCTTGCACGCGCAGCTTAAGCAAATTGTTGTGATTATTATTTTGTTTACTTTTTGTCAATTAATAATATTAGAAAAAAAACTAAGTGGAACTCGATGCAATTTTTTTGGCCTTTTCAAAGTTAGTTTTAAATATTGAAAATCCGAAAAATTATCAAAAGTTCAACACGAGCGCCGTTTTTCTTACTCCGTTTTTCTTTCATATGTATGATCGAAATCATTGATGCACAAAGAACAATGCTATGCGAACTAACTTGTCTGCGAATTATTATTATGTCATATTTGAGAATATCTGCAGAAGTGGCATCCCTAAATGTAACTTAGCCTACTGAGTGAGAGGTAAGATTTCTTACTGACAATGGCTCATTCAATCTGTTAAAGAAGGATAGATGCACATTTTGAAGAACTGACAAGAGCTCATGCACACATTTCTTCTCATTTATAACTCTCTCTCCAAGAGCCGAAGATCCGTTCAGCTCGTAGCTTGTTTTCACCTTACCAGCAGGGATGCCAGGTCATTTTTTAAAAAATCTGTGACCATCCAAAAACTCTCTATTTTCTACCGTTCTGTAATTTTTGGTGCTAAACTGTGATTAATTTTAAAAATCTATGATCGATTTCAGAATCTGTGTTAATCTGTGACTATTTTCAGAAATCTGTGAGAATCTGTGCCCTTATTGAAATCCGTGCAAAAGGTTGAAAATCTGTGGAGCACAGATTAATCTGTGAACCTGGCATCCCTGTTTACCAGTGCGGTGAACTGGTGAGCTGCGGTTCTTTTAAAAAGGGCTGTGAGCTATCAGCTCTTTTTAAAGATTTGATTCACTGGAACAGCTCAGGAGCAAATTGCACATCTCTACGTTCACTGCAAAAGTGAGTTACAGAAATAGCAGACGCGTGACGCCCTCCGTTTCTTAACCATTCATGGTTTTGGCATGGCTATAGTGAGAAATAGAAATAGAACGGCATCGTAACCAGTTTTACATTTAACAGAAAAACTGTTCGAATAAATGAAACTAGATCGGGGATACGTTTGTTCCAGTTTCAGAATTAATGTCGTTTTCGTTTGAGAAAACCGAAACTGACCCAAAGTAGTTCAAATGATTTAAACTTTTGGTGAACATTTAATATTTCGATAGTTATTCTCCACTGAGTAGTTGAATTCGACATGAGAGTTATTTGAATTTGATGGTACTAGAAATATAAATATATTGTGAGTTCCAAATGCACCAATTCATTCCACCTGAAATCGATTGTTTCATCTTAGTTATTTAGAATCCAATTGGAAATCACAATGAATTCCGAGTCAAATTTCGGACGATTTTACCCAGTGTACACGTGAAGAGCCATCTCAGTTCTGCCTAAACGCAGATCCCATAGGTCATACCAATTCGAGGCACTTTTCAGTCCAACAGATCATCATAAAGAATTATTGGATCTTTGTCCATTTCTTACCAAAAACATCGGATTCTTCAAAATAGTAGTTTGTTCCGTTACTAATACATTCAATTACGCAACGGGCAACACGCAATGCGAAAATGAAAGTATTGATGTGGAACACATCTTTATACTAGGAAAGGGAAGAATTTCCTTTTGGATAAAAATTTTGAACCTGTTTTTGCCTTTCTCTATAGAAAGGTATTAGAATTGCTGGAAAACCCGACATTCAAACGGAGCCTCGGAGACCCATAGTGTTATATACCATTCGACTCAGTTCGACGAGATCGGAAAATGTCTCTGTGTGTGTATGTGTGTGTGCACTTTTCGAAGATATTTGAACGCGCTCAATTTTCTCAGAGATGGCTGAACCGATTTTAACAAACTTGGGCTCGTTTGAAAGCTACTGTCGGGCCATTGATCAAGTTCGAAGATCAAATGGTTGTGACTTTTGGTTCCAGATATATGATGGTATAAGTGACGTAACCGACAAATCACATTGATTTTTACTGCTCTTATATATATAAGGGTGCCAAAATTTTGGGATCACCTCTATTTTCGTTAAGCTCTAGTGCTCAAAAGTTTAAGCATCTCGAAAAAAGCCTTCATGCAAAATTTGAGCTAAATCGGACATGCTTAAGGGGTGGTGCCCGGTGGTAAAGGTTTGACAATTTTCTTTCTTGAAAAAGCACCATAGGGGGGGATACATGAAATTTCCAAAATCGAAAATTTTTTTTGATGCCGGAACTCTTAAAACTGCATGAAACATCGAAATTTAGTGTCATCTCAAAAAAAATTTTTTTTGAAAAAATCAACTTTCTGGGACTTTATATTTTTTAGTCCCAAAAAGTCGACCTTTTCAAAAAATTTTTTTTTCGAGATGACACTAAATCTAGACGTTTCATGCAATTCTAAGCCTTTTGACATCAAAATTTTTTTTTTTTCGATTTTGAAAATTTCATGTACTCCCCCCTATGGTGATTTTTCAAGATATATGAAAATTCCACTGAGTGGACTGAGAAGGCTTTTTTAGATTAGCATCACTGTTCTCATACAAATAGGCAACGCAAATGTCAAGCACTAGTTTGGAAAAATGATGCTGTGTGTGTGACATAACCACTGAAGCATGCTTTTGTGAACTACTCGAATCAATCTGAATCAATTGGTGTCAAAATTAGTATCCGAAATGATTTAATAAAAGTATGAAATATATTTTAATGAGACTGTTATGAAAGAAGAGAAAGGCTAGGTGGATTAAGATGAGTTTTTTTATGTTTATAGTCAAAATATCGATGTTTGACGCTACGTTGTCTGGTCAATTTTAGAACATGCTTTAAAATTGACTGCCTAACAAATATTTTGCTTGCATAAATTACGTACAGTGTCACACAGTTGTGTAGTGTCTCGAAAATTAAGACTCACAAAACCTCTTGCCCTATAATGAGGTAAAATATAATTTCACTTAAACAGAACTATAATTGCATTCTGTTGTTATCTTCATGAACGTATTAGACAAAAATTGGAATCAGGAATCCGAAATTATTGGATCAATTTCCCTCAGTTATTGGAGATTTGTGCCATGCCGTGTCTTCTCATCAATTTCCTGATGGGAAGAGAAGGATAAAAGGAACATGGAAGGAAATTGTGAAGTGAGTGAGGTGGAAAAACAGCACAAAACCATAAAGAAACAAATCGTTCTGCATCCCCGAAAGGATGCTGAACGATCTGCAGGTGCCAGAATGCACAGTTCAAAAAATCTCCAACCCCCGAGAGGATTTTGAGATTTTACAAAAGCGACACCATTCTGCATTCCCGGAAGAAGCACATTCGGCACTAAACCATTTTCGACAGTCTTAGGATTAGGTTTGAAGGCTATATTCATGTCACTGATGCAACTTACTTTACTTTGCAAAATCCGCTCAATTTTCTCCGAAACGACAAAACCGATTTCGACCATGCTGACAATCTCAATCAGAGATCACGTTAAAACGGTTCATTCCGGAGAAATAACCGTATAAGTGGCGTAACCGACAAAGCGCATGGCCTAATGATGGTTAAACCGATTTAGAGATTCGATTTAGATTTAGAGTGGTTATTATCGTGGTGAAACGCTAACTGCAAGAATTGATTCATTGATGGTTGTTTGTGTCGCTTATTCATTTGAACGCTTAAAAAAAAGAACCAATCAGAACGGAAAACCATTGATTACCCGAAGCTAAACCGTCGAATGCATCAAGTTGAGAAATTAATTGCCAGTCTAGTGTTTATGGTTGACTGGGGCTAAGCGAGCCTCGGAGATTAGAGCGTCACTCCAATATTCATCGAATTTTTTTTAACGAATGTTGCTCTAACTCGTTTTAACCGGCTATTCGCTATTCCTTCCCGTGCTGGACAATTCCAACTCGCTTTGTTCAATATTCATAGGGAATCCTGAGCGCCTGATTCGATTTCCACACTGAATAGGGCACCGGTCATCCATCCATTATTAGGCCGATGCTTTCACGGCCATACAGTCAGCGGCAGGGATTTTCCGGTATCGTTGATGATGTTCCTGAATCCTGATATTGAATGGCACCGGTCATCTACGAAGAGTGGGGGCTATTATGGTAGTTGCGTGGTGATGCGTGATTTGCTTCGTAGTGTGATTTAATTAAATTCTTGCCCACGTGTCCGTTTAGGACTGCGGATAGGTGGAAAGCCACGATTGGGACTATTGTTGAGGGATTTCGGATCGAAATTACCTTCACTGTACTGCCCCGTTTACACTTCTGCTGGCTGCCAGCATGCTGGTGTCAGTGTACTGCCCTCTTAGGAAAAAACGTTCAACTGTGGTCCAATGATCCAAAGTATTAGACCAACGAAGGACCACCGTTGAACGTTTTTTTCCTAAGAGGGCAGTACACTGACACCAGCATGCTGGCAGCCAGCAGAAGTGTAAACGGGGCATACGGGTACAAAATAGTTTTGTCGTACGTGTCGGGGCTCAGAAGTTTTTTGCTTTTACAATTGTTGACATTTTTTGCTATCATAGTTTTTAACCCATTTTTATAAACTGATGGAGAGGAATGTATTGATTAAAAGCAAAGCATTCCTTTTTATTTGAAATTTGAGCGTTTCGAAGTATTTGACGTTCTCATGCATTCTCTCTACTAATGACAAATTTTAATTTAGAAATAAACAAAAGAAACTGGCAGTCTCAGTAGCTGTAGCGTATACCAGTTTTCGATTTGTCATGAGAAGTGTTCGAATGTATTGAAGTTAAAACGACTTGCCGGGGATGAGTTTATTTCAATATCAGTTCTATTATCCATTTATCATACAAAATTTCCTGCTGTTGAATTTGTTCTAAGTAGCCAGAGTAAAACAGCGCTTTTAGCAAAAACACATTTCTTATGTCATTTTCGCTTGATGCCAAATCTAACCTAGTTTCCACCCTAACTGCTGTCAAACCGTTTGTTCAAAACCAGTTTCGAACCTAATTTCAACGTTGTTGAACTAAAAATCGAGCCAGTTTCGAACCTGGTATCAGGTTTGCTCAAACCCTCGTTGCTAAGTGCGAAATCACTTCAAGTTTCTTAAAAAGAGTTTGTTTGATGAAACTACTCTGGGTCAGTTTCGGTTTTCTCAAACGAAAACGACATTAATGTCGTTCTCGCTTGATTCTGAAACTGGAACAAACGTATCCCCGATCTAGTTTCATTTATTCGAACAGTTTTTCTGTTAAATGTAAAACTAGTTACGATGCCGTTCTATTTATTCTATATAGTGATTTTCACTGGTGGTTAACAAAGATTGCGATGTGACATGCTCTTATTGAACAAACAAATAATTCTTATTGCTAGAGAACATTACCTTTTAAATCTGTAATCCACCATACAATTTATTTCGCTATTCGCTTTAATCCCCGATATAAAAATGCTGTAAACTTCAGTACCACAGGTAGTGAAGTGGTTAAAATAACTGTCCACCTCTTGGGCAGAGATGCCAGGTAAAATTTTAACGTTTGCATACTAGAAATCCTCCAAAGCAAATGTTAAATATAGTATAAATATGACGAACAAAACCAAATAAGAAGCCCGACGCAATTTTAAAGGTCTGTAAATTGGAGGACTGTACATAAAAGTCTCGAAATCTGTAAAAAGTCTGTAAAATTGCAGAGTCTGCTAACAAAAAAAAATCGGCAAATTTACATGCAAAAAAAATGCATGCATGTTAATTTGCCGATTTTTTTTTGTTAGCAGACTCTGCAATTTTACAGACTTTTTACAGATTCCGAGACTTTTTTTAATCTGCAACCTGGCATCTAAGATTCTGATGCTCATTATTTCGCTATTCTGCGGCGATTCCGTCGCATTCTATGCCACGCTGAAAATCACAATATTTGAAACACGAGTAAAACACTGCTGGGGATGCCAGTTTTTCTTGTTATAAAATCCAGATTTAAATTTTAAAACTGACATAAATTATGCATCTAGAACAAGAACACTGCTGAATATGCCCTAAACCAGTTTCCACGCAGGGCAGCGTATACCAGCTTTAAATTTGACAGTAGAACTGTTGGAATAAATAAAACTAAAACGGCTTGCTGGAGATACGTTTGTTCCAGCATCAGTTCTATTATAGATCTTTCACATAAAACTTCCAGCTGCTGAATTTGGTCCAGCTATTTTCAAACCGTTTGTTTGAAACCAAATTCCGTACCTCATTTCAACGTCAGCGAACTGAAAATCGAGTATGTTTTGAAACTGGTTTTTATATCCGGTTTGCTCACACAGTTTCGTGCCTTGGGTCAGTTTCAGTTTTCTCAAGCGAAAACGACATTGAATGTTTTATCGCGACGTCACGAATGAACAAAAAATCATCCTTGACAGTTCAGCGGTACTGTTTACAAACAAGCTTAAACAAAAATCGAAGAACACATTTCAATCAGTCATCTTTATACTTTGCAACTAGTCACTTTTATTTAATAAATCTCAAAAACAAACCGTATCAAATCGTGAGCAAAAGGTTTCAATACTTTATTTAGGCGATATGGACCGTAAATGCTCTCGTCCAATTTGTCAACAGACAAACAAAAAAATCTCTGTTTACAAACAGTACTGCTGAACTGTCAAAACTGTGTTCATCCGATTGAGGTTAGCACTGTTTACGTTTTCCTTGACTCATCAGTGCACATCAATTCTAATTCCTTAAGGTTAAGAGCATGGTTAAAAAAATGGAGAGATGCATAGTTTACTACAGTTTTAAAATTTGAATCTGGAAATTACAAATAAAAAACTGGCTACCACAGAAGCGTTTTAAGTTCGATTCAGACTGTCCGTCACCTTCCGTCACAGTTAACCTCCGTCACCGTCACCCTCTCCGTCAAAATTAATTACATGCATTCTTATGGAGACATTCACACGTAACGTCACCGTCACGGAACGTTTTGACGGACGCGAGCGTGTAAACGTTCCGGTGAAGAAAGTTTTAAACTAATTTTGAGGGAAGCTGACGTTCCGGGGACGGTGACGGAAGGAGACAGATCATCTGATTCGTACATTACTCGTGTTTCAAATATAGAAAAACCTGATTTAATCCACCTAGTGATGTAATGATACCTTTCTCATAATCGTCAATATGAAAAATTTATGTTAGCTCATTTTCACTGTTTACTTTGATAATTACTACTTCAGAAAATGAAAATTATTAATTGGTAACGTGATTTCTTCCCTAACTTCCAACCAGAATCAAACACCTCAATAATCCCTTAAGTAGTACTTCTCGGCACAATTTGGTTCGTCACCCTTCGATTGCAGCTCTTAAAATTAAATCCCGTTGTTCGGAATAATCCTGTCGACAGAGAAGCAAAGCTCTCTGTCTTTGTACCGAGTCTCAGCAGTAGTAATTGGTTTTAAGCGTAGAAATTTTGCCCTCGTCTGTTATGTTTAGTGTAATGGAAAATAATTTGTCGCACTCTTGCTTCGGTTCGTGAAAATGTGCCAACAGGGTTAACTGTGCCAGTTCCAGGAGTGTAAATCGAAGAAATTTCCTATCCAAAGTTACTGCGTCCGCACTGCTCCGAGCCGAACACGATGTAATCTGATCGAGAGGGAGCAAGTCTTCCGATGTAAAATATTTAACATTGGGATGAGGTTTATTACGAGGTGAGAACTGTTGTTGGAAACAGCATAGGAGGATGAGGTGTTTGTCTGAAACTTTTTCCTTGCTATCCCTTAACGAATTTGTGTCTCTTCTTCTTCGTCACTTTGTTTGGCCTTGCTTGCAGCTACACCCTCATTGAACATAACTCAAAATTGAGTGACACAACACTCAAATTCATTAAAAGTGCACGTTCTCTAAACTTGAGTTACCATCTATCTACTCATTTTTGAGTTAAGGGACGAAATTGTCAAAACTTGAGTAATTTTTACTCAAGAAAAAAATATTTTGTTCAAAATTTGAGTAAGTTCAACTCAAAATTTGATTTCCTTGCTCTCAAAATGAAGAAATTTTTCTTCGTTAATTTTCATTTCCAAAGTTATTCTTCTTGCTTTTGAATGCGCAAAATAGTGATTCAAAACCGTTTCCTTTTGAACGGCTTGTAGTAAAAATTGAATTATTTTGATATCCTTATGTTGCGCTTTTCACTAAGCATAACTGAAACCACAAAACATCGATGATTGACGTTGATTAATGTTTTCAAAACCGGATCTAGTAACGCAATGGAAAATGACGCATTCTTGCATTCTTTATTTCGATAAGAATATTCCGAGAATTAAAACGCACTGAACTGCAAGAAGTATTTTTTTCACTCAAATGTTTAAAAACTCAACGCTTACTCTAATGTATGAATAAATGCGAGAGAACTCATGGCAACGAGTTTATTTTACTCAAATTTATACTCAATTTTTGACATGTTGTTCCAGTTTATGAATTTGAGTAATGGCAACTCAAACCATGAGTTATGTTCAAAGAGCGTGTATGACCCAAAAATCTCGGTTAATTTTTCAAAAGGGCGTATAAGCAAGTGACAGCAAGTTTCTCTTTGTTTCTCTTTCTCTTCTATTAATTGCCAAGCGGTTTCCACGTTTATCACTCAACTCTTTGCATGAAATGATACCCGAAACTTTCGACTTTCAAACAGAATAGTGATATCAAAGAAAATCTTTTTAATCACATCACAATAATCGAAAGAGAGAGTGATTAAAGAGAAACAGTCACTTGCTTATACGCCCTAATGAAAATCCAACCGAGAAATGGCTTCTGCTTATGCTTCATCACCAATTTGTTTCACGGTAAATTTGACGTTTCGTTTCAACAACAAATCGATAGTCCAACGACAAAAAGAGTTTAACTGCAAATGAGAGTCTTTCTCTTTCGATTATTACGAAGCTGTTATTGAAATTCATTGAAAGTTTTCAATTTCAATCGAAAGCGGTTTGTGGTTTTGGTTAAGAATTTAGCTTCACATATAAAATCAATCTGGTAATTTTCGAAAGAAAAAGTAAACAAAGAGAGCCTGGCATTTGCAGTTAGGCCCTTTGGTCGTGGGACGATCGAATCGTTTATTCTCGTTGATATTAGGTTTTTTACCGTCACTGCTAACCTCAATCGGATGAACACATTTTGACAGTTCAGCAGTACTGTTTGTAAACAGAAATTTCTTTTGTTTGTTTATTGACAAATTGGATCAGACCATTTACGGTCCGCATCGCCTAAATAAAGTTTTAAAACATTTGTTCACGATTGAATACGGTTCGTTTTTGATATTTATTAAATAAAAGTGACTAGTTGCAAAGTGTAAAGATGATTGTTTTAGATGTGCTCTTCGATTTTTGTTTAAGCTTGTTTGTAAACAGTACCGCTGAACTGTCAAGGAAGAATACTTGTTCATTTGTGTCGTCACGATAAAAAACCTAATTAAGTTTTGCACGATGACGACACAAATGAACTGCCGATGAATCAAGTTCATCTTTGACAGTTGCCGTGTACTTGTTTTGTTTTGCGACTGCAAGTTAAAAATTGAAAAAATGACGAAAAAGTGCCTGTTAAAAACGTATTCCACAGTGAAAATAACTAAAAAGATTGCCCTGTGTGTGTTTCCAGCATCAAGGAGCGATTTATGTATGAATCTGTTGAGTGTGAGGCGACTTGCAATTTTTACATTCGAACGATGAACTTCTGATGAAATTTTAAACTGTAAACAAGTACACGTCGACTGTCAAAAAAAGTTCATTCTGTTCATTTTTGTGAGGTTATGTCATGTTCGTGCAAAACCTAATTAGATTTTTTATCGTGACGTCACGAATGAACAAGAATTCATCCTTGACAGTTCAGCGGTACTGTTTACAAACAAGTTTAAACAAAAATCGAGTAACACATCTCAAACAATCATCTTTACACTTTGCAACTAGCCACTTTTACTCAAAAAATCTCTGAAACGAATCATTAACAAATGTTTTGAAACTCTATTTAGGCGATATGGACCGTGAACGTTCGCATCCGTTTGTCATCATACAAACAAACAAAAAAGTCTGTTTACAAACAGTACCGCTGAATTAGGTTTTGTACGATGACGACACAAATGAACTGCCGATGAATCACGTTCATCTTTGACAATTGCCGTGTACTTGTTTTGTTTTGCGACTGCAAGTTAAAAATTGAAAAAATGACGAAAAAGTGCCTGTTGAAAAAGGTTTTCCACAGTGAAAATAACTAAAAAGATTGCCTGTATGTGTTTCCAGCATCATGGAGCAATATATGTATGAATCTGTTGAGTGTGAGGCCACTTGCAATTTTTACATTCGAACGATGAACTTCTGATGAACTTTTAAACTGTAAACAAGTACACGTCGACTGTCAAAAAAAGTTCATTCTGTTCATTTTTGAGAGGTTATGTCATGTTCGTGCAAAACCTAATTGTCAAAATGTGTTCATCCGATTGAGGTTAGCAGTGACGGTAATTAGGTTTTTTACCGTCACAGCTAACCTCAATCGGATGAACACATTTTGACAATTCAGCAGTACTGTTTGTAAACAGAATTTTTCTGTTGATAAATTGGATGAGAGCATTTACGATCCATATCGCCTAAATAGAGTTTCAAAACATTTGTTCACGATTGGATACGGATTGTTTTTGAGATTTATTAAATAAAAGTAACTAGTTGCAAAGTTTAAAGATGATTGTTTGAAATGTGTTCTGCGATTTTTGTTTAAGCTTGTTTGTAAACAGTACCGCTGAACTGTCATGGATGAATGCTTGTTCATTTGTGACGTCACGATAAAAAATCTAATATCGGTACACACTAAATCATATGGCTTTTCTTGTATCTTCTGATGAGTTTTGAACAAATGGACTACTGAACGATTCAAATCTTCCGAAACATTAGCGGAAAAGAACCTAGTAGCCGCTGTGATGAAACGTAATTCTTGCTTTAGAATTAGGCTGCAAATTTCATTCCAAGGTTTGAACAGCCGATGCTCGTCATTAAGCCTTATGTGTCGGTAGACTTTCCAAATTGCCTCGCAAGCAAGTGACAGTTTCTCTTTGTTTACTTTCTCCTCCGATTGTTGTGACGCGACCTCAGCAATCGTTCTGTATTGTCCAAAAGTCGAAGATTTCTGGCATTCTTTGATGGAAATAGAGTTTTGGTAAATATGGAGGTTAATAGAAAAAATAAACGATGAAAAACTGTACGTTGCTATGCCTTTGGAAATTCAACTGAGATATTTGCTGAACCAGGCGTCAGGATCGTTTATATATAACCAAAGACATCATATTAACAAGATATCCAGCTCTCACATTTCCCGAACAAATCATTGGCAACATCCTTTTTTGCGAGCATGTCGCCCTCAGGCGAGTCCGTATCGAATCTTGTACATAGAAGTAAGGGAGAGAAATGTCAAATCCGTGCGCGCCAAAATAGCAGCACTGCGCATCCATACAATTGACATGATAGGTTGAATGTGATGCCGCGCGATGGCGTTGCTGAACTGAAGATTGATTTTGCTCCAAGCTGACAGGGTCTGATATAACCCTTGTCAGAACGGAAACTCAAATAATCTTCAAAATGTTGTAAGTAGCCGACACAATTGGACGAGTATAACTATATAATTTATACTGTAAAGTACTATATGAATAAGTAAAAGAAAATTGATTAGATATCAGCGGAAGAGAAACAGTTTGCGGCAGGGCCCATATAAAATATGAAAACAAAAAATAAGAAGCCTCATCTCATCTTTTCTTATCTCTCACCTGGCTATTGTCGCAATAGTGAAGTTCGCTAAGTACAATATATGATGACACGTGTGTTATATTAAGACAACAAAATAATGAGGAGGTCAAGTGTTAGTATCGATTGTTGACTAGAAAAGTTTGACAGTTCCACTGACGTCGCTAAGAATCTTCCTTCAGTCAATTGTATATCAGAATATTCCAGCTAGCCGCCCTGCTGGGAAGCCATGTTACTGTGGTAAGCATCCTTCTGTCAAGATCGAAACAATGAAGGCGATTGGCCAGCAAAAAATGAGGTACTACTTACTACATATTCATTTAGTTCCTTCATCACTATGGCAAAGAAATTGAGCTTACTCGATTTAAATTGTTTGTTTACCATATTTTGAGCGCTCTGATTGCCCACCAAATACCCGAGATGTTGGTTACGATACTATTGGCTAGAGCACTTTATCCTTACTGGTTACAGCACAGAAAACAGATATGCAATCTCGAATATGTACTGTGTGTAAAATTTACCCATTCAGCGTTGCGAATAATTGCAGATGTCACCCCGATCGAGTTGCTATTTTGGGTGCCGCATTGACATGAGACACTATTTTGGGTGCTGCATTCACTTCACGCTAGATTTTTGTTTTGCTGTTGTTTAAAATCACAAGTTTATTTTGATTTAATTCACGTGTGATTTGAACGAATCTGGTAATAAAGTTGTCCTTAACAGTTATGGAAACCGTATGAGAAGAGGTCAAATTGTTCTAGCTTTCTGTAATATGCAGGAGCGCTTTGTTTATCGTTCCAGAATATAGTGAAACGTTTTGAAAGATCGAGACGAATAGTCGAGTAGGCGACATAAGTGTTAGAGATGGTCGGGTCTCGGGTATTTTACCCGAAATCCGACGGGTTTTTGGTCGGGTACGGGTAAAAATTTTTATTTTCAATCGGGTACGGGTCGGGTTGGGCAAAAAAATTTACTGCTCGCTCGGGTACGGGTAATTTTTTTTTCTGATCGATTACCCGACCATTTGTACTTCACATAAATATGCTAACACGCTGACGAGAATTTTTTATTGCAAAACAGTTCTTCCGAAAAATAAACAATTTGATTCAAGGGGTTTTGACATTCGCGCCTAGGACCAGACCTGACAACTAGCATATTTTTCCAGAAAAAAACATATTTTTTCTTCATTTAAAAAAAAACGATCAATCATAGTTACGTGAAAAGTTATGTGAATATTTTCCACCCTACTTTTTTATAACATATTTAATAAGACACACTGCCTTAGCTCTAATACCGTTTTCGTTTTTGAACCTAGACGCGGGCGACTCTGACTCCGATTAAAACGAACACGTGGTACGCGCCCTAAACAACAACTCATGAAAAAAAGAAAAATTAAACAAACTTACATGGATGCGTGGTGCGACCCGAGAAAATTTTCAGAGCGAATCTACGTCCGATCTAGAGCGACCTCAGTTTGCTAAAACAAACATATCAAACCTTGTTTGGGCGACTCTGGGTCAGCTTTCGGGCTGCTCTGATCAATAAACGAAAACGGTATAAGACGTTACGGTCAGACCCTCAGGTTTTAATGGACTGCCATTTTAAAGGTGTTTAATGCACAATCCAGTAAAATTATTTGATTCATATATAAAATGTAGTGTAGTACTCATATCACATTCAGATACCAGAAAAATGTTATTTTAAATATTGGTAGGAGATTTTCAAAATTTTCATATAAATCATTAGGATTCTAATCATTAAAAACATGAACATTTATTTCAGAAAATCTACATAGAAGTTCTTCTTATTCAATGGTGTCACCTCACTTGAAATGACACCGATTGATGGCACAGCAAGTTGGGCTATATTGCCAGTTAATTTTCGTTTCTTTTCACTGGACTACAAGTGAAAATCTCAAAGCGTGATTTTTCACCGTGTTCACTCGTTGAGGGTTCCACCGGAGGTGGCACAGAAGTTCAACGGCTGTAAAAACCACTGTTTTGAAAAAACCATACCTACCCAAAACTGAATACAACGGATATTACGACATTTTGGGTAAATATGCTTCTCGAAAAATTTGAGTAGATATTACTTTCTTTTGTTGATATTTGTAAATGAGTATAAAGCACCAAAGACATTGGAAATCTATTCATGCTTCACAGTGTATTTATATGTTTAAATGTAAACAAGCATTTTAATGTATTTTACTTACTCGCTATCTAAAACACTTTATTTTTTCCATCCTGAATTTTGGTAATATTTTGACTACTCATTCGGGTCGGGTACGGGTACAGGTAATTTTTAATTGGGTACGGGTCGGGTACGGATAGTTTTTTTTATTTTTTATCGGGTCCGGATCGGGTACGGATAATTTTTCTTATTATTGATCGGGTACGGGTAATTTTTTTAATTTTTTATCGGGTACGGGTAAATTTTTTTGCTGATCACTCGGGTACGGGTCGGGTTCGGGTATAAGAATTTCTATACCCGACCATCTCTAATAAGTGTATAAGGGAAATCAAAGACATGTAGACTAAAATTTACATTTTCAATACGTCAATAAAGTTCCAATTGTATACCATTTACAGTAATTTTATCGTAGTTTCTGTTTATTACTATTATTATTATTAATATTATTATTATTATTATTATTATTATTATTATTATTATTATTATTATTACCGTTTTCAAATGTTCACTAATTTTTTTTCAACAATGAACAATGTATCTTTCATTTCAATAAACCAGATCTTCTTCAAGTATGTTTGTTTTTTTTTGACAGCTTGAGAAAGAAATTCAAAAATATTAGTTGCCACCCGTTAGAACTTATTAGTTTTTACTTTTTTACTGCTCATACTTGATTTACTGAACCCATATTTAATGCATTGCAAGAGTTGGATCTGTAATTAAATGGATGGAAGAAGCATACTCTGGAAAATAGAACCAAATCGTGCAGTTGTTTCGTAAGACTATAATCTAATATGTCTGCACGCAATTTTTTAGAAGATTTATCCGGATTCGACCTCTAGTTACGGAACTAGAGTTTGACAAGTAGAAATTTTCAATTTCATGAGTATTTTTCCACAAACGATGGAAAAAACAAGTACAAAACTCTTAAAACTGACTGATAGGTAGGCATATAAACATGCTTCGGCACTAATAGTTTCCCATTTCCCTTCCCGGAAGCACCGAAGGTAGTGAAGAAAAACTCAAAAAATAGAACTCACTTCGATTTCTCAGCAATGCTTGAACCGATTTTCACAAATTTCGATTTAAATTGACACCCATATTGTCTCCGGATATAACTTCCGGTTCCGCAATTACAGGGTCAGGGTCGATGAGTGTCCAAGCATTCAAACCGCCATATAAAATGACGAAACAAAACCAGTACGCACCGGCACGAAATAAGAAATCACAACTCGCCTTTACAAACAATGAAAACAGCGGGCTTTGTTAAATTTCGTATGTTATTCGCTAGAAAGTAAACGAAAACCAACTCCTAAGCTGATTACATATTCACTTTTCTCACGAATTTTCACAAACTTAGATTCAAATGAACGGTCTTATGATCCCATACAAAGCTTCAGCATTTCATCCGAATACAACTTCCGGTTTCGGAATTACGGGGTGAAGAGTATTAAAAAATGTATAGCGTCACTGAAAGCGGCGAAGCCAAAAACGTGGAAAAATTCTAAACTGGACTATCGAAATCGAAACTATTCCAACCGTTAGTCATTGTTAGTAGACGGCCTATCAATCGAATTCCGGCTATCCTGGTTTCCGTTTTCCGAATCCGGAAGCTTCGAAAATAGTGTTTAAATACTCTAAAATGAAGCTCAGACTATTTTTTCAGAGATGGTTTGGACGATTTTCATGAACTTAGGTTTAAGTTGAAGGTCTTACAATATCAAATAAAATTGCTGAATTATATCAAGATCAGACTTCCGACGAAGAAGTGAACGAGAGCTTCTTAGCAAGGTTCGAAGCTGGTCCATATTTGTAGGTTATGTTTATTGCTGGCCATACGAACCAACTTCGACTGTTCCGGTCCACGTGTTTTAGAAATAGTGGTCAAAAACTGCAAAAAGTATCTTCCATACGTTTCTTCAAAATGGCCAAATCGAATCACAAACTTCTAGATCCGAAGGAAAAGTCTTACGGTTTTATATAGAATCTCTGAATTCGTTTTGAAGATAGATTCACAAATAATTAAAATAATTAAATAAAATTAAAGTTTTCTGAAGTGTATAAAAGGTTGACTGAGCAGGACTTAAAGCAAGTGCCTCATTTCGGTTGGTTCAGGTCCAGAGCTCAGTTCCAGTTCCAGAATTAAAGAATTCAGTTTAGTGTTGAATTAATTGCGGGACGTTCGCAGAGCCAGTTTTCCTTCGAAGAAAATCGATTGCGTCATCCTGCTGCTGGCAGTTTGCATTGGAGCAAAATATAACGGAAAGTGGACAACGATGGGGAAAATTGTGCAAAATCAACCCTTCTAATGGCTCCAAATGTTATCTTAAGAATGATAAAAAGTACAAAAGTACAAATCGAGATTAATTTGATTAGCTTTGTACACTTTTCGTAGTGCAAAATACGCACCAAACGAGTGCGAATGAAGACTGCATCTGATTGCTTCGCGTTCGAGAAAAATGTTCCGAGATGTGTTTAATTTCGTAGTGAACTCCGCAGTTCGGCCCTTTTGAATGCTAGAAATTAATCCTGTACAGCATTTTGCTAGCTTCTATAATTGAAATATGTAAATCCAAAATGAAATAATCAACATCAAAATTCTGTTTGTTGCTATTTATTTTACTTTCATTTGTTCCGTCTTCGTTTATTTGTGCAGTGGAAAATATTTGACGCCAATAAGTCAATCTTTAGTATAAATGCACCGTTACAATTTTGGAAACGAAACAGTAAACGTTGAAAAATTCAACGAACGATTACAATTTTGGTTCGTATTCACGTCCCCCAGTTATGTCTGTGCCATTACTTAACCGCTTTTTTTGGATATTTGGTAATATTTATCATTCCACCACCAGGTGGATTAAAACAGTCCTTGTTGTTGGTTGAAGATGTCCTTTTTGCAGTTTCAGTGCAGGGTTTTCCATAGTGGGCAGGCTGGTCACAAAATTTACATGTAATCAGCTGATTATCATAGGTAACCAACGATTTACAAGGATGCCTTCTGCACTGAGTACAAATTACATAAGATGGAATTGTCTTAATGCAGTCGCATACGTAATATTTTCACGCTATTCCGGATATCGGGGAAAAATTTTTGCCGAAAATGAATATAATTCTCGTGAGAAGGCGTGCTTGAACAAAATAGAGACACTTATCGAAATAATCGAGCAGCTAGCTTTGGCATATTCCAACGAAGCATTAGAACAATCGAGGGGCATAAATATAACAGCGATTTCGCAGTAACAATTTACCCATTCGTCTTGTAGACCGCCAACCGCCACAATGAGCAATCTGTTGCTATTCTGGTAATAAATTATGTTGCTAAATTCATTGGGCCCTACTTCCCCTGTCAAGGGGTAAGTGAGTTCTTTCCCGGCCATGCGCACGCGGTCGTTCGTTTCCCTCTCGAAACGATTCCAACGCTAGACCGATGAAGCTTTTCCATTCCGGTAGAGGAAGTATGCCAAACTGGAGCACACACAAAACATGGTTACAGGTTTGGTGTTATTTTCCAGCCTTCCATCAGGACCTCCCTCCCCCCAGTGGCATTTGCCTGTTGTCTTACTGTTTTCGGTTTGGGTCAGAATGTTTGCACCTATTTTTAGCCACCCAACAACATGTACATGTCATGTCTCTGCCATCGCACCGTCGTCATCAACGTCGTCGTTGTCGTTCTGTCGGTCGGTCGGTCGGTCGGTCGGTCGGTTGGTCGGTCGGCAGGATTCTTACATTGAACACGAGAAGGTTCAAAGCCGACCTGGTCGACCGACCGTAAGTAATCGTGGTTGCGAGTGTAGCTGGGTAAGGTAGGTGTATCCTTTATGCTCCGCTTGTCGAGCAGTACCCCGTACGTCGTCACACCGTTACTTCCATCCCCTGTCCCCCTCACCATACCATAAAAGAAGGATGGAGGATGGAGTTGTCTGTTTTAGCAGGACTGAAAATGTCACACATCTGAATGAATGTTTATGTTGGACCTGTTGTGGCTGTTGCTTGTTTCTATTTTTTCCTCACTCCACCGTCTGATGCCTTGCTTGACGGGGTATAAACGGCAGAGCATCCGCTAGCGACGGAAACGTGGCAACAGGAAACTGCACGGATGAGAAATGGGTCATTGGGGGATAATTTGGTGATTGAAGTAACTTCTCGTGGCTCGGTTGGGGTGCCTGTAGGATGGCCTCGGATGCTGGGGACAGGCTCCCCAAATGAGAAATTGACGAGTTTAATGGAGTTTTGTGATATCATGGATGTGCCACTACGATGCATGGGACTAGCGCGGTTCCTTCTTCGGTTGATGAAGTCATGCTAATTCCGAACCGACTAAATTGACCTGGTGTGATTCCACGCTCCGTGGTAGATGCGTAAGGAGAAGACGAGCGACCCGGGGTGAGCAGCTTGATTTGCTTGTGTGGCACGTAGCAAGCAACTTTACAATGCCGTAGAGATTTTCCCGGCTGCACCCGTTACCCTTTGAACTTGGGCTCACGAAATGTCGATAAAGTTGCAAGTTCAATGTCGACATAGGCAACCTGTTGAATAAGATATCTACTGGAATAGATTGAGCACTAGAAATGGCGGCTATGGCTGTTTTTTCGAAGTCTAGTCGAGGTGAAGATTTATGTGGTAATGCTAACCGTAACTGCAAAAATATTTCGTTTACTTAGCACTTATCTCATTTCATGCATATTTAAAAGCGCTAACAATAGACGCCTGCAGTCAACAATCGGTTCTCATGTGTTCATACAATTGTTATAATTATAATTATCCGGTGAGCGATCACAATAAAGACTGTCCCAGAAAGTATGGACGCAACCAAAAACCGCTGCTATTTCGCAATGGTTCAAAATCTGTCAATTTTTATGGCTGCGTCCTGTTGTTTACACTCTTCTCTAACCACTTGTGCAGTTGTTTATTCGTTTTCATTAGTTTGTTTCGAAATGCGTGGACTCTTAGCAGAACAACGTCGAAAAATTGTGTACAAATGGTGCACAGAACGTGGACTGTCACTGAAAAAGATAGCAAAAATGGAAGGAGTAAGTGAAAAGGTCCTGCTAACCCTCAGTTGGATAAACGTATACTGAAAGCGTTCGAGCAAAAGAAGGAGGTTTCAGTTCGGGATGTGGCCAAAAAAGTGGGCACTTCGAAGTCAAATGTTCTTCGTGCTAAAGAACGTTGGAATCTTCGTACATATAAGAAGCAGAAACAACCAAAACGTAGTCCGAAACAAGAAGCATCGATCAGGGTAAGGGTTCAAATACTGTACAATACGATTCTTGTTGGAAATTTAAACTGCATAATCATGGACGACGAAACCTACGTGAAACTCGATTACAAATCCTTGCCGGGACCACAATATTATGCGAGAAGGGCAAGCGTTAAACCAGTCCGAGATATTGATTGAAGTCGAAAAATTTGGTAAGAAAGCTATGGTCTGGCAAGCAATTTGTAGCTGCGGTAAGATTTCGAAACCCTTCATCACCACTGTTTCAATGAACAGCGAAATATACATCAAGGAATGTTTACAAAAACGACTTCTACCCATGATTCGAAGCCACAAGGATCCTGTTGTCTTCTGGCCAGATCTTGCTTCTTGCCACTACTCGAAATCAACGGTAGAATGGTATACTACAAAAAATGTCACTTTCGTCCCAAAAGACATGAATCCACCAAATTGTTCACAATTTCGACCAATTGAGGAATTTTAGGCATTAACGAAGGCACATCTTAAGAAACATGTCTCGGCAGCCGAAACCATTCAACAGTTCGAAAAAGATTGGTAAAAAATGTCAAAACTTGTCGCCATTTCATATATCAATAGATTGCATTTGATATCCGCTATATGTTTCAGAAGAAATCAATATCAACTTCACTGAAAATGAATCAAAAAAATTCGACATTTTCACAGAAATTTTAGAATATTAGAAGTATTCGAAGAATGCTAAATACAGATAAGCATTTTTGTACACCAATCGATTGAACTTGATACCAGCTATAATGTACGGGAAAAATAGTTTCAAATTTACTAAAGAAAATCCCAAAACTAGATTTTTGCAGAAATTTTAATATTAAAACAAATTTAAACCTGTTTGACTGTTAGCATGAAATTCATATCATATGATAGACGTAACACATGGATCAATAAGTCCCGAGACTAAAGCAGAGATGGCGCTCGTAGTAAACCAGCAACCACGTCTTTCTAGAGTACTAACCTTTGCTTGAAACGGGTCAAAATTTTAAGTCGATCCGACCAGAAACCGCTGAGTTATCGAGGTTGGAGTAAAGTCGTTTTGAAGTTTGTTTAAAAAATGGAAAAAAACTGAGTTTCGTGTTTTGATAAAACATTGTTTTTTAATGGGTAAAAACACCGTGCAAGCGAAACAATGGATTGAAAAATGTTATCCGGACTCTTGTCCATCAAAAGCAACGATTTGTCGGTGGTTCGCCGAGTTTAAACGTGGTCGTACCGACACAAATGACGCGGAACGCTCGGGTAGAACTATGGAAGCCGTTACACCGGAAAAATGTGAGTGAAGTGACAAAAATTATAATGAAAGATCGTAAAGTGAAGCTCCGTGAGATGGCTGAGATGACACAGATATCATATGGAAGTGTATTTACTATCCTTCATGAAAAATTAAGCACGAAAAAGGTTTTTTCCAAGTGGGTGCCGCGATTGCTTTCGATGGAACAAAAACAGGAACGGGCCACCCTGCCACAAGTCGATGAGAACAATGGCGAAATTGAACGAATTGGGCTTTGATCTACTTCCCCACCCCCATACTCGCCAGATTTAGCCCCCAGTGACTACTGGCTTTTTGCTGATCTTAAAAATTGCTCCAGGTAAAAGGATTTGGCTCAAATGAGGAGGTCATCGCTGAAACTGAAGCTTATTTTAAACCGAAAGATAATTTTTTTATAAACATGGTATTGAAAAATTAGAATGATGTTGGAACCATTGTACTATTGTAGGTGATTATGTTGATGAATAAAAAAAATTAGCAAAAAGAATGTTGTTTCCATTGTTAGTCTCGGGACTTATTGATCCATGTGTTAGTAAATTTTAGTTTTATCATGGTGAAAATTCGGCCATCTGAAACGTTCGCCCATCTTTAATTTTTAAGGGGGTTTGATAAAACTCACAAACTTAAAAAATTTGCAAAGAATTTTGTGGAATGATGTTTTTTGAAATTCGCGCGAAATCCGCGCCAAATCCGCGAAAGTCGCGAAAACCGCGAAAGTCGCGAAAACCGCGAAAGTCGCGAAAACCGCGAAATCCGCGCGACCGTAACAACCCTGCGATTACTCAAATTCAACAACTGGAACAATATATCAAAATTTGGGTAAAATTTACTCAGGCCATGAGTTTTCTCGAGTTATTCATACATTAGAGTAAGCGTTGAGTTTATCAAAACATTTGAGTGAAAAAAAATTAGTGCGTTTTCGTTCACGGAATATTCTTATCGAATTTCAGAATGCAAGAATAGGTCGCTTTTCATTTCCGTTTCTAGATCCGGTTTTTGAAACCAGGAATCTTCAATCATAGTTGTTTTCAATAGAAATTTTATGGTTTCAATTATGCTAAGTGAGACGTCCAACATAAGGATATCAAACTTATTCAATTTTGATTCCAAACCGCTCAAAAGGAAATCACTTTTTTGCGCAACTAGAAATTCATGTTTATAACTAACGAAAAAGAATTTCTTTATTTTGAGTGCAAGGAACTGAAACTTTGAGTTAAGCTCACTCAAATTGTGAAAAAATATTTTGTTCTTATTTTGAGTAAAAAAATACTCAAATTTTGACATTCTTGTACTTTAATACAAAACTGAGTGGATCAGTGGTAACTCAAGTTTAGAGTACGTGTACTTTTTGTAAATTTTAGCGGTGTGTTACTCAATTTTGAGTTATTTCTATTAGTTGTACATCCAATTAGCCAAAACCACTCCGTAGTACCTTAAATTATAAGACAGTTCTAGGTCGAGTTACGTGTTGAGAAACAATTGTAACAGGAAAATGTGCTCACGTTTTATGCCGAACCCAAATTTCTTCTCGTCATCGTTGTTCAAAATAAAAGCCAAAAGCATTTTATCTTTCAACATCCTACGCGTTCGTTATCTTAAACAGGACAATATACACAAGAATATGGGTAATTTCTACGAGCTACTTCTTATCGGCTAGATACAAGCAACAACAACAAAAAAATGACTATACTGTAGAACCAGTCTCCCGATACACGACTCTCACTTTCTACTCTAGAGTTTATTCAACCGACTTTTGTGCTTGGCTTTACTAATATCTCGAAAGTGAATCTCGTCCCGCTTCAGGTTGACATTCGAAGTCCTCGGATATTTGTGCGGCACTGAGCCCGGACTGTCGTTCCTGCAGAATAAACCATCACCGTAATCGTCAGCACCAACGGCGAGACTGTGCTGTTGTTGTTGTTGTTGTAAGCGATTTTTTAGCTGCTCTTGGAGTTTCCGGTGAATCGTGTTATCTAGCGGAGTCGGATGGTAGTTGTTGGCGTGATGATTGATGTTTTTAATCGGTTTTACAGGAAATTGTTCGGCGATCAATCGATTGATTTGACGACCACTGAAGTACAGATAAGCACCGCAGGCCGTCGAAAGAATGAACAAGGTGACGAAGACCCCGCTCAAGGCTATCCAGGCGGCATTGGCTCGAGATTTCATCAACGGAAGGGTCGTAGGTTCGACCTGTTCCGTCGAGCTGCTTGTTGGGTCCACTGGTAATTCGGTTGTCGTGGTTGTCACAGGAAATGCAGAAGATTGTGAAACAGTTGTTGTTGTTGTTGGCGTTAATGTGCTGGTAGTGGTGCTAACTGTTGTGCTTGTAGTAGCAGGCGTTGTCCGAATGGTAGTTGTGCTTGGCCTCACCGTCGTGGTTGTAGTCGTGGTTGGCCTCGACGTGGATGTTGTGGTCGTAGTTGGCGCTGATGTCGCCGTCGTCGAGGTGTAATACTCATCCAAATCCTTGCAGAACTGTTCTTCCACTAACGAATTGAACACGGTCACGTATTCAATCGCCACATTGGCATCAGCGCTCATGTCACATTCGATCTGTAACTTTGCCCGTTTGATTTCCCGTTCAACTTTCCCAACAAACATGCTCCATCCTGTAGTGACTGACGAAGAAGTCCAGCGTTGGACTGTTGCCGGAAGGGTACCTTCAAGGTCGTCCATATCCAATATACTGAGCGTGAGCGATGAGGCCGAGTAGAACAGGAGTTGAAAAATCAAGCGAATCTCGGTGAATTCATGCATGTAAAAGCTTTCGACCGTTTCGCAGCAACTGACACCGGGTGAAACGCTGCTCAGATAATACAGGACACCCGGACGGTAAGGCTGGAACACGACAGAGCTTGCATACGGAACTACCGAAAATTGTTGCCGTACAGTTCCGGAACACTCACGAATTTTGGTTTGGGGAACATCATTGAAATCTATTCTTTCACAGATTGCGTCCAATCCGTAGATTCTCGAAAATTGAGCAACCGTTATCACGAAAACAAACAACACTCGAAGCTTGACACTCATTTTGCACTTCCGAATCTCGACAAGTTCATTTCAAAACTGCCACTGCAATTTCGGTGTCCCAGTTTCATAAGGTTCCGAAGTCCCATTCATATCTCTTGTCTGATGACCCTTCCCGTGTTGCAGATCGTATCGGGCAGATAGCGTCAACTTGCCAACCGTCTACCAGCAGAGGGCGCGTGGAGCTTCATGTTAGAAAAAAAAACAAACAACACTACTAACAGTGTTACATCAGGCAAATAGCGGAACGTCAAATGCTCGGGCGATAAAATGTTCGAACGTCCAATCGAATGATAGCCTGCTTGTGCTCTGGAAGCTTATTCAATTGAAATAAAGTGCCACTCGGCACCGTTGCTGGATGCGGAAAGGTTTGCGGTAGGCATTCAGCGTATTTCATTTTCTTTTTTTTTTTTTTTTGATTCTCTCATCACCAGAAAGACTTTCTGTTTACACCGAGGGAAACGTGTTTCGCGGAGCTCGTGACCAACGCGTTCCCAGTTTTAAAAAATGTGGCATGCAATTTTGTCATACGTTAGCCAATTGAGTTCAGATATTTTTTTATGGTTTCATTTGGTTCAAAAAACTAGTGAACGTTGGTCTTATCGAAACGATAAGTTTGTGTATTGTTACAAGCTTTTTACTTGTGAACATTTCAGGTAAAAGATTCCTGTAAACGAGTTCAAGCACATCACAGAAAATCATGAACATGTAAAACAGCAATCGGCTACTGATTTCACAGCTAATTTATTTGAATTCAACTTTTTAAAACGAAATTTTCAGCGATGCTCTAGATTTCAGAAGATACGAATGGTTTTTTTGTGTGTTTCGCTTAGTGTCTATAATTCGGATGGGCAACGTTCGTGAGATAAAATATCGACAGTTCTCAGTCAAATGCAAATAGGCAAACGGTTTGTTCATGAAATTACCCAACGTTTCGGCCGTTTTGGATGGCATTTTTCAAGGAAAACAAAACAAAATGAATTGAACGTTTATATGAATTATCACAAGATCTTATCGTTATTGTCAGTCTCGTTGATTTCCAACGGTGGGATGTCTGTTACGGGAACGCATATAGAACGATCTTTGATAGGGTAAGGGCTCCCTACTTCATCTCATTTTTAAGGACGTCGCCTTCAAACCTCGATTTAGCCACTAAAATCACTATAACCATTTCATATTACTGCTTTATTCGCCTTGCTCCACATTGAGATTTGATTCACATTCCTTGGAAATCAAAATAATGTTCATAAAACAGCAAAAAACACTTATGAAATGTTCACTACTCTGCTCCTAATTTCATCTCAATGGATTTTTATCCATCCTATCGTTGATCCTTCATTCATCCTATAAATTAGCAATGGCGACAGGAATCAAAACGAAATATTCCACTATTACACTCTCATGTTCAAAATGTCAGAATTCTTCTTAAAAACGGCCTAATGCCAACTATGAGACAATATACGATATTTTTGGAATCAGTTTGAAATCATTTCAACGTTTAAAAATTTTTCAGTCGTTTCCGTTACCTTTCGCTTTAAACTTAAAATTTTACTGAAAAGTTAATTTGGTGAACTTTAAATAAAAACAAAACTGTGATTGTTACTATTTATTCATTAGCCCTTCTTAAAACAAAGTGTAGAGCCAGAGATGCCATTTATACAGATTTATATGTATTGTATAGATTTTTGCGTTCGCATACTGGTTTAAATCAAAGCACCGATTTTGTAAAGATTTCTTAAATTCAATACAGGTTTGTACAGGTTCATAGAAAGAAAGAAGTAAAAAAAATAGACTTTTCTCTCTGAGTATCTATTAGTATTTGATTGCAGTGATTCTTTAAAAGTTTATTAACAACGGAAAAATCACATGTTAAAGTGGAAATCTTTTATGTAGATAATTGATTATGAACACTGACAAACATTTATATTAAAATTTGGAACCAATTTGAACTGTTTGAAGCCAGATATTTTCATAGAATATGTATTACGTTGCATAGAAAGTCTATATCTGGTCTGTCTGTTTTCACTAATAAAATGATGTTAACTGATTTTATGAGTGAAAACAGATTTAATGCCAACTACTGAAAATATCTGGCATCTCTGTGCACAGCCGATGAAACACACACACTTCACAGCGTTATGTTGACGTATAGCGCAATGAAACCAGTGCTACTAGATTTGCCACAATGGTTATTTCAGTAGTATTTAACATGCTCTTCCTGGTGATATTCGAAGCCAAAACAGTTTTATTGAAATATTAATATCAATAATATAATTAAACTAATGTCACGGATACCAAAAAACATACTTTTTGATGAGATTTTGAAGAAGAAAAACAATTTTTGTTTTGTAACATTATGAGATAACTTGGCAACTTTGCGAAACCAAATGAGATGAAAACAAAGCGCAATCAAGTGAACTAAGTGAAAAACTTTCATCTCATATTTTTGAAGACTTTTATTGTTTGTCGGGTAGTTTTTGAAGTTTTAAATCGTTAATTAAACAAGTGGCAAGTGAACATTACTAATTATGAAGTCATACAGTATTCAATGGTAGTGTAATTGTGCGAAAAGTGATCATTGTTTTGAGACGAATCGATTAGTAGATAATCAGAAACATGACGAACTGTAAATCTTGCGACGAAAATGTGTCCTAAATTGAAAAGTGAGTTTATTTTAAATGAAAAAAACGATAACCGAAGAACTTAAAACCATTTCTTTCAATAGGAAAGTGTGACAATAGCTTTTATAATCATTTTAAAACATTTCACAGTTTGGTTCAGGTAGGTTTTAAAATATTATTCATGTTCAAAGTAATGAGGTGAAGGGATGAGATGGAAATAGGAGCTCAGATGAAATAGGAAGCCGTTACCCTATATGCGGAACTTTTCATCGGATAGCACTATGGTCACAGAGTTCGGTGTATGCACAAAGTGTGTGAAAAATTGGTTTGCTCAGGTGGGTATGATTGTTGTCTCCAATGACGATGAAAACGGGTTTGAATGGCCTAAAACTGGTTTCATTTGTTATTGCGCTTATCCCATGTGATAAATATGACTGCCACAATGACAATATGATTGAATGGCAAGTTTATTTTGTGAGTTACCTATTTTTTTTTTTTTTTCCATAAATACGTTTATTTCTTAAGGCAGTTTACATAAGTTTTTCTTCGCCGTAGCATCACTTTTACATAATATTCTTATCCTAATTTAATTCTAACATAGTCACAACGTTTTGAATTTATTAAAACATATTCTCTTATAGCTTAAATATCATCTTAGGTAACTCGTCATTAATTAAGAAATCTACTCGGAAAAAAAAATATTCCCATACCGGGAATCGAACCCGGGCCTTCTGGGTGAAAGCCAGATATCCTAGCCACTAGACCATATGGGATATGTAAAATGCTGATTTTGGTCATTCCGTCTACTTCCTTCCAGGTCGGGGCTCGAACATACGACAACTGGTTTGTAAGACCAGCGCCCTATGCATTGAACCGACAACCCGGACAGTGAGTTACCTAATGAAAAACAAAATTTACTGTTTACTACAGCAACTCGCTTCTACAAAGGAGATGGTGATTTACAGAGCCTGTACAAGAATGTTTTGACATTTAGAAAAAGATGAATGAGACAATTGGTTCTAGAAAAATATGCAAATAAGGTTTATTACAAAAATGGCATTGTCTATATGCTATTAACATAATTTGAATCAAGATATTATAATTTGTCAAGATATGTCGAAATAACGGTTCCTATTTTGAAGTAGGGGAAGGTAGAGAATTTAGAACCACTAGTCTCAGAAATCGATCTATACGAAACTTCTGTCATCGTATTATTTTGTTTAATTCTTTCATTACCAATCGAGCCAATCAGACGTATTTTGTGCTCTCTACTCTCGGTTGTTTTAAATCTTATGTTATTTCATTACAAAGTCATAAAAGAATGTTTTACATGAAAACATGTTCAAATAGTCTCAATTTGCAAAGTGGTTTAAAATTTCCTACGATTTTTCAAAGTAACAAAATCTATATGTATAAAAATGCAGAGATCATTCATTGTAATCGCATCACGTAAGAGCGGATGGACGGATTGAGATGCTTTTTTTTTCGTTTGATCAGTTTTTATCCCCACCGGGTTCGTACATCAAAAAAATTAGGAAAACTTACCGGAAAAGTGGGAAAAATCAATAAAGTTATTTTGTATGGACAATGGAATTTTCCACTGAAAAAGTCGCCAATGATTGCTAGATCTACAATTGATGTTTGGCGCGCAAGGAGATGCTCAGTATTTCGCCGTTGAATAAAGGAATACTAGATCGTTGGAAAATAGTTTGGCGCACAACGAGTAGTTTTGAGTGGAGATTTTACATGCATGATTGATTCGTCATTTGGAAACACGTGCCTAATAGGGTATCAAAATCATTACTTGCCAAATGACCTTATGGTAGAATGCACATGACTGTTTCAGCTATACCGTAAACAGAAGCAAAAGTTCTAATATATTTTACCAGTAGATGTAGTTAGATAAATAATGTTGGCCATCGTGGGCGTGAGTTGAACAAATCAAATAATGTAACGATTTTTTACGTATCAATGATAGGATTCTGCTGTTGAAATAATGAGTTCAGATGAAAATATTTTCCTGGAATTTAGCATGCTGAAGTTTGTTCAGCCGATTCGGGTAAGTTAGGATGCTATTCATGAAATTTCTGTATGAAATGTTCAAAACGACTAATGTAACAATGAGAGATTCTCTTTGTTCACTTTCTCTTTCGATTATTGCGAAACATTCCTGCTTTTTGTCGGTAATTTATTCAGTGCAGATTCAAAGATGATAGCTTTAGTTATTATTATCGGTAGTGTGAAGGATTGCTAAGAGTACCGTAATAATCCAAAGAAAAGTAAACAAAGAGAAGCTCTCATTGTTACATTCGTCGTTTCGAACATTTCATTCAGATTTGTAAGCAGCTTAAGCCAAATCATTTCATTTTTCGAACTTTTAATTACTTGACGAATTACCTTATGCAAATCATGAATATCATATCTGAAGGAGCAATCGTGGCATGTAAGAACCATTAGTTGTGAGATCTGCTGTTTTGTACACTGGCTTTAACGATAAAAAGAATACTGGTATAATCACTCCTCATGTTCACTCCGCTAGAACAGAATATTGATTCTCAGGACAGAATACTAAGCAAAACGATGTGGGGGCTCGACGAATGAAAGGCCTTTTGATACAATTCTTGTACGAATCCAGCGTTAATGTCAAAGTTAATGGACACAATATTTAATAAAAGGGAAATTTGAACTTTCGAATGTTCTACAATTTTTCATTTTATCGCTAATTCGTTAATCGAAAATTGATCCTGTCATTATCATGCTTCGAACATTCATCAAACACGACTAAGTAATATCACTAGCGGTGAAGCAGGTTATGGACAACCGTTCAAAACCAATTTATTACGTTCGATAATCCCTAAGGATTTGCTATTAAATTTTTAAACGTACAAGTAAGTCTTAACATGCAATGACAAACAACAAACCCCGAGGGCTGCTTTTGGAAATTTGTGGGATTAATTTAAAGTATTTATCTTGGTCATCTCTTGTCCATCCATCTGTTTATTTGTTTATTTTGGAGCAAAGGAAAAGCCCGCTGGAGTTGAGATTTTTATTCTCTTTCTCCAGTAGGCATAAAACCTTCTCATCTTTTGTATCAACAGATAACATTTGTCCAAATGATACATAACGAAATCTTAGATTACCCTTATTTAAATTACAAAGCTAACTAACAACAATTGATATCGTCTAATTATCTTAATAAAACTAGCGGGAAAGGATTCGAAGGAAACGGGTTTTGATGGAGTTACGAAATAAATTGAAATCAAATTCATCAGAGCAAGTATTGAATAAGCGAAACATACTCGAAAACGGTTCATTAAAGCCATAGTTAGTTCTAGCACGAGAAATTCTGAGAAAGGGATTAAACCGCAAATTACGCT
Source organism: Malaya genurostris (assembly GCF_030247185.1). Classification (NCBI taxonomy): domain Eukaryota; kingdom Metazoa; phylum Arthropoda; class Insecta; order Diptera; family Culicidae; genus Malaya; species Malaya genurostris. Next base: position 26,962,543 of record NC_080570.1, read on the forward strand.
GATGAATGTCAAAACTTAGCTGTTGTAGGAGATCTGAACAATCAATTCGACATTGGATGAGGTCCGCGACGAAAACAGCTTTCAGACAGATGGATTCAATGGATCTCTCCAGGGCAGGCGACGCAGCTTCAATGTGCAGCATATCAGTTTGGTAATATGGTGCCCAAACAACAACAGCATACTCCAGTGTAGAGCGAACTAGAGCGCAATATAACGATTTCAGGCAGTATATGTTATTGAAATTTTTTGAGATGCGAAAGATGAAACCTAGCATCTTTAATGCCTTAGAGAGGGTATATTCTATGTGATCTTTGAAACTAAGTTTTGAATCCAATAACACTACTAGATCCCTAATTGATGTCTCCCGTTTTAGTACAGCTTGCGAAATAGTGTAATCATACATGGTCGTGGTTCGTTTACAAGAGAAGGAGATAACGGAGCTTTTAGAGGCATTCATAACCATTCTGTCGACGTTGCACCAGTTAGAAAATACATCCAACTGTGACTGCAAGAAATTTGAGTCTTTCAGATCTTTGATGGGATGAAACAGATTGAAATCGTCGACGAATGATAGCTTCATACATTGCAATGCGAAATTCAGATCATTTAGATATAGCAGAAATATGAATGGTCCTTGATGGCTTCCCTGAGGAACGCCAGAGCTCACGATGAATGATGGAGTAACGCAGTCGCCAATTTTCACGGTCGTACTACGACCAGTCAGATATGATTCAATCCAATCCATCATCCCATATGTCAAACCTTTAGTTTGAGATAGATCTACAATCTCTGTTCAATACTCTGACTCGAAGGATGAGATGGCAATCGGTGCATTCGACAAACAAAAGCATTGAACATATCCACAATAATTCATGATGATATTTCTTCTTTTTGGGGACGAAGTTAATGCGTTGGATATGAATTTGTCGTAATTAGTTTATTGTAATCCAAGTAATCAGTAAAATAATGGAAAGGAACATTAACGTTTGACAACTCTGCTGTCCGAAAACATAAATTAAAAAAATAATTTCAGGCGAGACGAAGTTCGACGGGTCAGCTAGTTTAATATAATTTTAAAACTCTTACAGTTTTAAAATAAATTCGAATTTTATTTTCGGCAAAGGAATTTTGTTTCTAGTTTGGAAGGAATTTTGTTTCACGAATTTGGATAAGTTGTTAGTCAAGCACTAAAGTCCCATTTTTATGCGGTTTACCTTTATCATATAGAAAGGTTATGTAAACACTGTGAAAACAGACATTTCAACCGTGGTCCGGAGGACCGAGTTTCATATACCATACGACTCATCTCGACGAATCGAGTGAATGTCTGTGTGTATGTTTAAAAAATGTACACTCGATTTTCTCGGAGTTGGCTGGATTGACAAAGGTTACTGTTGAATTTTACCCGGATCAAAGTTCCTGTTCGGGAGTGACAGGATAAAATGTGCAAAAAAATGTAGGAAAAGAGCACAAGATTTCCTCAGAGATCGCTCATCCAATTTTCACAAACTTAAACTCAAATGAAACCCCACATAACACTACCAAATTTCATCTCGATACGACTTCCGAAATTACAGGCTGTGCTAGTTGCTGGTCAAACGAATCGATTTTAGCTACGCCGGTTCCGGAAATAGTAATCGAAAACTTTAAAACGGAACTCTTTTCATTTTCTAAGAAACAGCTAAGTAGATATATAACGTATATAAAAATAGACTGCTTTTTATCTTTATTCGGATCTCACTTTCGGTTCCGGAACTGGGTGAGATGAGTTTAAAATTTTAATCTGTCATTTGGAGCTGAAATGCCAAAAACGAAGAAATCCTGTTAACTCGATTTAGAACTGTTTGAAATTGAAAAGGTTATGCTAATGTATGCAGATACAAACTTGTTTGCTCCTATGCAATATTTATAGAAAAGTTTTCTGAAGAAGCACCACTAGGTGGGTTAAAACAGGTTTTTATACGAGTTGTAAGAGTTATGCGGCTTTTTAATGCAAATTTTAGAATTTATGCGGGTTTTCAATGATGCACGAATGTTTTTGTGCGGTTTTCCTGTTTCTTCTTAGAAATGCGCGGAAGATCAAGATCTTGGACCTTGCAAAAAAAAACTGGTTTCGAGATAACACCAGATCTCGATGCACTATGAATTTGTATGACATCTGGTAAAAATTCATTTTCTTAGATTTGCGAATTGAAATAGAATGGAGTAAGAAACTGTTTCTAAAGACAGAATTAGCGCGCTTAAACAAAATCATGCGCATCACTTACGCATCGTGGATTTTCCGGTAATTAGGTCCTCAGTTTCACACACTCCTGAAAAAATACGAATAATATGGTATAATAAATACCCAAGTACATCTCTAGCATCTGGAATTACTTCACAACTACTTTATGTTATTTGCGGCATAATAAGAAAAATTGAGAATGCAACTCTCATCAATTACAGCAGTCACGTACCCAGAGGGGGGCCCGAGGGGCCCTGGCCCCTCCCGAAATCAAAAACAGATATATAATTATTTAGAAGATCTCAGACATGTGTTACAGAAATAACAAGACAGCAAACGTAATGAAATGGAATATAATATCAGTTCTAGTGGAAAAGTTTGAAGTGTATGTTAAAAACAGCCGTAAAAGGCACACCGCGAATTAGGTACATAAGCAATCTTCAGTAACATTATTTTTTTATCTTTGGGCCCCTCCCGAAATGAAATCCTGGGTACAGGCCTGAATTACAGGATACTTTTTCTCCAATTTAAACTACTACCGAGCGAGGGATGTATCCGAGGTGGTTGCCCTACTCGGATTTATACAATTGGTAAACATTTGGATATAAAGTGAATACGTTTAAAGCAGAGAGGATGTCGGAGCGTCTGTACTCCATGTTAGGAGCGGTTTCAAACAGCGTCTGTTCTGGTATCCAGCGGCTGAGTATGAAATGCTGTATCCCGTCCAGCTAAATCCAAGGTGGCAACCTCACCAACGGGATCGTCCTAGTTGGGACGTTAAACAGAGCAAGCACGATGATCCTCCGGCGAGACAGGGGGTTGGCGCAGGCCTAATAAGCCGCCCGTAAAACACCTATTACGAATGATACAGGAGAGAATACGACCCGGAACAATCGGCATAGACCCACGCAACGAAAAAAGGACTACGATTGGAAACTTGGAACATGGAACTGCAAGTCGCTAGGTTTCGCAGGCTGCGACAGGATAATATACGACGAACTAAATCCTCGCAGCTTCGACGTCGTAGCGCTGCAGGAGCTTTGTTGGATGGGACACAAGGTATGGAAAAGCGGGCATCGAGCGGCTACCTTCTACCAAAGCTGTGGCACAACGAACGAGCTGGGAACTTGTAAGTGGGTTTTTTGTACTTACTGTTGAGCATGCAGACTTACCTTTGACTCTCTCGGGGGCTGTCTAACTAGCGTCTATCAGAGGTTAACTGCCGTGACATGCTGTTACTTTTCCGAGCACGTGGTTGCCGAAAGGGGGGGGGGGGGGAGAAGTTATTGTGAATATGCCGTATTGTCGATTTTACGGACGCCTGCGGCTCCGCGGCTCCGCGGCTTCCCTTGGCCGACGACTAGTAGTGGTAAGGGCCTTAGCACACGGACAGAACTCAATTTCGGGCCTCAGAATGCTCTGTCATTCCGGCCTCGTGGTTACACCGGTTTCGCTTCTTCTCCCAAGATTATGCACGAGTTTGGGACGGGCGATTATTGCGGGAACGGACACTAACCGCGCGGGGGCACTTTCTAATTCCGTAATCACTACCGAGAGGGTGATCAATCGACAATTATCGTCTATCTTTAATTCCAGCGGATCACGATACTAGCTCACGCCCGATACTCTTCGTCTTCTTCTTTGTACGACTCGCTCGACTTGGGACAACTGATCTTCACGTCTTATCTCGCTCGCGCCTCATCAAGAACAGAACGAACTCTCACCCCGAGATCGTCTCCCCCTCCGGCTTCTCATCGACTCCATCTCCTTTTCTACCTGTGATCGTTATCAGCGTTTGTGATGTTCCGGTTTTGGTAGCCGAATATCGCATGGGGTGTGCTCGGTAGCAACGTTGTTTGAAATGACAGTTAACTAAATTTAACAATACTAGGCCTTACTCCTATCGCATGAACTCAAATACATATATATTTTTATAATTAGAATATTAATATTAATTTGGGACATGGTAGCATGTTACAAACTGGCTTTATAGTGCTGGGCAAGATGCGTCAGCGAGTGATTGGGTGGCAGCCGATCAACGCTAGGATGTGTAAGTTGAGAATTAAAGGCCGTTTTTTCAATTACAGCATCATCAACGTGCACTGCCCACATGAAGGGAGACCCGAGGACGAGAAAGAAGCGTTCTACGTGCAGCTGGAACAAGCCTATGACGGCTGCCCACGCAGAGACGTAAAAATTGTCATCGGGGACATGAATGCCCAGGTAGGAAGAGAGGCAATGTACCGACCGGTAATCGGGCCGAACAGCCTGCATGCCGCATCGAATAACAACGGCCAACGGTGTGTCTACTTTGCGGCCTCCCGAGGAATGGTAGTCAGAAGCACCTTCTTTCCCCGCAAGGATATCCACAAAGCTACGTGGAGATCACCTGACCAACAGACCGAAAACCAAATCGATCACGTTTTGATCGACGGAAAATTTTTCTCGGACATCAACAATGTTCGCACCTACCGCAGTGCGAATATAGATTCGGACCACTACTTGGTTGCTGTATGCATGCACTCAAAACTTTCGACGGTGGCTACCCAACGTCGAAACCGAACGTCGCGGTTTAACATTGCGCGGCTCCGGGATACTGGAGTAGCCCAAGATTACGCGCAGCAGTTGGCAGTGGCACTACCAACGGAAGAGCAGCTTGGTGCAGCTACTCTTGAAGATGGCTGGAGAGACATCCGTTCTGCCATATGTAGCACTGCATCAGCAATGCTAGGTACGGCGGCTCCGAACGTGAGGAACGACTGGCTCGACGACGAATGTGAACAGTTAGTGGCCGAGAAGAATGCAGCTTGGGCGAGCAAGCTGCAACACCGGACGAGAGCAAACGAGGAGCGATACAGACAGGCGCGGAACAGACTAAACTCGGTATCCCGTAGAAAAAAGCGCCAACAGGAAGACCGAGATCGCGAAGCGATGGAACAGCTGTTCCGTGCTAATGACACAAGGAAGTTCTACGAGAAGGTGAACCGTTCGCGCAGAGGCCATGTGCCACAGGCCGATATGTGCAAGGACACCAACGGGGATCTTCTCACGAACGACTGTGAGGTGATCGAGAGGTGGCGGCAGTATTTCGACGAGCACCTCAATGGCGATGTGGCGGAATACGAAAGTAGCGGCGCGGTAACGAACTTGGGAACGCGTGCGGACCGATTGCAAACGAATTCGTGGGGCAATATCAGGCAGGATTTATGGGCGAACGCGCTACCACGGACCAAGTGTTCGCCATCCGCCAGGTGTTGCAAAAGTGCCGCGAATACAATGTGCCCACACATCACTTATTCATCGATTTCAAATCAGCCTACGACACAATCGATCGAGAACAGCTATGGAAAATCATGCACGACTACGGATTCCCGGACAAACTGATACGATTGGTCAAGGCTACGATGGATCGAGTGATGTGCGTTGTTCGAGTATCGGGGATAAACTCGAGTCCCTTCGAAACTCGCAGAGGGCTACGGCAAGGTGATGGCCTTTCGTGTCTGCTATTCAACATAGCTTTGGAGGGTGTGATAAGACGAGCGAGGATAGACACGAGTGGCACGATTTCAGAAAGTCCGTCCAGCTACTTGGTTTCGCTGATGATATTGACATTATTGCACGCAACTTTGAGAAGATGGAGGATACGTACATCGGACTAAAAGCTGAGGCCAAGCGCATCGGACTAGACATCAATGTGTCAAAGACAAAGTACATGAAAAGCAGGGGCTCGAGAGAAGATAACGTCAGCCACCCATTACGAGTTCTGATTGGTGGTGATGAAATCGAAATGGTCGACGAGTTCGTGTACTTGGGCTCACTGGTGACTGCCGATAATGACACCAGCAGAGAAATTCAGAGACGCATATTGTCAGGAAATCGTGCTTACTTTGGACTGCGCAGGACGCTTCGATCGAGCAAAATTCGCCGTCGTACGAAGTTAACTATCTACAAAACGCTGATTAGACCGGTTATCCTCTACGGGTACGAGTCCTGGACAATGCTTGCGGAGGATCAACGCGCACTAGGTGTTTTTGAACGGAAGGTGTTGCGAACCATCTTCGGCGGAGTGCGGATGGAAGACGGTACGTGGAGAAGGCGAATGAACATGAACTGCACCAGTTGCTGGGAGGACCAACCCTCGTCCAAACGGCCAAGGTCGGGCGGTTACGGTGGGCCGGGCATGTTGTTAGAATGTCGGAGAACAACCCGGTTAAAATGATCCTCGACAATGATCCGACCAGTATAAGAAGAAGAGACGCACAGCGGGCAAGATGGATCGATCAAATTGAGGACGACCTGCGGACCCTTCGCAGCTACCGAGGCTGGCGGCGAACAGCAATGAACCGAGTTGAATGGAGACGCCTCCTGTATACAGCAGAGACCCGCGTGGTCTACGACTGAAAGAGTAGTACGTTTAAAGCACACACACGGGTTTATGAAGTTTGAATTGATTAGGGTTGCACGAATACCATTTTGGAGTATAAAGTTTTCAGAACTGATAATCCGTACTCAGGCCCGTTCCCAGGGTTTCATTTAAAGAGGACACTGGTCTACTGATAAAAAAATAATATGTCTAACTGATGATTATTTATGTATCTAATTCTAGGCGTACCTTTAGTACCTTTTGTTTCTTCTAAGCGCGAGTGCAGATTCAAAACTACAAATCAATATACAAAACAACATCGTTACACCGAATTTCACAGAAAGGGTAATTTTTCCGAAAGGGTTTTTCAACTGAACATATCGTACAGAGCAATGATGCAATGTTGTTTACTGCCCGACGCTACGATCCGAGTGTGTTGGTTGATAATAACAATTGTATCTGCGTACACTGAAAATCGAGTTTGAGGAGAAATCGCTCATTGTCGAGCTCTTCTATACACAGAAAGAAATAATGAAATTTACACGAGATTTACACATGGAATAGATATGGGTTGAATCGAAATTTTGATTGAAAACCTTCATCGATGCAAAACTAAATTGAATTGCATAGAATTTTCAATGAATATAACTATATCTTTCAATTAACGCTTATTTTGCGATTAAATTGTATTGAAACGTACAGAATTGTAAAGTAATTTTATGTTTAATTACCTGCTCCAAATATGTGCATGAAAATAGATGTAAATTCACAAAATATTTTTATCTGTGTAAGCTACCCAAAATTAGACAGGGAAAAATTTAGCTCAATGTAATATAAATTCAATATGTGTCCAATATGTTCACAACTTTGTGTACATCAAAAGGCCAGCAAAGGTTTTTGGGCTTGTTCCGATATATTTTCGGATAAAGGATCTAAAGCATTACAAGCAGTTAGAACAGGAAGACAGCATAGCAGTATGTTTCACGTAAATTTCTGTTTTATATGATAGATGCTTTTTCTCACAGTGGTTTCAACGGAAATTTACAGTTTTTTGGAAAATGTTTTGAAAATGTTTATTCCTAGTATTCTGTTGTGTGCTACCACCCCAAAATTATAATTGAAAATACGCAATGTGTAAAAAGTTACAGCCATTTGAGGAGGATGCAATTTGAGTCCGTAGACCCTTATTAGATTTTCAAAGTGCGCAAATTAGTAAAACAATCTAGGAAAATGAAAATTTCCTTTGATGTGGGAACTGAAAACATTTAATATAAATTCATTCGCTTTATTTTTAATATGAACCACAGAGTGAGAATTATACTAGCAATATAAAACCTTTTATAATATTGAAAGGGCAATTTTTCCCTGCATCAATCAACGCTCGACAATTCTCTCGGTTCGTCTAGATATTTACACGCCCGTCTCCCGGGAACACATTTCAGCTGTCCTGTTTGCTATGTTGCGCGAAATATTATGTTCTCTGTCAGTAGCCCTCCACTGACCGTAATGGAAACAAAAGCAAAAAAGAAAAAAAGAAATCCCCAACAGCTTTTCCGGCCGACTGACTGGTGCTTTTCTCCTGCCCTCCTCCACCGGAAGTGCCACGTCGTCACGCTGGTGTTAGTGAAACTTTCAATTAGTTGCAAATTCTATTGCTTCTTCCGCCCCCACATCAGTACTTATAGCGGCAATCGCATGACAATTGGAGCTGCTGATATCAGCGTACCGAGCAGCAACTAGTGCCAGTGACAAACGGTACCGGATTAGAGGGACATTTTCTGTCTGTCTGTCTATCTGTATCTTCCTCACTGCAGCAGCAGCAGCAGCAGGTCACGTCATGACAAACTCAGAAGTATCGCTTCGCCCACTGAATAAGATTGATGTGACGGTTGTCTGTCAATTTCGTTTCCAATTTTTTTTTTCGTCGTATGTGAATTCGCTCCGGAAGTTGACTGTTCTCTCTGATGATGATTGTTTTCTGTTTCGAATTGAATGTGTATAGATTTTAGTTGGAGTTTCGGCCGACTGTTTTCTGCCAACCGGGAAGAGAATTGAAAATAATCATTTTTCCGCATCCCTGGTTCGACGCCATTCGAAAATTGCGGAGAAAACTGGTCCTGGCCGTATCTGGTCTTAGCGAGATTGTTCACTTTCACGGTTGAATTTCACCAGCAGATCCACCCCCGTTCGGTTTTCCTTCGAACTTATCCTCTTATGGCTAAAATATGCCTTCATCCTTCCGAACGGATTCATTTCTATTTACGGAACCAAGCACCGAAATCGTCGACTGTGCGGAACGATTTACGACCGGTTGGGAGAGGGGGGAGGGGGGAGGGGGAGGGGGTGATAGAATAACGTAATTTCGCAACAAATATTACATGTGAAGATAATCATCGGTTTGGATGGAGTATGGGAAGGAGAAAGATGTACCAAACTGATAATTGATATCAAACATATTATTTTATTTGTGGTCAGCATCAAACTATTCTCCGTTACAGTCATTCCCCACAGTTTACTTGGAAATTAAATTGTGTAAAAACAATTCTGATGATGAAAAGTATAACAAATAACTTAACATTGATGGTTTAGAAAACGGTGCAAATTGGACTATTCTCAAAAAAACGGTTGCCATACCTTCAGACGGACAAAAGCGAAGATGCGAAAAGAAATCTACCCGTCGCATAGTGGTTCGAATCAATAAAAACGTGGACATAAATCAGTAGCTGCCAAACCGTTCTTTTAATGAATATAGTTACTTTTAAGAAATTATTTACAAACATATACCAAGTAATTTGATTCTATCCCTAATTGTTCATGGCCTACTTTGACAAAAAATATAACCAAAACACTTTTTTTCAGAAGAGATAGAACATTTTTTTCTTCAACAAACTTTTAGAACTAATTAAAATTATAAAAAATAATTTACTTTGTCAAATATACCAAAAGTGTAGGTCGCACCGTTTCGGATATACAAAGCGTTTTTGTGGCAACCCTCTTAAAATCAATTTTTTATTATTATTATTTTTTTATTTTACTTGTTTCAAGTTATTTTTTTATGCATACTTTGTTTGGAATAATTGAAGAAAATAAAAAATCCCATATTTTTGTTGATAGGTTTGTTGTTTCCTGGCAAAGTTATACAACATTTTACCTTCTGTTTACCTATGATAAAACCTTACACCGAAGCGAAATATGCAACTTTATGCAGCTGGTTTTTACAAAATTTATAGGAAAACATATGTCCAATACTGTAAAAAAAATTCTAAGTGGAACTCGATGGAACTTGTTTTTTAGGCCATTCCAAAGTTAGTTTTAGTTATTGAATTATGACAATCCCCTTAAAACTAGTTTTCTAATCATAACTTGTTTCAAGTTATTTTTTTAGATATTTTGTTTGGAATAATTGTAGAAAATATAAAATCCCATAATTTTGTAGAAGGTAATGCATAGGTTTATTCTTTTCTGAAAAAGTTATACATCATTTTACCTATTTTTTATTTTACCTAGGAAACCTCGTACCAATGCGAAATATGCAACTCAATGCAGCAAATTTTTACAATACTTTTAGGAAATTATATTGCTAATCCAATTTATTTTATAATAAGAATATCCTGAGTACTATTCGTGTGACTCATTTTCACTATGGCCGTGCTGAAACCATGCATGATTAAGAAACGGAGGGTGTCACGCGTCTGCTATTTCTGTAACTCACTTTTGCAGTGAGCGTAGAGATGAGCCATTCGTTCCTGAGCTATTCCAGTGAATCGAATCTTTAAAAAGAGCTGATAGCTCACAGCTCTTTTTAAAAGAACCGCAGCTCACCAGTTCACCGCACCGGTAAGCAGGGATGCCAGGTTCACAGATTAATCTGTGTTTCGCAAATTTTTAACTTTTTGCACAGATTTAAAAAAAGGTACTAATTTTCACAGATTTCTGAAAATGGTCACAGATTTACACAGATTCTGAAATCGATCACAGATTTTTGAAATTGATCACAGTTTAGCAGGAAAAATTACAGAGCGTTAGGAAATAGTGAGACTTTTTTTTTGCTTACCAAAATGATTCGGATTAGTTATTATGGAAACGGGGAAACGTGCACAGATTTTGCACAGACAGGTTTTTGGCTTGATCACAGATTTTTTTAAAAAATGACCTCGCATCCCTGCTGGTAAGGTGGAAACAAGCTACAAGCTGAACGGATTTTCGGCTCTTGAAGAGCGAGTTATAAATGAGAAGAAATGTGTGCATGAGCTTTTGTTCGTTTTTCCAAATGTGTATTTATCCTTCTTTAACAGATTGAATGAGCCTTTTCGGATTTCGATATTTCACACCCACTTTGAAAAGGCCTAAAAGAATTGCATCAAGTTCCACTTAGATATTTTATAATATTGTTAATTGTTAAAGTAAACAAAACAAAAATCCCAACAATTTGCTTAAGTTGCGCGTGCAAGCATAAGCATGTTTATGCGTGTTTACGCGTACTTTGTAGTAGATACTTAGGTAATAGAGGTAGATTCTACGTAGATAAATCCAAAAAAAAAATGTTTTTAAAATAAAGTGAATATATCTCAACAAATAATTTTTTTACACTAATTTTATTTTCAGCAAAAATACTTCAAATATTTTTTTCTTCATAATTTTTTTGTGAAAAAAAAATTATTTTTATTCGAAATTGGTGCTACCCCCTTGACAAAAATTAAGGTGTCACTTTCAAAAGAAGCGTAATATAATCTTGTAAAACTTCGTCGAAGACACGTTAGCTCTTAAAAATCAGTGAAAGTCAGTACAGACTTTTGACCGTCTTTTTCCAGTTTTGGACCACTGTGCGTCGGTTCCAAAATTGACAGAACAGCACGAGTGACACATGATAAGGGCAAATGTCAAAATGAGTGGAAATCCGGTCGTGGATTGTCGAGCATGTCTCGCAGCCGTAATCTAAAAAGGCAGATAGCTTTCACACCCTAATCACCGGTGTTTCCGGGGGGGGTGAATAATGGAAAACCATAATAACGTTTTTATACGGATTAATCAATTTTCAATATAAATCCCATCATTTGGATAATCGTTAACAACTTGATATGACAACTAACCTTTATTTTTCGCATGGCGAAATTCCCATGTCAGTAGTTTTAACATGTCGGTAAGTTTCTATAATTAGTAATCTCTGTATAGCTTATTAATATTGTATGGGCAGCTACCCACTGTACATGTTATTCAAATTTGTAGGTTGGAATAGGGTCGAATGAACCTACGGAAACAATTCTGTGTTGTGTGTGGGAAAGGGTATTATGGAATGAAATCCATCCGGAAGGGTTTGCGGAGACTTTGACTAAATTTATAATGCATTATCTCATTCCGACGAACACCCACCTGGCTCTTGTTTAATTAGCTAAGTTTGATAGTAGCTTCTGGTTGGATAGCTACCACAGGAAACGAGTGTCTCGCTTTCGATACGAAGCTGTTTAAATGTACTGACATTTGAAATCATCAAAATTCGTATAGTTTTGAAGTAAAGTTCAGTTCGAATAAATTTACTGGTTCAGGGTTGTTCTTTTTATCTTGATTCAGATCTTTCTCATTCATGAGTAACTTGTTCTAAGCGTGTAGTTCAATCTTCGCTAATTTTGTATGCAATCAAAAAGAAAACAAACATTATAATGCGCGTAAATTTGCCTCTCAAACGGAATTGTTATATGTTTAGATAAAAGCTAAAAGGCTGTTATTCACTCATTACAAGCTGAACTCTGGCTAGCAATCGAAAACATCGCTCCAGTCGTAACTTTTAGTGCGTATCAATCGATTTGACGACATTGTTTTCGGGTCATCGTCGGGTGGCGATTAAGATTGATGGAGAGTCCTCTTGGTTTTACGGTTAGTTCGGGCGTTTACGGTTCGATCAATATCGAGCGAAACATTACATCCAGAGCACACGTCGCTACTGCTTCGTTTGTGATAGATGTCCGATGTCCAATTCACAACAGTTAAAATTGTGCTTCTGATGATCCGTTCCAACTGGAATTCGGACGACTATCAGGGGCATTTGTTTTTGATTAATTGCCAATGGAATGGAATTACGTTCGTCAGTAGCTAGGAAACACCAGCCAAATAGAGTGAGGATTAGGATGATTGCCTATGTAGGCAAAAACTATACACGATACACGAGAGAACTTGCTTGATATCCCATTTAATTTAATGTCAACGGCTGGCTGACCGGACGAATTATGAATTTACATTTTGAAAATGCTCTAAATCGATGCAAGCTGTAACTGACTTTATATGGAAACAAAACCAAAAGCCACTACGAAACGTGCCCGAGGGAACCGCAATATTACGGGGCCCCTAAACATGAGAATTAAAAAAAATTGTGAGCAAGGGAATATCATCAAATCAATTTTAATTATAAATTTTAAACAAACAATTCGCAAGCCTGATCTGTTTCGTTTTTGCCTTTCTCTATAGAAAGGTATTAGAATTGCTGGAAATTTAGTGTCATCTCAAAAAAAAATTTTTTTTTGAAAAAATCAACTTTCTGTGACTTAGAAAAATTTTGATATTTTAGTCCCAAAAAGTCGATTTAAAAAAAAAGTCGATTGTCCCAAAAAGTCGATTTGAAAAAAAAAATTTTTTTCGAGAAGATACTAAATCTCGACGTTTCATGCAATTCTAAGCCTTTTGGCATCAAAAATTTTTTTTCGATTTCGAAAATTTCATGTACTCCTTCCTATGGTGATTTTTCAAGATATATGAAAATTCCACTAAGTGGACGGAGAAGGGTTTTTTTTAGATTAGCATCACTGTTCTCATACAAATAGGCAACGCAAATGTCAAGCACTAGTTTGGAAAAATGATGCTGACTGTGTGACATAAAAACTGAAGCATGCTTTTGTGAACTACTCGAATCAATCTGAATCAATTGGTGTCAAAATTAGTATCCAAAATTATTTAATAAAAGTATGAAACATATTTTCATGAGACTGTTATGAAAGAAGAGAAAGGCATTATCACACCACTAGGTGGATTAAGAAGGGGTTTTTGATATTTTGTTTTGTTATGAAGAATAAAAAAACAATTTTGAACCTTTGAATTTCCGGGTGCCCTGGAAAATTCCGGGCCCGGGGGGATTCCTACCTTCCTACCCTCTCGGCGTCACGGTCTCAGAAACAATTTCTACTCTTTTTTTTATTTAAAAAGTATTTTTATTCAGGCCTATTTGCGTACAAGCTTTACGTGGCCGAATTAGCCGACTTTTTAAATAGTGTATTTTTTGAAGTGGATCTCGTTGTCATTTTTTTTCTAGGAGGAGAGGAGCTTTCATTTCCCTCCTGCGAGGGTTGAGGGGCACTTTGTTCGTGACTCGTCTCGTCATCCATTGCCGCATCGGTGGTTTTGTTGTTGATGTCCGTCTTCTTTTCGTTTTCCTTGATGTTCACAGTCTTGAGCTCGTTGCTAGTTGCTGTAGATGCGCCTTGTTGTACATTGGTTGCAGTTGCTGGTTGGTTTGGTGATGAAACAGGAGTACTGCGCTCACTAGTTTCCATTGTTGAACGATTGACCTTGTCTTTGGTTGAAGATGTCCTTTTCGCAGTTTCGGTGCAAGGTTTACCGCAGTGTGCAGGTTGTTCACAAAACTGGCATGTAATCAGCTGATTTTCATAGGTAATCAGCGTTTTACACGGATGTGTCCCACCTTGACCACAAATGATGTAAGATGGAATTGCCTTACGTAGATGCATACGTACCACTCGCACGCCATTCCGGATACCGGGGAAAAAATTCTGCCATACTTCCCTTTCGATGGAAAGGATTTCACCGTACCGCGCATATTCTCCCGAACGTACGTATCGGTGACCTGCGGGGGGAGGTCATGCACGCGTACTTCTATGGCATTGTCCACCATGTGCACAGGGATTTTGTATTCAATGTTATCACACTCAACACTGTGCACCTCGTTGTTAACCGAAGCGAATGCAATTGCATCGCTTTCACGTTTAAACATAATGTACACACAATTAGACGCCTTGTTGAATTGAATCTCAGCGTTTAGATGCATTCGATTAAGATTTTAATTTCATTTGCTGCTGGTCTAACTTTGCAACGCTTGAAATCTATACAAATTGAATTTGGTCCTGTAGGCCAAGATTCCGGCTTTGTTAGATCGTATTTGACCATTCCGTACACTCTATTGTTCACTGTACTGTATTGTCTTTGTTTCTGTTGTTTCGACCGTAAATGATTTTCGACTGCGTCGTGTGAGATGCGAGCACGAACTGTTGGGAATTTCTACTCTTGATCGGAATCCTTAGCAGCATCGGCCTTATTCACCATATGTGATTTGATTATCACCTCTTTTCACCGATAGAACACGTACTGACTGAGCAACACTTTCAAACTTTCGACTATGGACAAACATGGCTCGATTAATGTATGCCAATGAAGGGATAGGATTTTTTTGAGATATTTTTGTTCATATATACGTTTATTTCGTGAGGCAGTTCAAATAAGTTCTTCCTGACCGAATATCTGGAAAATTATCTCTTACATAACTGGAAAATTTCAACCTAATATAAATCCACTATAGTCACAATGATTTATTTGTTTTGAATAAATTATATGTAAACTAGTTTATTTTTTATACCCATTACTAATTCAGTAATTAGCATTTAACTCAAAAACACTCAAAACAAACAAGAAATTGTTTCCTGTTTTTGTGAAGCGATTACATGTTATTGATTATGTAAAACCGTTTTCTCTCATTCATTATCTATTGATGTTCTTTTGCACTATTTGAGAAAGAGCACAGTAAGTGGGTATGAAGAAAAGGAGTTAAATTCTTTGTTTTTGCCTTTCTCATCTATGCAATCTATGCAATCACTGTGAAACCCGACTTCTTAACAAAGGCCAGGAGCTTGCTATTGAATTTCATTTGGATTCGACTTCCGGCTCCGGAGTTACAGGGTAATACGTGAAAATTAGAGAAAACTCAATTTTCTCGGAAACGGTTTAACCGATTTCCACAAACTAAGATTCAAATGAAAGGTCTTACAGTATCCTAAAAATTTCTAGAACATTCGAATCCGACTTCCGGTACCGGAACTAAAGTGTGATAAGTGGAAAGTTTCTAATTTCATGAGTATTTTTTACAAACGATGATCAAAAACAAATCCCATAAAACTGTCTGAGAAATTCTAAATTCGACTGATGCCCCCTTTTCCTGTTTTCCTTCAAAAGTAGAACTCACTTCGATTTCTCAGCGTCGCTTGAACCGACTTTTTCTAAAATCTTGGTTTAGATTAAAACTCACATTGTCTCAAAAGCTAGTGTGAAATTTCATCCAGATTCACGACTTCCGGCTCCGCCATTACCGGGCGATGGATGTCAAACCTTTCAAACTGGCATGAAGAATGACAATACAATACCGTGAAATGTGGAAGAAGAAAACACAACACGAACGATGCGTGCTTCGTTCTATTCCGTACACACTATAAAGAAAACATATAATTATTTAGAATGTCTCAGACATGTGCTACAGAAATAACAAGACAGTAAAGGTAATGAAATATAATACAATATCAGTTAAGTTGGGGAAGTTTAAATTGTATGTTGAAAACCGCAGCATTTGGTACATAAGCAATCTTCAGTAACATTATTTTTTAATCTTTGGGCCCCTCCCGAAATGAAATCCTGGGTACGGGTCTGGCTGTGGTTGACAAAAATTTTAGATATTTTATGATAAGTGCAACCGAAAGAATAAAAGAATGTCAATGAATTAGAATTTTTTCCAAAAAATAAACATGTTAAGCTTCGCGATATAAATGCAATCTTCACAGCCGGTAGTGCAGTAATGCCGTGCGGGTGGTGTAGTGATGCCAATAATAGGGGAAGATGTTCGGTTACCGGCCCCCCCCGCCGTAACTTTCGACAGAAGGTAGATAGCGTCATTCTGACAAATGTCATGTGTGTGTAATAGCAGCACGTTCTTTCTGTGACGAATACTCAAGCAAACAGACGCTTGTACTTTTTGCTACGCTTAAAAAAAATTTTAATTGCATGAAAATCAACACAAATGTTTTTTATGACTGTTTTGATGGTATCATAAATTATAAAGCATCCCACTAAAAGGTAAGTGGATTGAATATTTATGAGGTGAAATCGATCTATTTCGTGATTTAATACCGGATGCTATCAAAATTTTCGTAACAAAAGTTTTTTTTTGTTTCGATTATAGAGACTTTCACATTAATTTAATTCGCCTCTTCGGGCCAGAAAAACTTTCTGACCCTATGTGCGGGGTTGGGAATCGAACCCAGGCGGGCTGCGTGAAAGGCATCGACTTACCCATCACGCTATACCCGTCCCCGTAACAAAAGTTTTATTTTTCTTCGTCATTTTTAAAATGTCTGCCGATTTCAGTTACCGGTACCCCATTTTTTACGACAAATCGCGAAAAATTTTCCGTGATATGCAGAGATACGAAGTCTGCAAATTTGTCTGTAAATCTCAAATTTCTTAGTTAACATGTAATCCTTCTTTCGTCTAAAGACTTTTCACAGACTTTTGAAACTTCGATTATTTGCAGACATTCGTCAGAAATCACAGACTTTTGAAAATTGGCGCGATCTTTTCGTTTTTGCTAGCTAAACTTATTGTATTACTTGGCATCCCTGGTGATATGCAACACGTGGACAACTTGACTGTTTCGATATAACTTTAACTGGTTTATTTTTGAATCTCATTACTACTTATTACTCAAATAAACAAGAAATTGTTTGCTGTTTTTGTGGAGGGATCACTTGTTTTAGACTATGTAAAATCATTTGTTATCTTAAATAATCTATAGATGTTCTCTTAAACTATTTTAGGTTTGAGGAAGGGCAAAGTATGTGTGAGTAAATAAAATGAGTAAAAATTTTTTTTTTCAATTTCAACAATTATGTCGTGAATACGACTTACTTTACTGTGGGGTGCCTTTTAAAATTTACCCTGTACAAGAATGGGTAGAACTTAATCGTTAATATCTCTTGTTGTACTTTACCCAATAAGGAGTGTATCGATAAGTAGTTAGCAACATTCAAACGGTTATTACTCTGAAATGGCTTAATTTTTTTGCAGCGTGTTTTGCGGTGACATGTTTGTTTACATGTCAATAACAGCTGCGCAATCGATTGGTTTCGGTACGGTTTATCGTTTCAATGATGAGTCGAATTGATCCGGAAACGCGAAAGAAAATTTTGCACACTTGGTGCTCAGAAAGTGGTGTCACGTACAACGAAATTGCAAAACGGGTGAAAGTGCACCACACCAGTGTCAAAAATATTACCGAGAAGTTCGGTAAGACCCTTTCCATGAAGGATTTGCCCCGATCCAGTAGGAAAACGGGTCCCAGCCAGACCGGCCGGGACTTAAAAGAGGTTGAGTACATCAGGAAAAACCCATCGGCGTCGACGCGGGATTTGGCCAAGCAGTTCAACACCAGCATCGGGATGTTTCAACAGATCAAAGTTCGGAGCTCCCTGAAAACGTACAAGAAACAGAAGGTGACAGCAAGTTCAGGCCAAAACAAGAGCGCGAAAACTGTATAACCGGATTCTACAGAATAAAGACGGATGCATCCTGATCGACGACGAAACCTACGCCAAGGAAGACTCTCGAGCGCTGCCCGGACCGCAATATTATACTAAATCGGTGTACCAGGACCTGGACGACGCTGACACCACGGTGGCGATGGAAAAGTGTGGGCAGAATGTGTTGTTTTGGCAAGCAATTTGTACCTGTGGTTTGCGGTCGTCGATTTTCTTCACAAAGGGCACAATTAACGCCAAGGTGTACGAGGAAGAATGTTTGAAGGAGAGAATGCTGCCACTGTACAGAAAGCATAAGGCTCCTCCTCTTTTATGGCCGGATTTGGCTTCAGCCCATTACGCCAACTCCGTTCTACAGTGGTTGTCAAAAAATAATGTACAATTCGTGGAAAAGGACATCAACCCACCGAACTGCCCGGATCTTCGGCCAATTGAAAGGTATTGGGCAATTGTCAAGCGGCACTTTCGGAAGGAAGGTACAGTGTCCCAAAACATGCAGCAGTTCAAAAAAACTTCAAACCAGGAAAGTCACAAAAGTAACTGTAGAATTTAATGAAGAATGTCAAGTCCAAAGTGCGAGCGTTTCACAGGAACTAGGATTTTCTTCAATATAATCAGTGAAATGCATAAAAATGTATTTTTTCTACAATATATCGAAAACTGATGTCAAAATATATTTTTTTTTGCTTTTTTATTCAATAATCAATGTTGCTAAAAACCACTTTTTGATACACTCCTTAACATAATTCTTTCTCCTTGTTATTGGAAATATGATCAGCAATTTACGGTACAATTTTGATATCAACGAATAATAAAGAGAAAAAACTCATGACGCTTGTATATTTTTTTGACGACAAGCAGTACATTTTGAATAAAAATCAAGAAAATACAGTACATCGAATGTGAAAAAACAGTACTTCTGAATGAAAATTCATTCTAATAATTGACAATTCACCGAGTCCAAAACATTGAATAACACGAGAAAAATAACACATGGATCAATAAGTCCCGAGACTAACAATGAAACAACATTTTTTTTGCAAATTTTTTTTTATTCATCAACATAATCACCTTTTAGGGTGATACAATGGTTCCAACGTTTTTCCAATTTTTCAGTACCATGTTTATCAAAAAATTCATCTTTCGCTTCAAAATAAGCTTCAGTTTCAGCGATGACTTCCTCATTTGAGTCAAATCTTTTCCCCTGGAGCAATTTTTTAAGATCAGCAAAGAGCCAGTAGTCACTGGGGGCTAAATCTGGCGAGTATGGGGGGTGGGGAAGCAGACCAAAGCCCAATTCGTTCAATTTCGCCATTGTTTTCATCGACTTGTGGCAGGGTGCATTGTCTCAATCGCGGCACCCACTTGGGAAAAACCTTTTTCATGCTCAATTTTTCATGAAGGATAGTAAATACACTTGATATCTCTGTCATCTTAGCAATCTCACGGAGTTTCACTTTACGACCTTTCATTATAATTTTTGTCACTTCACTCACATTTTCCGGTGTAACGGCTTCCACAGGTCTACCCAAGCATTCCGCGTCATTTGTGTCGGTACGACCACGTTTAAACTCGGCGAACCGCCGACAAATCGTTGCTCTTGATGGACAAGAGTCCGGGTAACATTTTTCAATCCATTGTTTCGCTTGCACGGTGTTTTTACCCATTAAAAAACAATGTTTTATCAAAACACGAAACTCGGTTTTTTTCATTTTTTAAACAAACTACAAAACGACTTTTCTTCAACCTCGATAACTCAGCTGTTTCTAGTCGGATCGACTAAAAATTTGACCCGTTTCAAGCAAAGGTTAGTACTCTAGAAAAATGTGGTTACTGCACACTGAAAAAAACTCTGTGATTGTACATCTTATTGGATGCACATAAATGGAGCGTCGCAGTTTACGCAAATTTACGTGGAAGAACATTTGATATTGTGTTTAAAATTCCATGACATGAAATTTATTGAAATAAAAAAAAATAGAATACTGATAGCAATCGCCGCGACTTGAACCAAGAATCATTGGATCGCAAGTACGTCTGTTAATCGACTGAGCCACAGAAGCATATATCTGCTTGGCTGGTAAAAGGTGCATTTGAATTCATACAGTCGCACCTGCTAGCAGAACGCAAGTTACAGTCGAAACCAGTAAAATTCAAGCTTATCTAACATTAAATCATTACAAATAAAATTTTTAGTCACTTGACAAATTGAGTCTTTATGAATTACATCGTATGACGGATTAAGTCACCTGTAAAATTGAAATTTTTTTGGAGTGTGGTTTACTACGAGCGCCATCTCTGCTTTAGTCTCGGGACTTATTGATCCATGTGTTAGACGCTTCGCGTGACGGTTTCACTCTGACAGCAACCTAAGGCTTCCACGCGACAAAATCTGGACTGATAAAATTTAGAATAAAACAAATTTGCTGTTAGTTCAATCCAAAATGCATCTATTTTTTTCATTTAATTGTGCATTATTAGTCATCGTATAATTAATTACAGCTACTAAATTAGGCTGCACGAACTTTTGCGTTTACTGCGCTGAAAAGCTTCCTTCGAAATTTTTCTATAGTTGTAGGTTGTTGTTTATAGCGAGAGAGTTCCGCTACCGCTCGATAGTTCGTAACTCCGGCCAGTTATCCCAAAACATCTTTGGCGTAGTGATAAGATGCCAAATTAGACTAGAATAGCGTCACGTTCGTCAAATATACGCGATACAACTTGAACGACAGACATCGGAAAACGTAGAAAATGTTTGAGAGAAATTGATAAAAAAAATTATCCAGCGAACATTTTCGCTATTAGCCAACTGTTGAATGCGAAAGCTCCGTAAGCCACAAGTTCATCCCTTGCAAACAATCGAGTTTCCAGGGGGAATTCTACCCCATCGGTGGATTGAGTGCCGAGCTCGTATCTACGGAAGCATGTTTCGTTCCATGGCAAATAATCTGATTTGCTGAACGAGCCTACGGAGAGCGGGAACTCACTCTCTCTCTCGCGAACACATCCGGGAAAAAACAGCGCAAAACAGCTGGTCCGGCAGCCAGCCAGGAAGCGTTCTAAGCGTGCTTTCTGAGGGAGGGTGATCGCACACGTTTGTGGGTGGCAGTGGTAAGTATGATAGACGGACCGCCCGGTCGCGGCAAACTGGCAAATTTAGTCAGCATCGAGCTTTCGGCGGACTATGTTGCGCCCTTTGAACCCTCCGTGCTAGGATATAGAGTGCCGCGTGCGGCCGAATGTTCACTTCCACCGTTGTTTGTGCGTTCAGTGCGGAGTTGGAGCACCAGAGGATATACCTACAACGGACGATCGGAGACGGGTGCCCTACAAAAACAAAAGGGAAAAATCACTTTTGACGTATCCGGTGGCGGGTTGTTGTTTTTGCTTTGTTTTGTTATGTTTTTTTTTGCGGCCGTCAATTAGTGGATACTTTTCGACCTGCGAGTTCCGGTCTGGGTGCGACTGACTGCACCCAAATGAGCTGTTGTAATTTCAGTGCGTAACGTGGGAAAAGCGCGCCAATTATAAACGATGACTGCGTGCTCCCAGCGGAGTGCAATAGAAGCTAATTGAAAGAGACCCTCCGACAGCGATTAGGCGGTGTTGATTTGCTTTGAAACTGTGGCACCTACCGACGGCTGTTGTTTGATTTCGTCGGAATGCTGCGGGGCTTTTGATGATCTTGTCAGTGTGAGGGAAAATCCGCTGCGATGCAATGAAATGACTACACTACGTTGTGTTACACTGGGCCATATCATCGGGAAAAATGGAGATTTGTTAGCTTGTTGTTGTGCCGTTTTTGATAGCGTTTCTGTAAATCATAAAATTCTTGCTATGGTGAAAATTTTTGCTTTTGAAAGAAAACCGAATACTAAAATGTTCAAGTGAAAAACCGAAGGCTTTAATTATATTGGTAATCAATTTGAGAACCGTACAGATTTTGTAATTAGGAGCAATCAAGAAAATTGTTTACAGCTCATAAAGTAATGCTAGAAGCGTTGAAATAGAATTCGATTAATGGAAAGTTTTCGGATGGATTCGGAAAATTTCGGTAGTGGCAATTAGCGCGGGACTTCCAAAACAGATCAACAGTTCCGGAAGAAACGCATCGCGAAAACGATGGTTTTTGGGCTGCCTCCGAGCATCGCAGTGAAAGTTTCAATTGGTCAAAAAGCGTGAGTTGGCCCAACAGGAGCAGTGTAAAATCGTATGAACGAGGTAGAAAAAAAAAGATTAAAATGAATTCAATTATCGTCCAAACTTTTTGAACGTGTTTCTGGCTACGAATGTGACGACGGCGGCCAGTGAGCCGAGCCAGAGCAGAAATTACAAAAGTGCCAGGACGAAAAAATAAAAAAAAAATCCTCGACAGATGCTCCTTCCCGTTACGCGAAAATAATCCAGTTGGGTCGCATTTATGTTTTTCGGTAGCGGAAGTACGGCAGAAAGTCTAGCAGTATCGCTATGAATGCAGTGTGATAGTGAGGGTTGGGTGCGGAAATAAAAGTTTCTTCTGTACCCTTCCTAGTTTATCGCGTCCCTGGCGGCAATCCATTCAAGTGAAACGATGTGATGTGATTCGTGTGGTGTTTTTTTCTCTCTATCTCGCTCTCGGTTGTTAGTTGGAAGAATATTGTGCAAACCAAGTCACTAGCAGTAGTCGGACGAGCAAGTTTTTTTTGTAGTTGTTCTCATGTCTTCAAGATCTTAGCAAAGGATCTGTGACCTCTATTCGGTGCTTGCTTGCTAGTTCGCGCTAGTTTCGTGTGCATGTGGGGAAAAAAAGTTTTTCCGAAAAAAAAAACATTGTTCATAGTCGGTTGAGTTGTGCTGCGTACATTCTCCGACTTATGTCGGATTGATTTCCGAACATTTCAACATAATTTCACCATCGAGTTCAAAAGCCAGCAAGGCAGCAAAATGGACATCGAGCTCATCGACATCCGGACGCTCGGATATTTGTCCAGCACAAGCACGGTAATTAATGAATGTATTTCGTTGTAATTCTAAGTTAAAGAGCCGCGTTCGGAGGGAAGTTTTGTCGAATGAGTTCCTAGTCGTTTCATCAATCGAGCCACTACAATACCTTTGAA
Source organism: Malaya genurostris (assembly GCF_030247185.1). Taxonomy (NCBI): domain Eukaryota; kingdom Metazoa; phylum Arthropoda; class Insecta; order Diptera; family Culicidae; genus Malaya; species Malaya genurostris. The sequence continues at coordinate 26,985,805 of NC_080570.1, forward strand.
AAAATATCAGTAATGTCTATTTATGCGTTTCGCAAAAACAGTCAAATGTTGGAATAAAAATACTGAAAAAATTCTAATTTGAAGTTGACTTACAAAAAAAAAATCCATGAATGAAAATTTGATGAACTTACGACTAACTTCACTATGGGGTGCCTGTCCAAAATTTACCCTCTGAGAGAGTGATAAGTTTTTGATCGTGAATATCTCTTTTTGTATCTAACGAATCAACATAATTTTTGCTACACGCCATCGGAAATATGATCACAATTTTATGATAAAATTATCAGTTATGTGACATAATCTCAAATAATTCAAAATTGAACTTTTCTGAAATGTTTGGTATGAACGAGTATCAAAGGGGATAATTCATAAGGCGCGTTTGCCTTGCTCGTATTTTTAAAGCTCATAGCTCAGTGACCTGTGAAAGGATTTATATGATCTAACTACCAATAGAATCGAAATTTTTCAACTTAAACGTGTATAGCAAAAGCATTGAAGTATTTCAATAGTACACTATTGAAAAACCTGTCTCATTTGATCCATATCAACACCAGCCAATCAGAACGCGTTCTGATGAAGAGAACAAAATATCTGCTGCTGTACAACAAATCGTTCGAGAAAAATGTTCCGAAAAGTGTTGAATATCGTAGTGAGTTCCTCAATTTGGTCCTACTGAATGCTAGAAACGAATCCCTCCAGCATATTGATAGTTTCTTTCCATAAATTATGCAAATCCGAAATGAAATAATCGACATTAAAATTCTGTATGCGACTATTTTTATAGCCGCTAGGACCGCCCATTAGTGAAAAAGCTACAAACGAAATCACGTAAAAAGAAAGCTCTTAACAAAAATTGGATCAGTTTGGATTCTATCGCCACTGCGAGCAGATGTATTTTGTGTCGTTTGCAAAGCTAGTTTCGTCTCCGACAAGAGCGATTACGTCACAGCTGCCAGTCATTTGCATTGATGAAAAAACAACGGTGGAAAGCATTACACAAAATCAGCCGTTCTAATGGCTCAAAAGTGTTCTAAAGAACTATTAGGATTTGTTGTTCGCAAATCGCAAGGAAATATCCTCAGTTTAGTGCAAATCTAGAACAGTTTGGTTAGATTTTTGCACTTTTCGCTGTGTGAAATTCACAGTAATCGAGATCAAGTGAAGCCTTCTTTTTTTTTTGCGAAAAATGTTCCAGAGTTTAATGTCGTAAAGAATTACGCAATTTGATAGTTTCGTTCAATAAATTAGGCCTATTGTATCATTGATCAACCCAGCGAATTAATGTTTTCTTTATTGCAAGATTATAATCGATTATAAACGCTACACCTACACCAACCATATCAGTATCGCTCCCACGTACAACAGTTCAGCCTGGAATTAGATGACGGAAGTCAGCGGCATCCATCGGAATTCGAATTCAACTCATCACTCTCCATCACAAACGCTTTCATAAAAGATTCTTTTCAGAGCCACCATTATTTTATTATAAATAACTATACTGGTTATTTCATAATATTTGTATTTCAGAATGTTAAATGTAACTAATCTGTACTTTAGTTTAGGGGCATCGTATCAAATTCTACATACAATTTCATACAATTGATCAACTAATTGATATTCGGAACTAAGGAACATATCAGTTGTCTTCGTATTCACGACATCCAGTTATGTCTCTGACATTACCCACCCGCCTTTTTATTTCTCAAGATAGGTCAAATCATAATCGATGGAAAATCGCAGTAGGCGTCCTTACAGGGCGCGAAAACATGTCGCTCCCATAAATATTTTTGCGAAAAAATGTTTTTGAAGATAAAGGATAATGTCAGTTCGTCTATGTTTGAGTAAAAGAGTTCCGAATGTTTGGGCCGATAGTTTGCGGCTCTTTGGATGCAACGCAGTACTCTTTAGTTCTATATGTAAATATGTTTTTATTTCATAAGAAGTAGGGGACACCGGGTCCGATAATGGCCAGTTTTGGTTCGATACGGAAAATAGTGCGGAAAGTAATATTTTCCCTCGGAATGTTATATACTGTTCGAAAGCCCTAACCTTCCGTTACAAAACGTATTTGGTATGAGATACATATCCTCACTTATACGGGCGCAATCCGGCTCGAAATGCAGCAACCTCGAAATGGAAAATCTGAAAAATTAATAAAAATTTTTGGCCTATTTAATGTCTTGCAACTGTTTCGTAAATGAAAAATATCATTTCATATCAAATTGACTGATTTTATCAACGAAATGTGGAAAAAAAATGAGTTAAAATCAAATGAAATAAATTGCCTTTGAGTTAAGACTTTTGTCTAATTTCGGTGATTTTTGGACAATTTTGTTGGTACGTACTCGAAAATTTCCATAACAACAGCGAGTTTTTCTAAGAAAACGATAAAAAAAACCTAATACTATGTTCACACTATGAGTTAAAACTTGTTATAACTCCCATTTCATGTTTTAAGCGAAATAACATGTTTTACTTTTGCGTTATTTCATATTCATAAACGTCACATTAAAACATGTTTTCCCAAAATAACATGATATAATTGTCAGTAAAGCACAACCCTGCTAACATTTTCCTTGACAAGCTGTTCAACAACAGCAGTTTTCCATCAAAGTAGCCATGTATTCATAATAAAACAAAACTGAAAACTAGTACCAACGTTGCCAGGTATACCGATTTCTCGGTATTTATACAGATTTTTGACCTCTATATCACAATACAGATATGTTCTCCCAAAATACCGATAATTCACGGATCACACAGATAAGTACCGATTTTGGTTTTTAGCTTAAATAGACATGAGAAAAGGTTGTCGTGGGACCTTTTTTTCGCTCACCTTTTCTACTACTTATGTAGAAGAGATATTGATACAGATAGATTTTTGCGCCGACTACATATTTTTGGAAAAATGACCTGGCAACGCAGATAGGTACAACCATTTTTCTTAGTGTGAACAGTGCGGTTTTAACTTTATATTACTATCGTTAAAACATGTTATTTTTGGCCAGTGTGAACATAGTATAAGTCTCAGACCATCGACACTTTCGCACTCAACGACTACTGAGGCACAACGGAGTGGACGGAATTAGGGATGTCGTAATATCAATCGATTAATCGAGTAATCGAATAATAACTCAGAAAATCGAGTAATTTTTAATCGATTAGTTGGAAACCAATATTCGAAATAGTTTGAAAATTTCAATAACAATAGTCGAATAATTAATCCAGTAATCGAATAATAACCCATAGATAATCGATTAAAATTTAATCGAATGGTTAAAAAATTACACTCGATTATTGAATAATCGAGGAATTAAAAAAATCTGACATCCCTAGACGGAATGTCAAATGGCACATTGCCGCGAAACTGAACTACCGGTAGTGACACCTGTCAATGAAAAATCGAACCAAGAAAAGGAGGATTCTTTCGAAAATTTTCATATCGGTAGTAATGTTTTGCAACATTTTTATCGTTTATTCAACAGTACAAATAGATACCAGCAATTAAAGTACACTCGAAGTAGAAGAAATTCGATTTCAAAGTTACTACTACTGTTTTTTTTTTCAGTGTAAACTACGATTAAACATGGAAAATCTTCAGAAATGTGTGAAATTGGGTAAGGTTAGGTTTTTGTCGGATCAACATTTTTTAAACAGAAACTAGAATGTATAGCGATCGAGTACCATATATTTTGGATATTTTATCTGTTATTTTCAGGCATTTGAATAATGGCATTAAACCAAGTTTAATGCTCCATTCTAAATAAACGTTAGTTTTCGCACAATGAATTAAGATCAACATTACCACCTCAGAGTAAAAACATTTTCTTCAATTTCTACTATGACATTTTAAATGAATTTGCTTGTTTTTATAAGAAATCGTTGAAAAGGTGAAGTAATTAAAAAATTGTCTGCCGATTGGACAGCTCTTATTAGAAGTATCATCTCTAAACAAGCAGCGCCTCTAGATTTCAGTTCTGCGACAATATGCCGAATAAACGTAGGCCAATTGTAGCTAGTGCTCGGGCTTACGTATAGAGGGCTTTGTCGATGAGATGTAACATTTAGTGCTCGAATCATTGCGAGTGGCTGTTTCCGTACAGTGACCATGTTCATTCCGGTCTACCTTACATAAAAATTGATTAACGAAGATTTGACACCATTTCTATCTCTCAACTATGTGTACTCGCTTTTTTTGCCGTCATTTCCGATCGAAATAAAGAGTCGACATTTCTTAAAAAATTAAGACTCGACTTTCCGAGCTCCTTCTTCACAACAATGTGCATTGGCTTTCCAGCAGTAAATTTATTAAGCGTTTTGTTTTGCGCATGAATTAAATAAATACATTTCTCAATTAAAAAAAAGTATTAACGCACATATAACAGTTCGGCTGAAAAGTTCGTATCGTTTAATAGAAACACACATTTTTTTGACAAAATTCGTTTTTATTATTCAACATAATTGCCATCAGAGGCGATACAGCGATTATAGCGATCTTCCAACTTTTCGATACCATTTTTGTAGTACGATTTGTCCTTTGCCTCAAAATAGGCCTCAGTTTCAGCGATTACCTCTTCATTGCTTCTAAATTTTTTACCAGCGAGCATTCTCTTGGGGTCTGAGAACAGGAAAAAGTCACTGGGGGCCAAATCTGGAGAATACGGTGGATGAGGGAGCAATTCGAAGCCCAATTCGTTCAATTTCAGCATGGTTTTCATCGACTTGCGACACGGTGCATTGTCTTGATGAAACAAAACTATATTCTTTTTCAAATGAGGCCGTTTTTTTGAAATTTCGTCCTTCAAACGCTCTAATAACGCTATATAATAGTCACTGTTGATGGTTTTTCCCTTTTCAAGGTAGTCGATGAAAATTATACCATGCGAATCCCACAATACAGACGCCATAATCTTACCGGCCGATTGTTGAGTCTTTCCACGCTTTGGGTTCGGTTCATCGCGTGCAGTCCACTCAGCTGACTGTCGATTGGACTCCGGAGTGAAGTGATGGAGCCCCATGTTTCGTCCATTGTTATATATCGACGAAAAAAATCGGTTTTATTTCGATATAACAGCTCCAAACACTGCTTAGAATCATCAATTCGTTGTTGTTTTTGATCGATTGTGAGCTCACGCGGCACCCATTTTGCACAAAGCTTTCTCATATCCAAATATTCGTGAATAATATGTCCAACACGTTCCTTCGATATCTTTAGGGTGTCAGCTATCTCGATCAACTTCACTTTACGGTCATTGAAAATCATTTTGTGGATTTCTTTCACGTTTTCATCGGTAACAGCCTCTTTTGGACGTCCACTGCGTTCATCGTCTTCGGTGCTCATATGACCAGTACGAAATTTTGCAAACCACTTACGAATTGTTGCTTCGCCCGGTGCAGAGTCTGGATAACACTCATCAAGCCATTTTTTGGTATCGGTGGCACTTTTTTTCATCAAAAAGTAGTGTTTCATCAACACACGAAATTCCTTTTTTTCCATTTTTTTCACAATAACAAAAGTAGCTTCACTCAAAATGCAATATCTCACAAACTAATAATCAGACAGCTGTCAAATTTATACACGTATCTTTTGAAGGTGGTACTAACTGAAAATGTTATGGATTTAATTCTAGTGGCGCCTTCTCATAGAAACGATACGAACTTTTCAGTCGATCTGTTAGGAAGCTTGTTAAGTTATATAATGTAAGGATGCGCATTTAACACTAGATTGTCCAGGAAAGTCACAATATGTAAACAATGGAAGGATTGCTTGAAATTCTGTGAACTTTTTCAATTCTTTATTTAACGATATATGCACTTAGGCACACTGCACTAGCTTTTATTTATTCTGTCAAAGTTTATATTATTGACTTTCTCTCTTTCAATCATTTTGACTGCTTTTGAACAATTTAGGTCTAAACTACACAGAAAAAAAATGAATTTTGCAGGTGACAGAATTCTACAAACGACACAATTCACAACTACTTAATTTTTTAAATGGCGCAATATTCCACTCGCACAGAATTTTACATGTTCTGAGTGTAATTTGCACTCGGCTACCAAGTGCCGCTGTATGGATTTATATTTATCAATTATTCAATGACCAGATATGAGCTCTGCGGTCCAGTCGAGTAACCGATGCGCTTGTGATCTAATGTTTCTCGGTTCAAGTCGCGCTGCTGCTATCGATTTTTTGTTTTTTTATTTCATTCAAATTCAAGACATGTAATTTTCAAATCACACAATTTTACATGTTCTTGAATATAAATTTGTATGAAATACGACGCTCCATTTATGTGCATCTTATAAGATGTAAAATCACAAGATTTTTTCGAACTGTGTAAGTTTTGGGCCTTCTAGTGTTGAGCACGCATCCAGGAAATAAGAACTACATGTATTTCGTGAAGAAATACTAGGTGTGATTGGATGAAATGGTCCACGTGAACCGTTCTCTTCCAGAAACACACATCTCACACCCTTAGTTAGAAGGTGACATCTGTGGAGAAATCTAAGAATATTCAAACCTTTCTCGATTTGAGAGTGTATTTACACCCGATCAATCAGCCTCACTGTCATTGCAACTTGTAAACTTTACCGACACCGAATCGGCTCGGAAAGGTTTGAAAGTTCCTAAACGGTTCATAAGATATCAATTTACTCCTATTCCTGATAACAATAGTCCTCCTTTTAGAATTAAATTCACCAAGTTCAGGACGAATATGATATATTAATATTCATCCCAACTGGATCAAAATAAATCAAATTGGTGACCAATTCCAGGCATAAGAATGCTCGAAACCACCTAATGACCTATTGTCAATTCCAAGCATTATTAGTCCTGTCCACTCCGTGATCGATCCAGACAACATAATAATTTACATCTTTTACATTTATAAGCGAACGATCGATCTCGGTATGGTCCGACTTTGTCAATACGCGAAGTGTAAATTGACTCCCACCCCCATCCACCAAGCGGGGGTACGCGCCCTGTAGCTCATCATCCAAAGCCCAGGGAATAATAATAATAATAATAATAATAATAATAATAATAATAATAATAATAATAATAATATTATTATTAATAATAATAATAACAACAATATATAATACAATGTAATATGATTCAATTCAATATATAACAAATAATGCAACAAACAACAGAAGCACATGTGGCAATTTACTAACATAAATATTGCACATTAGGATCAGCTTCAAACTACAAGCCATTTCGCACCCTCTCATTCTGCTACTAACGCAGAAGGCGATAGCACCCAGTCGATGCCGTTCTATTGACCAAATGTCATCATAAATGCTCGGGGAGGCATGAGATAGGAACATGTGAGGACTTAGTTATCTCACCATTTGACGACCACCTTCTTAAAATTGTTCACATCAACATAAACTTTTCCTGGCCCGATTCCAACACGTGTTCTACCAGAGCAGTTGGAATCTTCGGAACAAAAAAGAACACCCCCTCCCCAACCCAATTTTCGCTGTTTATAAACAAAAACTGTAAATAATGCTACAGTTAAATGTACAAACAACCGAAATGTGTCGCCTTTCTTGGTGAGGGAACGAAGTGGGGCCAAAACAAAAACCTGTCTGTCTGGGGCAAAAGGCACCCAATCACAGCGCTGTCGTCTCTGCGGGTGGCGGACGGACACGCGGATGGGGAACCGGTCTTTATATTGTATACATCAGCTCTCTCGTTCTGCCAATCGGTTGGTAAGTCTGTTGAGGATACTTAAAAAAATGACAGCATGAAAACCTAGTAGCAAAACCGCACTCCGTTCGGTCGTGGAATATCACTCGGTTTGCTGCATGGTGCAGCCTCTCAAGTCCTCTGGTTCTGAGCTCTTTTGCGGTGGCAAATCGTCAACAACGAAACAGTCTCTCCAAAGCATGAATGGTTTTTCTTCCGTTTCGGTTTTGAATGACAGTTTTTCTATTTTTCATTTGATTCGTGCTTCCGCCGTCGCTTTCGCTCGCGTCGTCCTCTCAAGTGGTAAAACCGATTCCGTTCCATGCCGTTCGACAAGTCGGTCGGACATGTGTCCCTGGCGGAGGTCGCCGATATTCGCGCAGATTCCAAGCTTTGGAGCACATATTTGGTTTCCTCCTGTTGGCGGATGACAGCAGGATCACTTTCGAATCGGATTATTTCCCGAAGCGGAACTTGCATTTTCGATATTTGATTTTCCTTATGTTTGTTTGTTTGTTGATTTCAAACAAGGAATCGCCAGGAGAATTCTTCATGGACTTCATGGTTAGATTGTTGCACAAATCCGAAACATGACCAAGTTCCGAAACGTGACCCAGGGTAATGAAAACATCAGCACCTCGCACCGGATCGGTTTCTGCAACAAAAACTAATTAAAAGTTCTATAAAAATTTAAGCTGACAGCACCTGTCAACTTTTTTGCGCCACAATTTGTATTTGTGTCGGGATCAAGTTTTTATTTTCCCATTTCACTTAAAGACGGCTCACTAAACTGGTAACAACTGCAGCCAGAGCCGGGTGAAAAAAAAAACGCCGTCTCCGTGTTGTCGTGGGAAAACGAAATTCAATGAAAAAGTTTCGCAACTTATTATCTTGACCGTGACTTTGATAATGGAATTCTTTACTCTAACTGCAGCATCGGATTCTTCTGATGGAAAGTTAAGTTGAGGTTACATCGTTTCGTTTTTTTTGTTCGTTGTCAATTGCTAAAGCTTAGGGGAAGGCAATAAGCGTTGAAATGAGCTATTTTTCGCCTGAAGATAATCCCTCTTGCCAGCAGCACCACCAGCACAGCCATTTTTCATCATGAAAGGTCTTGCGCCTGAAGTGATTCCGAGCAGTTGAAAGTGAACAACACGGAAAAGATGTCATCTGTATGTATCCTTTGTCGGAAACGGTCGGAATTAACCACTGTACGATATAGCTGGGTTAATAAACGCGGAATCTCGGTGCCAGAATCACTCCCGTGAGCTTTCTTTATAACAACAACAACAACAAACATCAACGGGCTTATAGACCGAGAAATAGGCCAAGATTGGGCGCGGCTAGAGGAGCAATGACTTGACACAACTGGCAGATTAATCGAACGTTATTTGTTTAGGCCGGCGATGGTTATGACGAAAATCTCTATCAGAATTCGTCCATTACACCCGCTCCCGAAGGGAATAACCTACATCGGAATACCAACAGCGATCCATATATTTTTTTTTGACGTAACAGATGATTCCATCACGTGGCCACTTTTTTTATGTTTTTGCACGCCTTTTCCGAGATTTCGCTAGCCCTTTCAATTTTTGAATAATTGATTATAAAATCAAACATTAAGAAAAATAATTGAATGCAACAAGCATTGTTATGGCCAGTTATTTTGGTTCGTTTTTTGTATGAATGAAAGGGCTTAAGGGGAGCTTTTCCTGTAAACGGTTTTTTTTGTTTCTTCTATGCGTTGCCTAATTTTCAATTTTTGTGTAGTAATTATGCTTTGTTACATACTGCTACAGTGTAAATTTTGTATAAAAATATCGAGTTTTTTCGTGGTTACTCAAAGTTGGACATGTTATTTTCGCAGAGGTAGTGGATACTGGACCAAACAATGTTGTATGTTTTTCTGTTTGTTTTTGAGTTCCCTGTGGAACACCGTTTTTGTATTTCTTTTTAACTGATTTTTACAATAACCACAACAAAACTGTTTTGATTAGCTGGGATAATTTTTTTAAATCTTTTTACGTTGTTCTATTCGAAATTAAATACACTTTAATCCGATCTGTTCTATGATTATCGTGAAAACAATGTCTCAGGAACAGTTCGATATTTTTACATAAAATTTACGCAGTATCTAGAAGTATTTGTGGAAAAAAACAGTCTCTAATGAAGAAAGATGACAGAAAAAAAAACAATCTTGATTTGGTAAAGACTGTCCCAGAAAGTATGGACGCAACCAAAAACCGCTGCCATTTCGCAATGGTCCAGAATCTGTCAATTTTTATGTCTGCGTCCTGTTATTTACACTCTTCTCTAACCACTTGTGCAGTTGTTTATTCGTTTTCATCAGTTTGTTTCGAATAGCGTGGACTTTCAGCAGAACAACGTCGAAAAATTGTGTACAAATGGTGCACAGAACGCGAACTGTCATTGAGAAAGCTAGCAAAAATGGAAGGAGTAAGTGAAAAAGCCGTGCGAAATGCAATTAGGAAGTTCAGTGAGGATAAAACCTTTGAGGATAAACCGAAAACGGGTCGCAAAAAAAGGTCCTGCTAACCCTCAGTTGGATAAACGTATACTGAAGGCGTTCGAACAAAAGAAGGAAGTTTCAGTTCGGGATGTGGCCAAAAAAGTGGGCACTTCGAAGTCAAATGTTCTTCGTGCTGAAGAACGTTTGAATATTCGAACCTATCAGAAGCAGAAACAATCAAAACGTAGTCCGAAACAAGAAGCATCGATCAGGCCGAGGGTTCGAAAGCTGTACAATACGATTCTTGCTGGAAATTTGAACTGCATAATCATAGACGACGAAACCTACGTGAAACTCGATTACAAATCCTCGCCGGGACCACAATATTATACGGTGCGAGAACTGCAAGTGTTAAACCAGTCCGAGACATCGATTAAAGTGGAAAAATTTGGTAAAAAAGTTATGGTCCGGCAAGCAATTTGTAGCTGCGGTAAGATTTCGAAACCCATCACAACTGCTTCAATGAACAGCGAAATATACATCAAGGAATGTTTACAAAAACGACTTCTACCCATGATTCGAATCCACAAGGATCCTGTTATCTTCTGGCCAGATCTTGCTTCTTGCCACTACTCGAAATGTCACTTTCGTCTCAAAAGACATGAATCAACCAAATTGCCCACAACTTCGACCAATTGAGAAATTTTGGGCATTAACGAAGGCACATACATCTTAGGAAACATGTCTCGGCAGCCGAACAGTTCGAAAACGATTGGTAAAAAGTGTCAAAACTTGTCGCCAAGAAGTCTGTACGGAATTAAATGAGGAACGTTCGCAAGAAGGTGCGCCAGCTAGTCTACAATGGCTAAGTAGCAAATGCTGAGAATAATATTCTGTTTTTGTTGTAGTCTAATATTATCAGTATATCGAATAAAATTTGAATATCTAACACTTGTGAATTATTTACAGCGAAATCAAAGTGCCTCCATACGTTCTGGGACAGCCCTTAATCCATAGGATTTTTCTACAACTCTCAAAATGAAGAAACGAAAATCTTTTTTTGAAGGAGAAGCTCTCCTTAACAGTTCGGCTGAAAAGCTCGTATCGTTTAATAGAAACACACATTTTTTTGCCAAAATTCGTTTTTATTATGCAACATAATCACCATCAGAGGCGATACAGCGATTATAGCGATCTTCCAACTTTTCGATACCATTTTTGTAGTACGATTTGTCCTTTGCCTCAAAATAGGCCTCAGTTTCAGCGATTACCTCTTCATTGCTTCTAAATTTTGGACCAGCGAGCATTCTCTTTAGGTCTGAGAACAGGAAAAAGTCACTGGGGGCCAAATCTGGAGAATACGGTGGATGAGGGAGCGAGCCCAATTCGTTCAATTTCAGCATGGTTTTCATCGACTTGTGACACGGTGCATTGTCTTGATGAAACAAAACTTTTTTCTTCTTAAAATGAGGCCGTTTTTTTTTTAAATTCGTCCTTCAAACGCTCTAATAACGCTTTATAATAGTCACTGTTGATGGTTTTTCCCTTTTCAAGGTAGTCGATGAAAATTATACCATGCGAATCCCAAAATACAGACGCCATAACCTTACCGGCCGATTGTTGAGTCTTTCCACGCTTTGGGTTCGGTTAATCGCGTGCAGTCCACTCAGCTGACTGTCGATTGGACTCCGGAGTGAAGTGATGGAGCCATGTTTCGTCCATTGTTATATATCGACGAAAAAAATCGGTTTTATTTCGATATAACAGCTCCAAAAACTGCTCAGAATCATCAATTCGTTGTTGTTTTTGATCGATGGTGAGCTCACGTGGCACCCATTTTGCGCAAAGCTTTCTCATATCCAAATATTCGTGAATAATATGTCCAACACGTTCCTTTGATATCTTTAGGGTGTCACCTATCTCGATCAACTTCACTTTACGGTCATTGAAAATCATTTTGTGGATTTTTTTCACGTTTTCATCGGTAACAGCCTCTTTTGGACGTCCACTGCGTTCATCGTCTTCGGTGCTCATATGACCAGTACGAAATTTTGCAAACCACTTACGAATTGTTGCTTCGCCCGGTGCAGAGTCTGGATAACACTCATCAAGCCATTTTTTGGTATCGGCGGCACTTTTTTTCATCAAAAAGTAGTGTTTCATCAACACACGAAATTCCTTTTTTTCCATTTTTTTCACAATAACAAAAGTAGCTTCACTCAAAATGCAATATCTCACAAACTAATAATCAGACAGCTGTCAAATTTATACACGTATCTTTTGAAGGTTAGTGCTAACTGAAAATGGTATGGATTTAATTCTAGTGGCGCCTTCTCATAGAAACGATACGAACTTTTCAGCCGATCTGTTAAATTTCTCCTGGGTTGGCTGCGAAGTCTGTTGAAACAGAAGGTCAAATTCCACTACAGGAATGTAATACCAAGATTTTGCTTTGGGAATTATTTCAATTCAAAATGCACTCCAAAACTGAAATGCAGATCCGTACTGATAATGAAAAAGACTTTAGCATGAATGGAAGAAGTCAGATGATTTTATCCCATGAACCAAAAATAATTAACAATTTTGATGAGTCAACTAACAACTAAATACGTTGTGTTTGCTTTTTCTTTTATTTTTTCTATAATTTATATGCGCTATTTCAGTTCGAAGCTGGTACACTAATGATGACTTCAAAAAAGAGCTTGAAACACATACTTTTATTGTAATGTGTGTTGTACTTAGTCAACGGTTCGTAACGTGTCTTTGAAAAAGTTGAATTTGATGTTAAAAAAGGTAATATTATTATTTATTTTAATGACGTTACCCCAAAAACCTGATTTAGCCTCTAAAATTATTCCATATTTCTGCTTGATTCGCCTTACTCCACATTGGGAATCGATTTACATTTCTTGGAAGTTAAACTAATATTCAAAAAACTGCTCGAAACTTCTCTGATATGTTCATCTCAATGGATTTTCATTCATTCTTTAGAAAATTTTTCTGAGGCTCAGAGGGCCGAATGTCATATACCAATCGATTCAGCTCGACGAACTGAGCAAATGTCCGTGTGTGTGTGTGTATGTGTGTGTCTGTATGTGTGTTGTCAACAAAGAAGTCGAGATCTCCGAGATGACTGTGCCGATTTTGATCAAACTAGTCGCAAACGAAAGGTCTCCCCGTCACCCAAAACGCTATTGAATGGTTTTGAGATCGGATGTTTACTTTTTGAGTTATACGAAGTTTTATGTCAAAAGTTTGTTGACAGTATCTGTAACAATTGACCTTGAAAACAAAATATATTTTCAGACTTAGATTCCGCACGGTAATACCTATCCAACATTGATTGTTAAAATCTGTCCATTTTTAACGGAGATATCGAAATTTTTGTGTAAGCGACTTTTTCCCCTATTCCAGCAGTAGAAGTTTTGAGCGCTGTCTGGCAAAGAAATGCTTGGGAGCAACGTAAAACACGATTTTTTATACTCTTACATACAATAGTTTCTAAGTACCAAAAAGACTGTGTACAGCATGATATTTTGCCTCGGACCAATTTTAGCACGGTTCATTTTTGGCAACATAATTGTTCGAATATTCCATATGTAAACCAGATGATGGCAGAATTTTCCAGTTGAAAGCAATTCCATAATTATATAGATTTAAACTACTTACAGCAATAAATGCTGGAATAACATAACTTCCATATACCATTCGAATCAGTTCGTCGAGATCAACAAATGCGTGTGTGACCAATAATTTACTCAATTTTTTTCGGAGATGACTCAACCGTTTTCTAAAAACTCAGATTCATATGAATAGTCGTATACTCCCAAACAAGGTACCTGAATTAAGTTTGGTTCCGACCTCTGGTTCCGGAACTACGGGATGATATGTGAAACGAAATTAAAACTGAGTAACTCATTTTTCTCGTAGATGGCTGAACCGATATAAGATCCAAATGAAATCTAAGAATCATCTACGATTGTAATGAAAAGCTTTGGGATTCTATAAAACATCTTGTTTATCAGTCAGATCCGACTTCTGGTTTAGGAGATACATGGTGATTAGTATAAAAATGTCTATTTCACATAAATTAATCAGGTTTATCGGGTTAGCAGATTTGGATAGTCGATAACCAAATAAACTTATTTCATTTTTAGTGGTAATGAGTTTTCGATTCGGATTTAATTCGCACTACGATTCCTCAAAGATGTCTACACTGATTTTTTTTTCTGACTTCCGATTCTGGAATTGTAGGATGATGAATTTTTAAAATTCAAGGCGATATAGAAGACGACAATCCCGAAAAGACTCAAAAATATTGCAATTTATTCGTCATATGGCCATACGAATCGGTTTGAGTTATGCTGGTTCCTGAATACCGGCTCTGGAAGTACCTTAAGTTACCCTAAACTCTAAAGTGAAAATTACTTCGACATATCATGGAATGTTTAATCGATTGTTACACTTTTAGATTCCAATTCGATCCGATTTGCAGTTTCGACATAACAGAGTTATGAGTAGAATCTCTAATTGCCACTTAAAACGACGGACATAAGAATAATGCCATGAAAACTGAAACACCGAAGAATATTCATGCAAAAAAACACATGCGGATTGATAAAAAAAGGTATTACCTCACTGCTAGGTGGATTAAGCACGTTTTTTTATGTTCAGATCACAGCATGCTGTTTGTTTGACTGTTAGCTTTCGTATGTTTACTTGTTTGTGCGGTTGAAATTCCGCGTTTTCAAAATGTCGCGCGTATTGAAAAGGAAGTGAACATTAAGGTTCTGGACACATGGCTAAGTGAGAAGGGTATTACTATGCGAAAATTGGCAAAGTGGTTTGGAATTCATCATGCCAATGGTAAAACCATCATTAATAAGTTTGGAGAACACTATTCGTTGGATGAGCTACCAGGAAGAGGCAGAAAACCCGGGTTTTTCAACCCGAAACTAGTCCAGAAACTGGTATCTCTAGTCTTGAAGAAAAAATCGATGTCAATACGTGATTTGGCCAAAAAACATGAACTAGTGTCGGAATGATCCAGCATATCAACAGACCACCTGAAGACCTACAAGAAGCAGAAAATCTCGAAACAAAGTGTAGAACAGAAGAAGCGAGCAGCAACAAGGGCCCGGAAATTGTATCCGCGTGTTTTGCAGTGTCCGGATGCATGCGATTTGATGGACGATGGAACTTATGTAAAGGAGGACTCAAAAATCCTTTCAGGTCCACAATGTTCAACTGTCGTTGTTGGGGAGGATGTGAGCGATACGGACAGGTCGATTCAAGTAGAGAAACTCGGTCGAAAGATACTGGTATGGCAAGCAATATGTTCCTGTGGTTTGAAGTCATCCATTTTTTACACTACCGGAACTATAAATGCAGAAATCTATCGATCTGAGTGTCTCCAGGAGAGATTACTGCGCCTTTATATAAGAAGCATAGTACACCTCCACTGTTTTGGCAGGATTTAGCGTCTGCTCACTATGCCAAAACCACTCTCAATTGGCTTGCGGAAAAGGGTATAAATTTCGTTGAAAAAAATAGCAATCCACCAAATTGCCCTCAGCTTCGACCCATCGAACGTTACTGGGCAATCGTGATGGGTCTTCAAGAAGACTGGTAAGGCAGCTGGGAACATGCAGGAGTTCAACCAAATTTGGTCTCAAGCGTCCAAAAAATGCGATGCAACACTTGTCCGGAGCTTGATGAAGAGCGTTCGATCAAAAGTTCGAAAATTCTTGAAGGAATAACTTAAATTTCATTCGGTTTTCATTATACTGAAGTTTAACCTTGTACAATAACGGATCAATTTTTAGTTTGAATAAAATGTCGTTTTTTATCATAATTTGAAAGAAAAATTTGTGGATAGCTTATTTTCGATACACTCCTTAGTGTATGTTCGACACATATGTAAATAATCTTGTAAAAATCAGTCATTTTACGAATTACGTTCTTATGATTTGAGTCATATGCGGATTTACGTCACCGATAAATTTCATTATTTTTTACAGTGTGATGTTTAGTGTAATATATAAATTTAAAATTCTTAAAATATAAAATGAATGGTCTCAAGGTCCTGTGCAAAACTTCTGAATTTCATTTGAATCCGACTTCCGGTTCCAGTAGTATAGAGTAATTTTCCTGAATCGGTCTCAAAACTACTCCAATCGGTAATTTTTTCAGTATACGGCCGAACAAACCGGTTTCGGTTATTCTTTCAAGAATCGAAGAAAACTATTTTGAAGTATGGAAGCATGCTTAAAATTTCCCTGTCAGTGAGTATAGGAGAATACATAAAATCGCACCACAATAATCGGAATAGAAACTAAGCATAGAGAAACTGGGACGTCCTGATGAACTCTGTAGGTAAAAAAAAAACTATTGTTAAACTATCAGAAAGCTACAGTGTCATTGTACTACACTTGAAATATAACTCTGAACCGGAAAGCTAGAATTAGATAGCATAACAATAACTGTCTACCGAAGCATGCAATTGAACCGAAGACGAACTTCAGTTTGTTCCGATAGTTTATCTGTTTCTCGTATGTCTGTAGGTCGATAAACCCATTTCAAAGCTATGAATCGTGATTGATACCACATTGCTGCAGCTCAATCCAGCATTCCTTATGGCTAACCAGCAGCGATGCCAGATTGGTTCCCATAGTTCTCTGTTGTTAAATTCAAATTTCCGTAGATTTTGAGAAAAAATCTAATTTCCGCAGATTTTGTCTACCGATCCGTAGGTTCGTAGAAAATCTTCGAATCCGTAGATCTGACATCGCTGCTAACCAGTACCGTGACAGATGCTGTTATCCCACGGTGTAGTCGAGAAGGTGCTCACATTTCTAACTATTGATTTCGTTCGAATTTGTTTCACGAACATGTACTGCAATGTTACTTCAAAGGAAATTGTAATTCGGATTTTCTATTTTCAGAAACTAAACACGCTCCAACTTTTCCGAAAAAATGACAATTACATTTGCGCTTTAAAATGTGGCCACCTGTACCCTCTCCATTGCTATCCATTTTGCAAGCTA
Source organism: Malaya genurostris (assembly GCF_030247185.1). Taxonomy (NCBI): domain Eukaryota; kingdom Metazoa; phylum Arthropoda; class Insecta; order Diptera; family Culicidae; genus Malaya; species Malaya genurostris. The sequence continues at coordinate 27,003,020 of NC_080570.1, forward strand.
CGATTTCTCCGTCCCTGCCATTCCGCAGCAAGCTAGTAAGTATCATCCTGGCCAGTTTGCCAGCATCCGAGGAGTGAGGAAAATCAGCAGCTCTTTGCCCTGCTTCAATCTCTACACTAAGCAGAACATTATCGTGCCATCCTGCTCTCCTCTCGGAAGAGTTAGCACAGACCGGTCGTTTGTTATCATTAGTTTTGTTGATTTGAATAGACTGGACCGTCTTAAAGATGTGGAGTAACAGCAGCAGAAGCAGTCGGTGTTATATATATTATAGTATAATTTTAAGGCACACTGCTTAAGCTCTAAGATGCCAAGGGTATTTACTAATCTTAATTACGACTAACTTAAAACTAGAAAAGTATCATTATGTAATGTAGCGGTAGCGGATTCTCGAGAAGCTATCGGTAGTGGCCGGTGAATTGAATATCGCATGAGGGTCTTCCATATGCCGTTGGCGAAGATCCATGTTGGCCGCAAGCAGTCGGTGTTGTTTATCACTTAGCTTTCTTCCTTTGTCAGGCTAGATAACCGACAAACCGGGCTGTATTTCCTTGGTTCAGTGGAGGTCAGCAGAGCTTCATAATGGAGGGGGGGTTTGGGACTGGAAGTGCTTTTCTTGCTAGATGATATGTGATAAGCAGAATTCCTATTTGTGGTTCTCAGCAGGGAGGCTGACTTGTGTTATCAAAGGAATATCTCGGTCGGTATCTTCATTGATAACAAGGTGAAAAGACTTATCGTCTTACATCGGGGAGTGTGGTTTTCTTCGAGAAGATTTCAACTGTTCCTTAGGTGCGCGGTGCAATGCATTAGTACAGGATCCATTCGAACAATGCATTCGGCAGCTTTTCATAACTTGTTACTCTAGGTTGAGCCCCCAAAAGTTGCTGAACAACGAACCCAATTAAAATCAGCACACGGCTCCGGAGAGGATGCATGCATGATTTCTACCGTGTTGATTTGTTTTAATACACGCAGAGAAAAATATTGTAAAAATAACTAAATTTTGGTTTCACACAACGATTTATTTTGTTGAAATAGTGACAAAAGAAAATCTGGTTTAAAATTGCAAAAAATGTTGTTTGAAGCTACAAAATAAAATATTTGATTTTGCTCAATGCATTAGTTCATTTCAAGAAATATTTTGTTAAAAATAACAAATATTTTACTTGCGCATTTATGTCAATTTCTTGACAAACAATTTCATGGTAAATTTAACTATCAAAATAAGTTTAAAATGAACTAGCTTTAGATAAAGATAATATTAATAGTTCTTTGAATTTATAAACTTGGCAGTTGAAATGAACGATAAGACACAAACCTAAAACAATTAGTATTTCAACAAACGCTTTTGTTTGTTAAAATCATACATTTTTGTTTGTCATTATTCTTAAATAGAGATTTCTTTCAAACTGATTTTCAAGGTAAGTTTTTAAACTATTTTTATTTCGATTTTTATCAATTTTCAAATTGTTAATTGCTTTCAATAGCTGTTGGGCCCTTTTGTCGTGGGACGATCAAATTTTTCACAAGTAACAATCAATGATTCGATGCTCCATTAATCTGGTCAAGATAGAATTCCTGCATCATCATATTCTGTAAAAAAACGTGTTATGTAATGTAATGCAAGTTTAGTAATATTTTGAATTATCCATACATACACTTCAACTGTTAAAAGACCTCAAGGAAACGAAACAAACACTTAAATTTTTTCCTTCTAAAACACATGCAAACTTTTTTGATCATCCACGGAAGCAAAATTGTCTGACTTATAAGAAACAAAACTGATACGGTTAATTCTAACAATAAACTTAGTTGCCATTACACAAATAAGATCATAGATAAAATGAACCATTTTTTTATATAAATGTAAAACTCGATTGAATCAACAAATTCGTTGCCAATAACTTCAACTCAACTTTTGTTGACATGTAATAAATGGCTGATTTATTTGAATAGTAAAATCTGTCGAAACAAAACAGATTTTCGATAGCCAGGATGAGAATTTGTCTTCAAATCAAATAGATATAATTGTTAATATAGAAGGGAGAAATTGGTTCAAAACAATCTATTCTAGCTTGAAATCAACAGAAATCATATCTTAAAATCTACTGACTGTTTTGTTATTTTAAACAAGCTCAATTTCTCTGCGTGTACAAAGATACAAATTTCAAACACGAAATGAAACACGACAACTGACATGCTTTAGAATATAATTTGACTTCCCACGGGCATGAAATCAAACACGTCTACGGGTTCTGTCGATTCATTAGCAAAGTTATCCTACGTTCTAATTAAGGCTAGCAAATACAACGTCTCTGATGTCGTTTTCGTTTTTAAATTGCACTACACCGGTGTAGCGAAAGGTGCACTGAATCCGTTCGTTTTTGCCAATTGCACTACACCAGTGCTACACTTTTTCTGCACCGATACCACTGGTGTAGCACTCATCAAAAGTTTGGTGTAGCTCTGTGCAATGGAATCGTTTATTGTAGTCAATGGTTACTGTTTATGTTTTCGTCAGTTTTGTTCGTTTATTCATGCCTCAGTGTAGCACTGCACCGGTGTAGTGCAAATTAAAAACGAAAACGCCATGAGTTTCACCGCCCGGTGTTTATTCACGATTCCCAAACGTAGCCTACTTCGTTGAAGCAAAAATACATACACACACACACAAACACAAGCAGATAGCATAGCAACTCGCGCGCTCATTTTAATTCAACGCAAACAAGTAAGCAACTTTTCAACGACAGCCCACCACTTCGTGGGAAAGCGCCGTTAAAGTATTGCGATTTCCCATCCAGCTAGCGTACGAAGGTAATTGCACAATTTCACATTTTAGATTGGCTCCGACGGCCAGTCCGTCCGTCCATCCGTCAACCCATTCTCGACGTGAACCGATGTGAACCGAACCACAAAATACTAATCGGTAACTTTCATTACCGTTGCTGGGTAAATTGGCGTGAATATTGAAATTTTTCGATTAGAACTTGTCGTCGACAGCCTGTTGCGAAGCTTGGTTGGCCCTGAGGGGTTCTGAAGGATCGTGCCGGCATGCAGGCCAGGTCCCTGGAATACGAAACATGGCCCCGTCCCAACGTGGGTGTGGTTTTTCATTTCCCAGATACCAATCACAGCGTCGTCGTTGTCGGAGCATGGCAAAACATTCCCGTAAGAGTCACGCAGCGCTCGAGCTCGAACCGACGAGGGACGAATAACATTTCTTGTTTTTTTTTTATGTTGTCCGTAGAATGTCATTACTCCAAATTAAAAAAAAAAACCATATCGACTTCGGTAACGATCAACAGTTGAGAAGGGAATCTAAAATGTTTTATTGCTTCGTTCAAGTCGATTGGATCGATTATCCGCAAGTAATGGTAACTTGACGATTCATTCAAAGGGGCTGTTTGTTGTTCCATAAAAGCTAACCTCAAAATCATTGGAACTTTTACTGAATACTGTGAGCTTCATATAGAAAGGCTATACAATCGTTGTGAAAACCGACTTTACAACCGAGGCCAGGAGGGCCGAGTGCCATAAACCATTCGACTCAGTTCGTTGAAATCACAAAATGTATGTGAAGATATGTGTGTATATGACAAATAATGTCACTCAATTTCTCGGAGATTTCGTTCGGCACGTCAGCAAAGACATGGCACTTCGGTGCCAATTAATAAGTGTTTTGCAAATAGCATTAACTTTACGTCTGCATAGCGGTTCAAGTTGAACTGTTCTGCACTGACGAGTCTAAGACGAAACGTAAAGAAAAGTAAAAACGGTTATGTACCCTAAGCACAAACTTAGGTTTACCCCTAAATGACTATTCTCGGAGATGGATGAACCGATTGCCATGCTATAAATTACAGAATACACCGAAACCACCATTTACGATTTAAATGGGGGCTCGTAAATGGAGGTAGTTCGTAAAATAAGTTTACGTTATTTGGGATTTGGTTCGTAAAAAAAGTTTACGTTATTTGGAATTTACTTCGTAAAAAAAGCTTTGTGTAATGAATGTGGAAACCCAAAATCACATGGCCATTTTCGGAATGGATGTGATAAGGGGGTGCAGGAAAATGATGTTTGGGTTCGGTTCAAAATCCAAGATGGCGACTTCCGGTTTATCAATATTCCTAAAAACCCTTACAATGTGAGTATTTTCGAATCGGAATTGATGAGTAGTTGATGGAAAACGATGTTTGAAGTGGTTCGGAAATCCAAGATGGCGACTTCCGGTTTGTCGATATTCCTTAAAAACCTTTACAATGTGGGTATTTTCGGAACGGGATTGATGAGTAGATGACGGAAAACGATGTTTGAAGTAGTTCGGAAATTCAAGATGGCAACTTCCGGTTTATCAATATTTATAAAAACCCTTACAATGTGGGTATTTTCGAACCGGAATTGATAAGTAGATGACGGAAAACGATTTCTGAATTGGTTCGGAAATCCAAAATGGCGACTTCCGGTTTGTCGGTATTCCTTAAAAACCCTTACAGTTTTCGGTTTTCAGTTTTCAGTTTTCGGTTTTCAGTTTTCTGTTTTCGGTTTTCGGTTTTCGGTTTTCAGTTTTCAGTTTTCAGTTTTCAGTTTTCAGTTTTCGGTTTTCAGTTTTCAGTTTTCAGTTTTCAGTTTTCAGTTTTCAGTTTTCAGTTTTCAGTTTTCAGTTTTCAGTTTTCAGTTTTCAGTTTTCAGTTTTCAGTTTTCAGTTTTCAGTTTTCAGTTTTCAGTTTTCAGTTTTCAGTTTTCAGTTTTCAGTTTTCAGTTCTCAGTTTTCGGTTTTCGGCTTTCAGTTTTCAGTTTTCAGTTTTCGGTTTTCAGTTTTCGGTTTTCAGTTTTCAGTTTTCAGTTTTCAGTTTTCAGTTTTCAGTTTTCAGTTTTCAGTTTTCAGTTCTCAGTTTTCGGTTTTCGGCTTTCAGTTTTCAGTTTTCAGTTTTCGGTTTTCAGTTTTCGGTTTTCAGTTTTCAGTTTTCAGTTTTCAGTTTTCAGTTTTCAGTTTTCAGTTTCCAGTTTCCAGTTTCCAGTTTTCGGTTTTCAGTTTTCAGTTTTCAGTTTTCAGTTTTCAGTTATCAGTTTCCAGTATTCGGTTTTCAGTTTTCGGTTTTCAGTTTTCAGTTTTCAGTTTTCAGTTTTCAGTTTTCAGTTTTCAGTTTTCAGTTTTCGGTTTTCAGTTTTCAGTTTTCAGTTTTCAGTTTTCAGTTTTCAGTTTTCAGTTTTCAGTTTTCAGTTTTCAGTTTTCAGTTTTCAGTTTTCAGTTTTCAGTTTTCAGTTTTCAGTTTTCAGTTTTCAGTTTTCAGTTTTCAGTTTTCAGTTTTCAGTTTTCAGTTTTCAGTTTTCAATTTTCAGTTTTCGGTTTTCAGTTTTCAGTTTTCAGTTTTCGGTTTTCGGTTTTCAGTTTTCAGTTTTCGGTTTTCGGTTTTCAGTTTTCAGTTTTCAGTTTTCAGTTTCCGGTTTTCGGTTTTCAGTTTTCAGTTTTCAGTTTTCAGTTTTAAGTTTTATGTTTTCAGTTTTCAGTTTTCAGTTTTCAGTTTTCAGTTTTCAGTTTTCAGTTTTCAGTTTTCAGTTTTCAGTTTTCAGTTTTCAGTTTTCAGTTTTCAGTTTTCAGTTTTCAGTTTTCAGTTTTCAGTTTTCAGTTTTCAGTTTTCAGTTTTCAGTTTTCAGTTTTCAGTTTTCAGTTTTCAGTTTTCAGTTTTCAGTTTTCAGTTTTCAGTTTTCAGTTTTCAGTTTTCAGTTTTCAGTTTTCAGTTTTCAGTTTTCAGTTTTCAGTTTTCAGTTTTCAGTTTTCAGTTTTCAGTTTTCGGTTTTCGGTTTTCGGTTGTCGGTTTTTAAGTTTTCGGTTTTCAGTTTTCGGTTTTCAGTTTTCAGTTTTCGGTTTTCGGTTTTCAGTTTTCAGTTTTCAGTTTTCATTTTTCAGTTTTCGGTTTTCAGTTTTCAGTTTTCAGTTTTCAGTTTTCAGTTTTCAGTTTTCAGTTTTCAGTTTTCAGTTTTCAGTTTTCAGTTTTCAGTTTTCAGTTTTCAGTTTTCAGTTTTCAGTTTTCAGTTTTCAGTTTTCAGTTTTCAGTTTTCAGTTTTCAGTTTTCAGTTTTCAGTTTTCAGTTTTCAGTTTTCAGTTTTCAGTTTTCAGTTTTCAGTTTTCAGTTTTCAGTTTTCAGTTTTCAGTTTTCAGTTTTCAGTTTTCAGTTTTCAGTTTTCAGTTTTCAGTTTTCAGTTTTCAGTTTTCAGTTTTCAGTTTTCAGTTTTCAGTTTTCAGTTTTCAGTTTTCAGTTTTCAGTTTTCAGTTTTCAGTTTTCAGTTTTCAGTTTTCAGTTTTCAGTTTTCAGTTTTCAGTTTTCAGTTTTCAGTTTTCAGTTTTCAGTTTTCAGTTTTCAGTTTTCAGTTTTCAGTTTTCAGTTTTCAGTTTTCAGTTTTCAGTTTTCGGTTTTCAGTTTTCAGTTTTCAGTTCGGTTTTCGGTTTTCAGTTCGGTTTTCGGTTTTCAGTTTTCAGTTTTCAGTTTTCAGTTTTCAGTTTTCAGTTTTCGGTTTTCGGTTTTCAGTTTTCAGTTTCCAGTTTCCAGTTTTCAGTTTTCGGTTTTCAGTTTTCAGTTTCCAGTTTCTATTTTTCAGTTTTCAGTTTTTAGTATTCAGTTTTCAGTTTTCAGTTTTCAGTTTTCAGTTTTTGGTTTTCAGTTTTCAGTTTTCAGTTTTCGGTTTTCAGTTTTCAGTTTTCAGTTTTCAGTTCTCAGTTTTCAGTTTTCAGTTTTTAGTTTTCAGTTTTCAGTTTTCAGTTTTCAGTTTTCGATTTTCAGTTTTCAGTTTTCGGTTTTCGATTTTCAGTTTTCAGTTTTCAGTTTTCGGTTTTCGGTTTTCGGTTTTCGGTTTTCGGTTTTCGGTTTTCAGTTTTCAGTTTTCAGTTTTCGGTTTTCGGTTTTCAGTTTACGGTTTTCAGTTTTCAGTTTCCAGTTTTCAGTTTTCAGTTTTCGGTTTTCAGTTTCCAGTTTCCAGTTTTCGGTTTTCAGTTTCCAGTTTTCAGTTTTTTGTTTTCAGTTTTCAGTTTTCGGTTTTCAGTTTTCAACTTTCAGTTTTCGGTTTTCAGTTTTCAGTTTTCAGTTTTCAGTTTTCAGTTTTCAGTTTTCAGTTTTCAGTTTTCAGTTTTCAGTTTTCAGTTTTCAGTTTTCAGTTTTCAGTTTTCAGTTTTCAGTTTTCAGTTTTCAGTTTTCAGTTTTCAGTTTTCAGTTTTCAGTTTTCAGTTTTCAGTTTTCAGTTTTCAGTTTTCAGTTTTCAGTTTTCAGTTTTCAGTTTTCAGTTTTCAGTTTTCAGTTTTCAGTTTTCAGTTTTCAGTTTTCAGTTTTCAGTTTTCAGTTTTCAGTTTTCAGTTTTCAGTTTTCAGTTTTCAGTTTTCAGTTTTCAGTTTTCAGTTTTCAGTTTTCAGTTTTCAGTTTTCAGTTTTCAGTTTTCAGTTTTCAGTTTTCAGTTTTCAGTTTTCAGTTTTCAGTTTTCAGTTTTCAGTTTTCAGTTTTCAGTTTTCAGTTTTCAGTTTTCAGTTTTCAGTTTTCAGTTTTCAGTTTTCAGTTTTCAGTTTTCAGTTTTCAGTTTTCAGTTTTCAGTTTTCAGTTTTCAGTTTTCAGTTTTCAGTTTTCAGTTTTCAGTTTTCAGTTTTCAGTTTTCAGTTTTCAGTTTTCAGTTTTCAGTTTTCAGTTTTCAGTTTTCAGTTTTTAGTTTTCAGTTTTCAGTTTTCAGTTTTCAGTTTTCAGTTTTCAGTTTTCAGTTTTCATTTTTCTGCTTTCAGTTTTCAGTTTTCAGTTTTCAGTTTTCAGTTTTCAGTTTTCAGTTTTCAGTTTTCAGTTTTCAGTTTTCAGTTTTCATTTTTCAGTTTTCAGTTTTCAGTTTTCAGTTTTCAGTTTTCAGTTTTCAGTTTTCAGTTTTCATTTTTCAGTTTTCATTTTTCATTTTTCAGTTTTCAGTTTTAAGTTTTCAGTTTTCAGTTTTCAGTTTTCAGTTTTCAGTTTTCATTTTTCAGTTTTCAGCTTTCAGTTTTCAGCTTTCAGTTTTCAGTTTTCAGTTTTCATTTTTCATTTTTTAGTTTTTAGTTTTCAGTTTTCAGTTTTCATTTTTCAGTTTTCAGTTTTCAGTTTTCAGTTTTCAGTTTTCATTTTGCATTTTTCAGTTTTCAGTTTTCATTTTTCAGTTTTCAGTTTTCAGTTTTCAGTTTTCTGTTTTCAGTTTTCAGTTTTCAGTTTTCAGTTTTCAGTTTTCAGTTTTCAGTTTTCAGTTTCCATAAATGTGGACGCCAGAAATGCAGATCCATTCCGGCAATCAGAAAATGTGTCATGGTTTTGTCATGAAATTCCAACACCAAATAAACAGGAACGCATTGCATACCAGATGAGTTTCTAGAGAAAAGCTGATTGGATATGTCCGGTGATGTGGCACAGGCTGTTCTCATACTTCGATTCAGTATGCATTAGACAAATGCCGAGACATCATGCGGCGCTGCAGGCCGTTCGAATCACATCCATTGGTGTCGTATGGATAATCTCGTATTTACACAAGCAAATCCAGCACACGTAGAAGATCGGTTTACGATGGAATGTGTGCTTCGTGCAGTCATAAACTGATTTAGCAGATGCCTAGATACAACATTTCATAACAAGATGAACTCACGTTCTCTGATTTCCTTTATGAACTTTCCCGTTGCTGGGAGATATTGCGAACCGTTCGATGCATCTATTAGTCGTATTAACAACTAGATTAGGTTTCCCGGGAAACTAGGCTTCATCATTGCTTCTGCACGTATTGTTTTTGACATAATAAATGAATATTCCAACGAGAAAGAAGAATCCCAGAGCAGGGAAAATCGTCCCTAGCCCTCGAAAACATGTTCTAAAGCAACGCTTATTGCTCGAATTGTCGTCTATTTTACAAGCCACAGAATTTAATCTTCCTTTACCGGTCTTCTAGGGGGGGCTGGAGGCAAAGAAATGGGTTCCTCCTCGTTTCGATGCAATAAATAAAGCATCAAGCAGATAAGACATGTCATTTTCCCATTCCCAGCTGCAGCTCTTGCGCTGACACCCGCCAAACTTCACCGTCTTATGCCCCGTAGCCCTAGACGGAGAGAGAGAGAGAGAAAGAGTAGCTTATGTAAGTTAGTAAGCTTTTCCTACACAACAAGGAAAGTCGTTCTTTCAGCCGGTGCTGCCGAAGTCTGGAACCAAAATGTACACCATGCACCATCTACGAAGCTGCTGCAGTGAAACTGGAGAGTGATATGCATCAGGAAAATTGAATTCTTAACCTTACGATTTGGTAGCCGCATAGAATAGAGTTTCGCTGCAAGCTGCTGAATGTGGTGCTGATGGTTGGAGGATTTCCGGAGTTTTCAATGCTCGTCTTGCCGGATAAAGCTCATCATTTGTGCATTTGGGTGGAATGTGTATTGGTTCAGTCGAGTGCAGATGCCAATGGGAAACGTGGTATCATTAGGAAGATTAAAGCAATATGCTGGTGAAGTCCCGAGCGACGTTTGCATCCAAAATTACATTGAAAGTATGTTCCAAGGTAGTCTAGTTTGGCATAAAACCCACACGGAGAATCCCCCAATCCCAAAATAACAATATTGTAGATTCACAGTCAACATCTATTTTAATTTAACTAAGTTTTCGGATGCTGGAAATTATCAATTTGTTGTGCAAAATCTGCTAGTTGCCGAGCTTTCTGTCAAAATTAGTCATTCGTTTGTTCAAAGATATCATTCCACGCTTAAAGGCAAAATACGTTTCAATTTAATGTATTATTTCTAAAAAAGCGAGAACATTACAAAATAAACATTATGCCTAAACAAACAACCTACTCGACCAGTGGTTCCCCAACTTTTCTGGTCGAATGCCCATTTTGAATACACTAAAACCTCAACAAGCCTTAAGGCCTACCAATGTAACCGATGACTTTAGCGAGTTTATTGATTTGGGTCTATATTCTTTGTGATTCAATCAATTTATGGAATCATTGCGACGAATTATTAGGAAGTGCTGGCGTGGTTGTGGTTGGCGGTTCAATGCATAGGACGCTGGTCTTACAAGCCAGTTGTCGTATGTTCGAGCCCCGACCTGAAAGGATTCTTAGTGTCAGTAGGATCCATAGTACTAGCCATGCAATGATTCTGTACACTAAGAATCGGCTGCGAAGTCTGTTGAAGCAGTAAGGCAAAATTTCACAAAAGGAATGTAATGCCAAGACTTTGCTTTGCTGGTTCCTCCAAATATTACTTGGAGTTCAGCCCTTAAGATCTACCTGTGTAACACAGTGCAGTAACGAGCTGATCGTTCTCGGTCCACATTCGTGATACCACATGCGATCAACAGAACAATTGTGATTGCTCTAGGCCACCCAAAAACTACCAGGAGTTCAGTCCTTAAGAATAAGGACAGTAACGAACTCATCGTTCTCGGCCCATATTCGTGTTACCACATGCGAGAAAAGATCAAAATACCCAAGTAAGTAGTATATAGCTCTACGATTATGAATAGAATAAAAAAAAACTGTACATAAACTGCTGAATGCTCTTGTAGATCTTAAGACCTGTTTTCACTGAAGTTCTTGAACGCGTGGGAATGTTCCATGAATAATAGATTACAAATAGCTTCAATAACGACACGAATCTTGAAGTACCGTTTTACCCTAATTTATCCTTTACCTGAGTCTTAACATTTCGTTCCAGAGTTGAAAAAAGGCTCGAATGCAACTAAGAATAAAACAAAACTTAACGAAAGAAAGTTTAACCAATGATACCAATGCACTATGGTCCGAAACGGGAAATTAGTGTGACAAAAATATATTCACTATTAAATATTAGTCTTTTGTAGTTGGTGTCTTCACAAAAGTTATTTGTAATCAAACGGCGCTCCTTTTGATGAAAAAAGTTACTAGGGTGGTCCTCATTTAGATTGAAATCTAAAATCTAACTGAAATCTAAAATTGAACTCAAAAATGATTTTGTTGTAAAATAAAATTGTAGAAAATTTTATTTTGAGCCACTTTGCTGAAAAAAGCACCTCCCTAGCTTTTCGTTTGATCGAGTTACATCAATTCTCCCGAGTAGAAGTAGGGTGGATCCTGAAAAATTACTTTTTTGTTCTAACTTTTTTGTGAAATGTTCTACGGAAAAGTTGTTTTCAGAAGAGTTGTAGAATTAATCATTGCGCACAATTTTGCTCAACCAAGCTATTTTATATGAGCTACCAGTAAAAAGATATGATTTTTTGTTTCACCGAAAACTAGTGTGTAGTTTTCGTGTGTCTCATTTCTCGAAAGGACAATATATAGAACACTTGTAGGACTAATTTGATACTATTATTTTGCTGAAGAAAGTATGTTGATACGTTAAGGCGTTTATGAGTTATGTAATGTTTGTGAGTTTTTTGAAGGTATTTTAAAACTAATGTAAATATGTTAAAAAAAATAACACACTTCCAATTTTCTCTTAAATTTTCACTTATATTATGACCTATCAGGAACCGCATAGGATACATTTTTATCGATCTGGCATCTAATGAATATTGATATTTGAAGCTTGACTAGTTTTTGATGAAAAAACAATCATAACTTTTTACTGGTTGCTCATATAAAATAGCTTGGTTGAGCAAAATTGTGCGCAATGATTAATTCTACAACTCTTCTGAAAACAACTTTTCCGTAGAACATTTCACAAAAAAGTTAGAACAAAAAAAGTGATTTTTTAGGAGCCACCCTACTTCTACTCGGGAGTATTGATGTAACTCGATCAAATGAAAAGCTAGAGAGGTGCTTTTTTCAGCAAAGTGGCTCAAAATAAAATTTCCTACAATTTTATTCTACAACAAAATCATTTTTGAGCTCAATTAAGAAAGTTAGATTTCAGATTTCAATCTAAATGAGGACCACCCTAGTAACTTTTTTCATCAAAAAGAGCGCCGTTTGATTGCAAATAACTTTTGTGAAGACACCAACTACAAAAAACTAATATTTAATAGTGAAAATATTTTTGTCACGCTAATTTCCCGTTTCGGACCACTGTGCAATGATGAATCGACGAGCTCATCAGTAAATTATGGTAAAAAAATTTACGAAGCGTTACATGCGGCGTTACGAAGTGTTACTTTTCTGCGAGTTATAGGCGTTACGAAGCGTTACATGCATTGTTTTTATGCGATTTATAGATGTTACAGGCGTTACTATTTTGAAAGTTATAGGCGTTACGAAGCGTTCCATGCGTTACTTTCATTTGAATTATGGGCATTACGAAGCGTTGCATGTGTTTCTTTTTGGTGAGTTAAAGTCGTTACGATGCGTTACATGCGTTACTTTTTCAAGGATTATAGGCATTACGAAGCGTTACATACATAACTTTTTTGTGAATTATTGGCGTTACGAAGCATTACATGCGTTACTTTTTTGTAAGTTATACGCGTTACGAAGCGTTATAGACGTTACTCTTTTGTTAAGGGCGTTACGAAGCGTAGCATGTATTCATTTTATTTTCATTATGGACGTTATAAAGCGTTACATGCGCTACTTTTTATGAGTTAAAGGTATTACGAATGCGTTACTTTTCTGTGAGTTATAGGCGATACGAATCGTTACATGTGTTACTTTTTTTGTAAATTATAGCCATTACGAAACGTTACATACGTAGACTTACAAGCGTTACTTCATGTAAGTTATACGCGTTACGTAGCGTTATATACGTTACTTTTTTGTTATGGGCGTTACGAAGCGTAGCATGCGTTTATTTTATTTTAATTATGGACGTTATAAAGCGTTACATGCGCTACTTTTTATGAGTTAAAGGTGTGTTACGAAGCATTACATGCGTTACATTTTTGTGATTTATAGACGTTACGATGCGTTACTTTTCTGTGAGTTATAGGCGAGACGAATCGTTACGTGTTACTTTTTTGAAAATTATAGCCATTACGAAACGTTACATACGTAGACTTACAAGCGTTACTTCATGTGGGTTATAGGCGTTACGAAGTTTTACATGCGTTACTTTATTTTGAGTTGAAGGCGTTACGAAGTGTTACAGGAGTTACTTTTTAGTGAAAAATGTTACAAGCATTACTATTTTATGCGTTATAGGCATTACGAAGCGTTACATGCATTAGTTTTTATGAGCTAAAGCCATTACGAACGGTTACATGCGTTACTTTTTGTGAGTTATAGATGTTACGAAGCGTTACATCCGTTACTGTTATTTGAATTATGGGCATTACGAAGCGTTGCATGTGTTACTTTTTGGTGAATCAAAGTCGTTACGATGCGTTACATGCGTTACTTTTTCTACGAAGCGTTACATACGTAACTTTTTTTTGAATTATAGGCATTAGAAAGCGTTACATGCGTTACTTTCTTGTAAGTTATACGTGTTACGAAGCGTTATATACGTTACTTTTTTGTTATGGGCGTTACGAAGCGTAGCATGCGTTCATTCTATTTTGGTTATGGACGCTACTTTTTATGAGTTAAAGGTGTTACGAAGCGTTACATTTTTGTGAGTTATAGACGTTACGATGCGTTACTTTTCTGTGAGTTGTAGGCGATACGAATCGTTACATGTGTTACTTTTTTTGTAAATTATAGCCATTACGAAACGTTACATACGTAGACTTACAAGCGTTACTTCATGTGAGTTATAGGCGTTACGAAGTGTTACATGCGTTACTTTATTTTGAGTTAAAGGCGTTACGAAGTGTTACAGGAGTTACTTTTTAGTGAAAAATGTTACAAGCATTACTATTTTATGAGTTATAGGGATTTCGAAGCGTTTCATGCGTTAGTTTTTATGAGTTAAAGGCATTGCGAACAGTTACATGCGTTACTTTTTGTGAGTTATAGATGTAACGAAGCGTTACATGCGTTACGTTTTGGAAGTTATAGGCGTTACTCGCGTTATTTTTTAATAAGTTATAGGCGTTACTAAACCTTGCAAGCGTTACTGAAGTAACGAATTTATTTTGTGAGTTATAGAATTTACTTAGTGTTACATGAGATAATTTTCTTGTTATAGGCATTATGAAGCGTTATTTGTATGAAACAATGCACGCAAAAGCTAGTTATAAGGAGGGTATATTTTTTTATCTTAATTTTAAATCAATATTTAAAGATAGAAAAAACAACATACGTTTTTGCCTTTATCTTGCTAATCACTGTTAAAACTGACTTTCGAACAGAGGCTCCAAGAGCCAAATGTCATACACCATTCGACTTAGCTCAATGAAATGGGCAATTGTCTGTGTGTATGTTTGTGTATGTATGTATGTAAGTGTATATGCGATAAATAATGTCACTAGATTTTCTCAGAGATGACTGAACCGATTCAAACGAAAGGTCTTATGGTTCCATATATCGCTATTGAATTTTATACCGATCTGACTACCGGTTCCGGAATTACAAGAAAATATGTGCAAATCTATGAGAAAATGCGCACTCAGTTTTCTCGGAAGTTTCTCAATCAATTTTTACAAACTAAGATGCAAACAAAAGGTCTTGAAATTCTTCTAAAAGTCTTCGAAAAGTTGATCCAGATCCGACTTTCGGTTCCGGTATTACAGCGCGATAAGTGAAAAATTTTCAATTTCATTAATATTTTTTACAAGTGATAAGGAAACGAGATGCAATTTTTTTAAATTTACTGATAAATTCATCTAGTTGGCAAATCTTGTTAGTTAATGGATATATAGATCTACTTTGGGATTACTAGTCCCTGGTTTCACTTCAATTTCTCAGCAACAGTTAAACCAATTTTCACCAATTTTGATTAAAGATCGCAGTGTTTTGAAAGATACTGTGCAATTTCATCCAGATCCGACTTCCGGATCCGAAGTTATGGGACAATGAGTATCAAACTGTCGTATAAAATGATGCAAAATCTGCGTGCTGGTACGGAAGAACAAAACACACCAGGTTGATCGTTACACCACTAGGTTGATTGAAAAAGGTTTTTCTGTAGAATTTACTCAACTTTTGTTTGGCAGTGAGAGTGCGACTAAAGAAATGCAGCTTTGAAAGCAATCAGCATCTGATCGTTAGTTTCCATATATTTTCAACTAAATTTCTCGACTATATTTTTAATTGATTTCAATAATACTTCTCATGAAATTCTCAGCGCTAACGAAATGTTTATTTACTTTACTCGTTTGGTTCTTTCTGGTTTCACTCTGTGCGCAACTTTTATTGTAGCAAAGACCCACCAGTTTTGCTTTTCTCATGAAGGTTCTATACAGTCACAGCGAAAACGACTTTTTGATCCTTTGAAAACAGTGGTTGTACCAAATTCTAACCAATCGAATTCAGAAAATCAACTAATATTCTAATTGTACTAAGACTGCGAATGATTCCGTGCTTCCGATGCTGGTTGTATCGGTTCGAGTGTTTCGCGTTTATTCAATGGTTGGCATCGGTTTCCATGGCCAGACTCCATCTTGGCGTGATTAAGTTCGAATATCAATCACGCTGACCATCGGTCGGTTTCGTATCACAAATCTACTGCGGTTTGCCAAAGCTCATTTGTGAATTGATCTATACAAATTACTGTCGACTAATGGTTTCCGGTAGCATTGGTGGAGGTGATAATTCCAAGACTGTTCGGTGTTGAACTATTTGTCAATATTTGTCACATTGATTTCATCATTTCGCTGCCGACGAGAAGATGTGGTCAATTAAAATAGGTGTAACATTTTGTTAAGGGCTCTGTACATACAACGGATGCATCGTGATAATTATTCACCTTAATTGCATATGTGACAGAATAATGAACACGGATGCCACCTTCACTTCTGGTATAAAATTAATTGTGGAATAATGTTACAGCTGAATCACTAAACAAAACCGATACACATTGATAGTATTGAAACAAAATACGATTGTGGCGAATCTTAAAATCAATCAACTGATGAATATAATTTCTGATTGACAGGACCCCTGCTGCACCACTCGATCAAACATAATTCCTTTATTCCCTGTTCATAACTTTAATTGCAGTCTATTGCGCTTTATTCATGCTTCCGTCATCATCATCATCATCGCCATAATGAGCAGTGAAGGTCGTGTGCTGTTTGTTATTCAATCCTTTTCCAAGCGACGGCCGGTGCAGGGCATTTGTTGTGTTCAATAAAATTCGGAAAGTAGCACTAATGCCTTCCACACGGATGCAGCTCCCGACTGTGACCGTGTGCCTTTACGTACGTGTCCACGTACCGAGTGCCAACCAGTCAACCAGCCAAAAGGGAGCCGGATGCGTGCTAACCGGAACTTCCGCTAGCACCCGGGAAAGGCAATGGTTTTTCCCAACCCAACCCAACCCAACCCAACCCGACCCCAAGCGATCGGTCGGCCGTTGATAGAGAAGCGAGAGTATATACAATAAATTGATAAAATGTCTACTCGGTCGACGATGGATGCCGACGGCGATGATGTTGATAATGATAATGACGATGTTTATGCTGACAGAGCGAATTTGTGACGTCGTCCTTCTACTCAGGCTTCTGTTCTTCCATTAGTGGCTAGCCCCAGTGCTGTTGAGTGTTGCACCGTCGACTAACGCTTGGTTGGGTTTCCGTTTGATTTCGGAAGTCTTCTGGGAAGTCTCGGGAGTTTAAAAGTGAATATTTGATCAAATCAAAGAACGGGAATTTAATTACATCACATCAAATGAATCAAAACTTCGCACAGCTGGAATGACGCAATCATTAAACATATCTTTCATCTTGATACCAGTATTCGCTTGGATACGAATGTGGGAGCGGTCAACTGAGTTTAGTATAAACAAAGGAACATCATTGTTGAACTACTGGCCACACTGTATTTACCCGAATTGGTAGTTGGTTATCGCAATATATCAGAAGCATTGAGAATGGTGTTCTCCTTCCATGACTTCTTATTGAGTGTACATGCCAAAAGCATTTTCTGCAATTTAAAGTGAAGAGTGTTGGATTTATCTATTGATTGCATATTGCATATATTTGGCTTGTATCAGATGAAAGTATTTGAGACCAAATTTTCATATCTTCACGTGATACTTGTTCTTGGAAGCAAACTTTCTGACGTGACTTATTGGAGACTGAAGCATTATCGCCTAATGTGCGCCCATGCATTGAAAGCAAAATTGTTGCTCACATCATCGCTCGCAACATATTGATCTAATTTTCTTCGTAATCTATATGCAAAGAGTGTTCAGTAGTGGGAAAATATTTCATAATCTATTGATTATTTTTCAGTACTATCTCCGAATAGTCCAACTTGTTTTTGTTCCGTGGGAAACCCCTCCACAATTGATCTGGTTTAAAAACATCAAATTATCATTTGTAGTGGACTTATTTCTCATACATCGAAACCTTCATTTCCGAAGTCTTTTTTCGCGATTCCCAAATAACGTAATCTGTTTTTTCAAGAAGTGAATTCCAATTACCTTTTACCTTTTTTCACGTATAAAAAGTCTTTTGCAAAACATGCAAATATGTGCTAAGGCAATTTCCGACTTCTGTATTTTTGAAAATAATATGACAAAAAGTTTCCGGGAAATAATGTTTCAACTCGACTTAAAATCGAAGATGGCGACTTCCGGTTCATTGATATTCCCTGAATACCATTACAGTTTTAGAGTTTTTGGAACAGATTCGATGAGTATATGCCGAAAAACGATGTTCAAAAATCCGAAATACAAAATGTTTTATAAAACCTCTCATAATATTGGTATTAGGTTGCCAACATGTCCCTATGTAAAGTTTTAACTAAATCGGATATGGGTAAATGGTGCAAGGTGGTTAAATTTTAAAAAATTTCTAACTTAAATAATCAATTCAAAAATTTTCTATTTTGTAAAAAAAAATCTATCTTGAAAAATTCCCCTATCGTGATTTTTTAGGATCGAAAATTTTCAAACTTAAACCGTTAAAAACCTGTATCCTTTTGTACATGGAATTTCCGAAATCAGAAAAAAATTTTTGATGCCGTACGTCCTAGAATTGCATGAAACGTTGAGATCTTGTGTCATCTCGATTTTTTTTGTTGATAAAACTTGATATCATTTTTGAAATCAAATGTCTTAGAACTGTCTGAAACGGCACTGGCACTTAAATGATTTGAGATTTCCGAAATTGAAAATTTATTTTTGATGCTAAATGTTCTAGAATTGCCTGACACGTTGAGATAACACCAGATCTAACCAGTTTTATGTAATTCTAGGAAGTTTTGTATTAAACAAATTTGGTTTCGGAAATCTCAAAAAATATGTAAATAACAGATTCAATATTTTTCAAAAAAAAAAAAACAAAAATTCAAATGACACTAGATCTAAACGTTTCAGTCAATTATAAAAACATATTCGATTTCGGAAAGCTCAAAATTTTTCTAAATCCCAGAAAGTCTATTTGACCTAAAAAAAATCGAATTAGGAAATTTCATCTAAAATTTTCAAATCCTAACCCACAGGTGGCACAACTTACCAGATTTAGCACAAATTTGGCATAAGGACTGTTTTGGAGTGCTCAAACTTTTGAGAACTAATGGGTATTTTTGGGAAGGCTTTGATGAGTAGATGCAAGATGACAATGTTTTAAGTCGTTCCAAGATCCAATATTCTTGGAACCCTTTCCCATATGCATGTATTGTATAGTTCGTAAACTTGAATAAAACGGAAAGTCACCATCACGAATTTCGGAAAGACCTCAAACATTTTAGTTTAGCATCAAATCCGCTCCGAGAATGGCGATTTTGAGAGAATTTATCAAAGAGTATCAATAAACTGGAAGTCACCATCTTGGATTTCAGAACCACCCCAAATATCGTTTCACAAACCGGAAGTCGCCATCTTGGATTTCAGTAACCCCTCATAGTTTCCCGACACCTTCTCATCAAATCCGTTTCGAAGATATACATATTATTGGGGTCCTATTTTTCTTCTTTTTAACGAAATAAATTTCAAATAACGTAAACTTTTATACAAATTGAATGTAAAATCACCTAAACTTTTTTTACGAACTAATTCGATTTATGAACCCTCTGTTTAATTCGTAAATAGAGGTTTGGGCGTACTGACTTTGACTCAAATCATCTTCCTCTCCTGTCATTCGTTTGGAGAATGATCGTCGACGACAATGTAAACGTTCTCGTGATCCTGCTATTATATCTATAGCTTAGGATTTACAAAATGAAACGCAATCATAAGCTTTCAGGTAGACACGGTTGATGCAAATGGTGCGGAATTATCCTACAATGGCCGATGATCGTACCGATCCGGCTCGACGAAATTCACTGGGTTTTGGCAGAAATATGCTCCTCATTTAGCATTTACTACTGAAACTCAAGGTTGCTACGTTTTATCACAGAGAACAGACATCCAAGTAAAGATTTCAATGTGTGTAAGAAATTTAACGGTTGTTTTCAAAAGCAATCGCCAAGTAGCAGTTGTCCTGTAGAGGCGCTTCGAGCAGCCCAGCTTGTGGGCTCTTGCATTCGAGCTTCCATACAATGGTAATTAATGCGTGCAAAGTCGTACACAACGGTGATTTTTAACAGATTTTCACTTGTATGCTCTACACAACTTTTTTGAAAAAGTTTGTACTAGCTTGGATGTCTGTTCTATGTGGTTTTATTCACACGGCACATTATCAGTAAGAAATCTTACTTCTCGTTCAGTAGGCTTAGGTACAATCAGAGATGCCAGATATTCAACAAATTTGGTATAATGACGGCAAAAAAGGAATGAAAATGAATAACTCAATTTCGACCATGCATACGAAAGAAAAAGGTGCATGGTACAAAAAAATAAATCCTCAGTTGAGCTGAAATAACTGATACATCGAATCGATTAACTATGATGAACTGATCGGCGAGATGTTTTGCATATCTCTAGTACACACTCTGTACAGGATTTGGTTTACTACCAGAGGCCAGATATTTTCATAGAAAATCTGTATTACCTTAATAACAAAAATTTGCCTATATCTGTTTTAACATTTGAATTAAAATTTTAACAATGTAATGATGTTGAGAGAGTGAGAGCGATAGCGAGTTATTGCAACATTTTATATTGAGAAATTCAATGAGCGTTCAATATTCATATTTTCATATCATTTGTCTAAGTTTGAACTTTTAATGTCGTAATAATTCAGTGCTTATCATCAAATACCCACATTTTTTTGCAAATTTTTTTTTTATTCATTAACATAATCACCTTTTAGGGTGATACAATGGTTCCAACGTTTTTCCAATTTTTCAATACCATATTTATAAAAAAAAATTATCTTTCGCTTCAAAATAAGCTTCAGTTTCAGCGATGACCTCCTCATTTGAGCCAAATCTTTTTCCCTGGAGCATTTTTTTAAGATCAGCAAAGAGCCAGTAGTCACTGGGGGCTAAATCTGGCGAGTACGGGGGGTGGGGAAGCAGATCAAAGCCCAATTAGTTCAATTTCGCCATCGTTTTCATCGACTTGTGGCAGGGTGCATTGTCTTGATGAAAAAGGATTTTTTTCTCTGCATTTGCGGTTGTTTTTTTGCGGTTTCCTCCTTCAAACGCACCAGTAAGTCAATATAATAATCACTGTTGATCGATTTACCTTTTTCGAGGTAGTCAATGAAAATCACGCCATGCGTATCCCAAAAAACTGACGCCATGACTTTGCCAGCTGACTGATTAGTTTAAATATTCGAAAATCTTTTGCCAGATTTCACCAATTTCACCTGAGTTTCGAAATTCCTGCGTAAGAAATACCAGTTTTTTCAGCTTTTTTAAGGGTTTTAGGGTTTTTCAGTTTTTTTAGGGTTAACTTTTGTGTCAGTGTACCCCCACTAAGATTTGATTCCTTTGTTCGGTGATTTTTTCGACGAAAACTTACGGTAATCATTACAAATAACCGATGTTTCGGTATATGAATTGCATATTACAGAAAATATACAAATTTTTACAGCAATATCAGTTATACGCAAGTTATTTTTTAAAGAATTCTGTAAATAATTATGCAATTCATACGGTAAGTCTGAATAAACGACAAGTACTGTAAAATCATGCTGCCCGTATGGTAAAATCTTCCAGTTACCGAACCTCTGTAAATACTGATTGTTGTGAAAACTAACTGTCAAAGAGTTATAAAAATTATTATTAACTAAAAGAAAATTTTGAAGGCTCGTCGTGCACATGTTTTTAAAACATTAGAACTACTCAAAGAGCCATCGGCCAGAAATAGTCGAAAACACGTTTTCGTTCGGCACGTCAGAAAAGACATTGCACTCTGTTACAAAACAAAAAGTGTTCTGTAAGTAGCAGAAACTTTACGTCTACTTAGCGGTTCAAATTGAACTGCCGAGTTTAGCACTAAGCAGTTCAATTTGAACTGCTCTGCACTGATGAGTCAAAGACGAAACGTAAAAATAATAAAAACGGTTATGTGCCCTAGCACAATATTTGGCTAACCCCTAAAATTTTCAAAGAGGTTTTTTATATATTCGGCAGAAAATATCAATTACGCATATCATTCGAGGGTAATTTCTGGAGGACTCGACGGATTGTGAAGTGTTCTGGCTGGCGCCCATAATCGCGGTCAGCTGGGACAGGCTGTTTCTGTGAAAAAATTTCCAAATTCGAAAAACCTAATCATAGATTGAAAATTTGAGTTGTATTTTGGAATTCCAAAATCAATTGAAATCCAGAATTGCAATCAAAATAAGCAAAAACAATATAATTACCGAATCATGCATTAGATGATTCCATTTGATGTACAGATTTCGATAGATGTTTGACAGTTGAACAAAAAAAAATTTTACCGGACGATCAGTAATCAATTCAATTATCGAATTGATTACCAAACGTTCAGCTGTTGAAAATTGGGTGAAAAATTACCGAATTCTGCAAAATTTTGTACGTGTGCACGACTTTATGTTGCTATACACGAGCTCTTAATTTACTGACGTTTCGTAAACGAATAAATGGGCATTTTTGTTTGCATAGATGATTCCACATTTTACCGGTTTTGTTCTTCGGCAGTGAATTTTCTTTTTTTGTATTTGGCATCCCTGCACGGCAGACAGTTTTGTCTGTGTATTAGTTCGCTCAGATGTACGATCTTCAGTGCGTGGATCCAACTCATCATGTGAATCCAAATATTGTTGTTTGTGCTAGTGGTTGAACCGTTCAATTTACGTCCGTTCTACACTTCTTGTGCGCGCGTTCGTATGGTGGTTCAATATTTTGTATAGGTTTAGGATTGATTATATCCCTAGGTTTAGTTCAAGTAAGTAGAGATTTAATTTATTTTGATTCGATTTAGGTTGAAATCAATTAAATGTAAATTCAAGTTTAAAGTTAAAAAAGTTTGAATTCAGTTTAAGATAACTTTGATCATCAACAATACATTTCTTAGTTAAAATGAGGGGCTGGGGTCCACTAGGAGATTGATAGTACCTATTAGCTCTCTCCGGACAGTACCAGCCTAGATGCCGTGTGGAATCCGGCGGAAAAAAATGAACCAAGAATAGATCCACTGAGTTCCAGCTTCCATGTTGTAAAAGGCGACAATTGCAGGAGTTTCTTTTTCCTTTCAGTTATCAGATATTTTCAACGTTTCACTTCTGATTACTCTATTTTACTAAATTATCTCTTCATTCTACCTATCAGTTTCCGTCTAGCTTCGGGGAAAAGTTTTATTTGGAATGTTTTCTTCTTCCATGTTATTGATTGTCTTTCAGGATTATAAATTGAATGATAAAAATTAACTACTAATTTCCTGCTCCACGATTGATTCTGGGGGATTTAAATTCGCACGGAATGATGTGGGGTTCCGTTTACAATGATAGCAGATCATCTTTAATACAAAACATTTGTGACAATTTTAGCATGACGGTATTAAATATGGGTAACATGACACGGATCCCAAGACCTCCTGCACGCCCAAGTGCATTAGATCTATCTCTTTGCTCAACATCAATTCGACTAGATTGCACCTGGAAAATACTGCCTGATTTACACGGTAGCGATCATTTACCAATCATCATCTCAATTAGCAGTAGCAATTGCATTGCTACTTCCGCTAGTATTCCATATGATTTGACAAAAAATATCGACTGGATTAAATACCAAAGTAGTATCTCTAGTATTTTGAATTCAATGGAAGAGCTCCCTCCACTTGAAGAATATGACTTCCTCATTTGTTCGATTCTGGAGGCAGCAGAACAATCCCAAACTAAACGCTTTCCTGGGCCAACGACTAACAGAAGGCCTCCCAACCCCTGGTGGGACAAAGAGTGCTCAGAGGCTAAACTCGCAAAACAAAATGCTTGCAAGACGTTTCTAAAACGGGGAGGAGGAACTCCTCAAAATTTTGAAAAACTTATGGCTTTAGAAACCAAGTACAAGAGCATACTTCGAGCCAAAAAATGTAGCTATTGGAGACATTTTGTCGAAGGTTTGTCAAGAGAAACCTCAATGAGCACTCTTTGGAACACGGCCAGACGAATGAGGAATCGTAACGTGGGCAATGAGAGTGATGAATACTCGAACCGATGGATATTTGACTTTGCTAGGAAAGTTTGCCCAGATTCTGTTCCTACGCAGAGCATTATACGGGAATCTCCTCCAAATAATGGTTTTATTAATAACCCATTTTCAATGATGGAATTTTCTATAGCACTCTTGTCTTGTAACAATAACGCTCCTGGGTTGGACAGAATTAAATTCAACTTGGTGAAGAATCTGCCCGACCTCGCAAAAAGACGTTTGTTAGAATTGTTCAACAAGTTTCTTGAGCAAAATATTGTTCCACTTGACTGGAGACAAGTGAAAGTTATCGCCATTCAAAAGCCGGGGAAACCAGCTTCCAATCACAACTCATATAGACCCATTGCGATGTTGTCCTGCATCAGAAAATTGTTCGAAAAAATTATTCTACGACGTCTCGACACTTGGGTCGAGACGAACGGTTTGTTGTCAGATACTCAGTTTGGCTTCCATAGAAATAAAGGGACGAATGATTGCCTTGCATTACTTTCGTCTGACATCCAAATTGCCTTCGCTCAAAAGCAACAAATGGCATCTGTATTTTTAGACATTAAAGGAGCATTTGATTCAGTTTCCATTGATGTTCTTTCAGACAAGCTCCACCAACATGGACTCCCAGCGGTTATAAATAATTATTTGCACAACCTTTTGTCAGAGAAACGCATGCATTTTTCATATGGCGATTTGACAACATTCAGAATTAGCTACATGGGTCTACCGCAAGGCTCATGCCTCAGTCCGCTCCTTTATAATTTTTACGTGAATGACATTGACAGCTGTCTTGTAACCCCATGTACACTAAGACAATTGGCAGATGATGGCGTGGTTTCAGTTACTGGACCCAAAGCTATTGATCTGCATAAACCATTGCAAGATACCTTAGATAACTTGTCCGTTTGGGCTGTTCATCTTGGTATCGAATTCTCTGCGGAGAAAACAGAGTTAGTCGTCTTTTCAAGAAAGCATGATCCCGCGCAGCTTCAGCTCCATATGATGGGAAGAATGATCCAACAGGTTTTAACTTTTAAATACCTCGGGGTGTGGTTCGATTCCAAATGCAAGTGGGGAGGACACATTAGGTATCTGATAACGAAATGCCAACAAAGAGTAAATTTTCTTCGAACAATAACAGGATCTTGGTGGGGTGCTCATCCGCAAGATCTAATAAAATTGTATCAAACAACGATACTTTCAGTGATGGAATATGGATGCGTTTGTTTTCGTTCCGCTGCAAACTCTCATATTATCAAACTTGAGCGAATTCAGTACCGTTGTTTGCGAATTGCCTTAGGCTGCATGCATTCAACACATACAATGAGTCTTGAAGTTCTGGCGGGAGTTCTTCCATTAAAAGATCGATTTTGGGAGCTTTCATCACGCCTGCTAATAAGATGTGAGGTGCTGAATTCCATGGTAATTAATAATTTCGAACGACTAGTCGAGCTTCGATCTCAAACAAAATTCATGACAGTATATTTTAACCATATGTCACAGGAAATCAACCCTTCAAGATATATTCCTATCCATGTCAGCCTCCTAAATGTCCCTGACTCAACTTTATTTTTCGACACATCCATGCAGCGCGAAGTGCGTGGAATCCCGGATCATCTACGCTCGACGGAAATCCCAAAAATATTTTCAAGTAAGTTCAGGCATATTGACTCTGAGAAAATGTTTTACACGGACGGATTGCGAATTGAAGAAGCGACAGGGTTTGGTATGTTCAACAATAATGTTTCGGCCTCATTTAGGCTTCAAGAACCTGCATCTGTTTATATAGCAGAGCTAGCAGCAGTTCATTATAGTTTGAGTGTAATCGTCACATTATCTCCAAACCATTATTTCCTCTTCACAGATAGTCTGAGTGCAATTGAAGCCATTCGCTCAAACATGACTGGCAAGACTGAACCGTTTTTCCTGGGCAAAATAAAACAGTGCCTGAACGACATATTGAACAATAATTATCTAATCACTATAGTCTGGGTCCCGGCTCATTGCTCCATTCCTGGCAATGAAAGAGCCGATATTTTAGCCAAACGCGGTGCTATTGAGGGTGAAATTTATGAGCGACCGATTGCTTTCAACGAATTCTATAGCGCGTTTCGCCAAAGAACACTTGCCAGCTGGCAAGCTTCTTGGGATAGAGATGATCTGGGTCGGTGGATGCACTCAATTATTCCGAATATATCGACAAAGTCATGGTTCAGGGGACTGGATGTGAGTAGGGATTTCATTCGTGTGATGTCCAGACTCATGTCCAATCACTACACGTTAGATGCACATCTCCTTCGAATTGGGCTCTCCGAGACTAATCATTGTGCTTGCGGAGAAGGTTATCGGGATATTGATCATGTCGTTTGGACATGCGTGGAGTATCGTGATGTCAGATCTCAACTAATAAATTCTTTGCGTACCCAAGGTAGACTATCCAATATCCCAGTTCGAGACATTCTTGCTTGTCGTGACCTTTCATACATGAACCTTATTTATCATTTCATAAAGAAAATTGGAGTTTCAATTTAATAAAGGCCCCTTTTAAGACCTAGCTCTGATCCCAGCTGCGTCCATGAGTTCAACCAATAGCTAAATTAGAATAAAAATTATGTAATGATACAAACAAACTCGAAACAGTTTATGAAATTATCAACAAAATGTCAAAAAAAACAGCTTATTTTATAATTTATAGAAGGTAATCGTTTGGTTCAAATAATATTTCCGAGTAGATTTCATAATTAATGACGAGTTACTTAAGATGATATTTAAGCTATAAGAGAATATGTTTTAATAAATTCAAAACGTTGTGACTATGTTAGAATTAAATTAGGATAAGAATATTATGTAAAAGTGATGCTACGGCGAAGAAAAACTTATGTAAACTGCCTTAAGAAATAAACGTATTTATGAAAAAAAAAAAATTAACTATTGCACAAATCCGTTGATATTACAAAGTTAATAACAGAGATAACATATATCGGTATATTGAATACATAGTAAAAAAAAAACACTTGATATTAATATTTCAAATAAAAAATTAATATTTTTCTCGGTAGCCAGCTGCCCAGATCAACCAATATAACCAATTAATAATTTTAATAAATAATTAAAATAATAAAGCGGAAATAATACAGAATCAAAACGCGCGTGAAATCTGTTGATCTTTATTTGGTGATTTGAAATGATTTTATAACAACTGTTTAGAATATGTCAATGCAATGAATCAACTTTTTTGTCTAAATCCTATTCACTCGTTTATTTTGTATCACGTTATTCCATTTATAAAGAACTGTGCAATTTCGAATAAGAGCTGTGAATCAAGACTTCCCGGTACTTCAATATAGGATATTGTTGAAACGTTCACTCGGGAAGTCAGTGAGTTTAGTGGTGCATCTTGAAACCGGAACATACTGAGTCGCGCGCGAATAATACCAATACTGAAATTTTTACTAACAGATATCCTTCTCCCGTGACACTTGTGGAGTGCGCAGTAGTATATACGGCCTCTAGTAACAACAAGTGTTGGACTAACATCCCTTCCCATTCCTTAGACGATCTACGTTCGGGCCTGGCCGGCGCCGGTACTGATCATTGAATTCTGGGATTACCAGAAGATGTACATTGAAGGATGATTTACCAGTTCCTGGTCGGATCATCTAGAAACTCCCTGTACAATTTCAACTAATCCCGATCAGTAACGGAATAGCAATCAGGGGTGGTCGCTCAAGCTTATTAGAGCTGTGCGCCGCCGCGCCACGCCGCCGCCGCCGATAATTTCGACACGCCGCCGATTTAAGAAAAAGATGATCAGCGCGCCGGTTATCACATTTTAATCCTGCCGCCGATAATATTACATCAGCCGAAAAAATGATTTTATCAATGTGGAAAATTGTTTACAGTTTTCATGAAAATTCATTGAAAATTACAGTACAGTTACTTTCCTCCTACTTATACTGAAAATCAGTACTACCGATGTCAACCGAAGCCAATGTCATTTGATTCAAAGCCTATTTTCTGTCTTTATTTAAAAGGTTTTGAGCTATTGGCACATTATCGGTCGCGACATCTGAAAATGAAAAATGGAACCAAGAAAAGGAGGGTTCTTCCGAAAAAAATAAATAATGTTGAATTTTTTCCGATTAACATTTTTTTTTAGAAACCAGTGTAGTGTTGATTTCTCGGGTACTAGAATGTTTAGCGATCGAGTACCATTTATTTTGGATACTTTATTTGTTATTTCCGGGCATTTGAAAAATGGTATTGAACAAAGTTTCATGCTCCATTTTAAATAAACGTTAGTTTTCGCACAATAAATTAAGATCAACGTTACCAACTCAAAGTAAAAACATTTTCTTCTACTTCTACTATGACTTTTCAAATGAATTTACCCGTTTTTATAAGAAATCGTTACAAATGTGAAGTAATTAAAATTTGAATTTGTTAATTTGATATTATTTTTGATATCTGAATGAATTTGAGCGCCAAATCGATTTTATGTTAATTACATACGTATGAAAAAGATATACTTATTTTTTGAGTTGATAAAACGATTTTTATACATGATAATTATCAACTATGTAAAAAGCGATTTGAAAAATAGTTCCGAATAAAACTTCATATTTCTTGCTCATAATAAAAAAAACCCTTTGTATATGAATGAAATATTTATTTAAACAATAGTCAACCATCTCCAAATAATTGCATTTATACTCATCTCAATTTCTCTTCTAATTCGATGCATTCGAAACCATTTACCATCTCTATTCACTACGTTGGCTTTAATGGATCACATAAACATTAGGATCGTTGATTGTAGGTCGACAAAACAATAAGATAGAGAAATTGTCCTGTGTGAATCAATATTAAAATTGTTAATATGTTTAAAATTGATTACGCCGAATCGCGCCGCCTCCGCCGCCGATGTTTTCAGGAAATAGCGTCACGCCGATTCGCCGCCGCCGCTGGTCAAAAAGACATTTCAGCCGCCGATGTTGACAATTTTGATCGGCGCACAGCTCTAAAGCTTATACGTTTCTTAGTTAAAATGGTTATTTGTCAGGTTATTTGCTGTTACTGATTATTGGGCTGTTTCGACGCTTACTTCGCCACTCTTCATGTGAAATTATCCTCTTAATAGGAAACTTTCAGACAGTACTAGACTAGCATGATTCTTTTTGTTCTGATGATTGGTTCTTGTGAAAATTTATCTGCAATGTATATAAAAGATTACTGAATCAAAAATGCACATATCAATTAACATGCGCCAAAAATAACCTCTAAAAGCGGTATAGTAGAAATTATTCAAAAACCAAAATCTAACAATACATACATACATTGAGAACAGTTCAGTGTTTTTTTTTCAAAATTTCAAGTTTCCTTGGGAAGAATTGGATGCATATTCTTCATTTGAACTACTGTTCATCAGAAACTAGAACCGGATTTCCATCTTTTCGTCATTCCGTGAATTCCGAACCAACTAAATTTGTCGCCTTTCGAGCCCAATAGTGTGGGGTTTGGGTGATACCAAGTGCCAAATGTGCTGACCGTGCGTTGTCTTGATGAAAAATTACGTACTTGAGCCCTTATATCATGCGTGGTTCCGTATTCTGGTAATTTTTCCCTCAATGCCCACTATGAACAACCGCACTATTTACACTGCCTGACTACGTGTTCGCGAATAATTCAATTGAGCGAAATTGAATCATAATTGATGCTATTTGCATATTTGATAACTTGAGAAGTAAACCAATGGTAAATAAAACTAGAACTTACTATCATTCTTCGAATTCAATTTTCAAGCTTTCGAAAAACCATCACCGCAAAATAACAAGTTTGGCACTTGTTGTGCATTGTACGATGATCAAATTAACAGATCAATCATACAAAATACATACAAACTAACGAAAACTTACGGTAGCTATCAGGACGCCGATAGCATTCTTGCATTGTAATTCCGATAAAGCCGATCGGTGCTAAACCGATAAAAGCTGTTTATGTGTAGCAGATTTTATGTACTGCGAAATGAGAATCATCGAGATTCCTTTGCGTAGTCCGAAAAAGCCTGCGGGTCTTTCACATGCCTATTAATTGAGGCAGGGAAGCATAAGATAGAGATAACTTCATTAAGTTTAAATTATATCGGAAATTTCAATAAGTAGTTTGGTTTCCCGTAGGCTTCACGAAGGAAATGTATAACATTTTTGTTCCTTCTATCGGATAGGATCTATAATTAGAGTTTATTTCAAGTTGCTTTAGAATGGATTTCGTTTCCTTGATCCTAGCCCTAGGATGTATGTGTGTGTGTGTGTGTGTGTCTTTCGATAAGCTAACATTTTGATTCCCTGGAAGTAAGACACTCAACAAATCTACGGAAAGTCAGGTGTGATATCGATATGCTATCTATATCTTCCAATGTCGGTGAAAACTTCGCCCCCTGACAGCCCACTATCGGGTGAGATAATCTGTTTGCTGAGTTGTGGCCATTGAGGAAGTTTCCACTCCCTTCTCGGACAGCAGTGAATCAGCCCGATCATTAATTAACCAATCTCTCAACGGGTAGCGTGGCACACGGTAAATGGCATCCGGGTACGGAGCGGCAAATTCAAACCGAAGATGGATGTGTAAGATAAAGTTGGAACTTTATGTAGCTCTGATCGGTGGTAGTTTAGCTTCATCCATCTGCGGTTCGGCATGACACGGTCTGACGCGTTCAGTGCCTCAATAGGAAACCGATTTCAACAACTTGGTCCTACCTCGGCGGAAGCAGAGCCAAATGTGTTCCAAAGCGACAGTGTGGCAACTGAAGATGAAGGGAATCCTTGAGCAGAGATCAATTGGAATGGCATCTTGGCAGAAACTTCATTTACATCGACTATGCTCGAAGTGCAATTTTCTTCGCTTGTCCTCAGCAGGCATTCCTGGCTCTTGGCGTTGGCACCCCGCCGGGTTGATACTCATGATAGCTATCGGGATATCAATCCCGGTGCATGAACTGAACTGGAGTAGGCCCTTGGCATCAAAGTTTGCTACAAACGTTAGCGAATCCGACCAGTGATCGTAAAATTTGCTTGCGGAAAATTAAAATTATAAATCAGTAGAACGGGATTAGAGTGCGGCTGTAGTTGGCGGTGACATTCGTGTACGACGAAAGGCAGAACAAAAATACCACATTCGTTAAATATCTGTAAAGTGGCATCCCTGATTGTTACCTTGTAGCCTACTGAGTGAATTGATAATGCATCTTTTTATCGGTTACTAACTGATTTATCCAGCGTTGCTCGGAAATGTTTCGTGAAGGCAAGGCCGAAAATTGATTGTAATGAAACACAACTTAGACGACAGCCCGATTGAACAATACTCCTTTCATGAGATTCTCGACAAATTGGGTCAGTTTTATATTTGACCCTTTTTGTTAGAAACATTTAAAACACATTTTTCTCTATAAATACCTTCTTGGTAATCTCTAGAGTTTCATATGTATATGTGCTTGTACCTTACTTCCGTACTTCCTAGCTACATTCGATCTAGAATACCTTTGGCTTCCATGGCTATAAACACTTGCTACTCCTTCGCCTTTATAAAAATGTTTTACGACATCAATATTTCCACGTAATTGCTCAAAATCTTCAATCTGATAATGATTGTTTTATAACGAAAGGCTGTTTAACATCATAACTACATTCGTACTATAGAATAACTTTTTAATATCATTCATTTTACCCCGGCTTTAACCATTTTGGTCGTTCTACGGGGAGGAAAACCTATAGAATAACGATTCAGTTAACACAAATCTTGTTGTAAACTTATTTCCATCACCTTGAGTCGATAGTTTTCTCAATTTGCGTCGAAAAATGCACCTTGATTATATGATTTCATCAATTCAGTTCAATGTTGAGAATACTTATTCCCCCTCCCTCTCGTGAATATTTCTGTGAACCTCACTTAGTTGCTAGAAATAACAGTTCGGCTGAAAAGTTCGTATCGTTTAATAGAAACACACTTTTTTTGCCAAAATTCGTTTTTATTATTCAACATAATTGCCATCAGAGGCGATACAGCGATTATAGCGATCTTCCAACTTTTCGATACCATTTTTGTAGTACGATTTGTCCTTTGCCTCAAAATAGGCCTCAGTTTCAGCGATTACCTCTTCATTGCTTCTAAATTTTTTACCAGCGAGCATTCTCTTGAGGTCTGAGAACAGGAAAAAGTCACTGGGGGCCAAATCTGGAGAATACGGTGGATGAGGGAGCAATTCGAAGCCCAATTCGTTCAATTTCAGCATGGTTTTCATCGACTTGTGACACGGTGCATTGTCTTGATGAAACAAAACTTTTTTCTTCTTCAAATGAGGCCGTTTTTTTGAAATTTCGTCCTTCAAACGCTCTAATAACGCTATATAATAGTCACTGTTGATGGTTTTTCCCGTTTTAAGGTAGTCGATGAAAATTATACCATGCGAATCCCAAAATACAGACGCCATAACCTTACCGGCCGATTGTTGAGTCTTTCCACGCTTTGGGTTCGGTTCATCGCGTGCAGTCCACTCAGCTGACTGTCGATTGGACTCCGGAGTGAAGTGATGGAGCCATGTTTCGTCCATTGTTATATATCGACGAAAAAAATCGGTTTTATTTCGATATAACAGCTCCAAACACTGCTCAGAATCATCAATTCGTTGTTGTTTTTGATCGATTGTGAGCTCACGCGGCACCCATTTTGCACAAAGCTTTCTCATATCCAAATATTCGTGAATAATATGTCCAACACGTTCCTTTGATATCTTTAGGGTGTCAGCTATCTCGATCAACTTCACTTTACGGTCATTGAAAATCATTTTGTGGATTTTTTCACGTTTTCATCGCCAGCAATGGATTTGTATCCGTGTAAAGTTTTGGCCTGATTTGGCAAGATGTTCTCGGCTCCAAATGAAGAAATACATTCAAACCTCCGTCTACGTACACTTTTTTTACGTTACCTCTTATCTTGTAATATTTTTTCACGAACCAAATCCCCGTCCACCCCTTGTTTCGGTCTCATTTGTATTCCATAGAAGCTACTACAATACGGGTTAAAAAGTAGATTCCGGAAAATGATGTTTGAGGTATTTTAGAAATCCAAGATGACGACTTCCGGCTTATCGATATATCTTGAAAACCCTTACAATATGAATATTCTTACAACTGGCTTGAACAGTAGATGCCGAGAAACGAGGTTTGAGCTCGTTTCAAAATTCCGGGTTTTAAATATTCATTGAAAACTCTTATAATTAAGGTACTTTTGGAACCGACTTGAAGATGCAAGAAAACAATGTGAGGATGTTACGGA
The DNA here is from genome assembly GCF_030247185.1 of Malaya genurostris. Lineage (NCBI taxonomy): Eukaryota > Metazoa > Arthropoda > Insecta > Diptera > Culicidae > Malaya > Malaya genurostris. The sequence goes on from NC_080570.1 coordinate 27,035,846, forward strand.
ATTCAATATGGCTACTTCCAGTTTATCGATATTCCATGAAAACCCTTACAATATAGACGCTTTCGAAACGGATTTGATGGGTAGATGCCGTAAATAGATGTTTGAAGTGGTTCTGAAATCCAAGATGGCGGCTTCCGGTCTATTAATATTTCTTAAAAACTCTTGAATTATGACTATCTTCGGTATATAGTTTTCCGGCACCTATTCATCGAATCCGTTCCGAAAATATCCATATTATAGGGGTTTTCATGCAATATCGATAAGCCGGAAAACGCCATCTTGGATTGCTAAACTCTTACAGAATGGATATTTTCGGCACTGATTTGATGAATAAGTCTTTGAAAACAATGTTCCGAAAATACCGGTATTGTAAAGGGATTTAAGGAATATCAATAAACCGGAAGTCGCCATCTTGAATTTTGAAACATAATTTTCATAGACCTACAAAGAGACCATTTCTTTGAGTACTGAAAATTCTAATTTCATTAACTTTATTCCAAGATAAATCAGTTTCTGTTTTGTCCTGATACTCAGTGACTCCAGCTTTAATTCACAGCACAAGGAATTTGAAATTAAGTGTGCCTAGCATTTAACGTAAATCCTCGATCTTTACATTCCAATTACCAATTAACATTACCGTCGTACGTTCCTTCACGACCAGAAAATTTTTACGTCGTACAAAATGGTTCCGGTTCTTGGCATTGATTCATCAGCGGAGCTTCATTGAAGTGATGAAACGCTAAGTAGTTTCGCTTCGTCATCGTTAATCCGCAACATCTCGTCCGTTTTGCTGCAGCAGTTTTGGTACGCTTGAATAAGACATTATTTCAACTACTTATTCATTAGACATTTTCCTTACCCCCCCCCCCCCCCCCCCCTCACCAACCATGCTCATGAACAAGGCCATCGGTAGTAAAATTTTGCTTTTAGTTTATCTACTCCGAGAACGGCCAACGGCAGGCAGGTGGAAGGAAAACTTCCAATCAATTACAGCTCGGTGCAAAATCCATTAGCGAGTTTTCCTGTTCTTTGTTCCTCACGATCGTTATATCTTTCCCAGTCGGAAGTGAAACTTTGCCCCATTGATCTTATAATAATCAATCACTTGGCAGTTAGATGAAATTTGCTAATGACTTTCAACTGCACCAATTCGCATCAAGCTTATCAAGTTCGGAAGAGATTGCGGAACGCTCCTGTCGAAATTGACGTATTCGTATTTCGGTTAGCGAGAGTTTTTGATATTGCGATAATTTGCTTTTTCTTTACGATTCATTTTCCACTCGTGAGCGAAAAAAGTGTTCCTGATCCGAAGCATGAAGTGTTATAAAATATACCGACAATCCTACTCCTTGTACTCAACATTTGATTTGCATTTGCTACCGAAACATCTACTCTACGGGAAATGAACACAACTTAATTTTACTCTGATTTGATGAGGGAAAAGTTTTCGATTGCAGGTATATTTGAGGAAAAAAATAACTAATGGATTCAGAATAATATACAAATCGAGACACGAAATGCTGATTTTGAGGGTTTTTATTGTGCTAAACAAACCATCAAGGCTTGTTTTTACTTTTTATCATATCTTCATCTACTCTTCGATATAAGCAATTCATATAAATGCTTGAAAATAGTTAGTCTGAGTTCTTGAAGCGAGTTCTTTTTTTTTATTCATCAACATAATCACCTTTTAGGGTGATACAACGGTTCCAACGTTTTTCCAATTTTTCAATACCATGTTTATAAAACAAATTATCTTTCGCTTCAAAATAAGCTTCAGTTTTAGCGATGACCTCCTCATTTGAGCCAAATCTTTTTCCTTGGAGCATTTTTTTAAGATCAACAAAGAGCCAGTAGTCACTGGGGGCTAAATCTGGCGAGTATGGGGGTGGGAAGCAGATCAAAGCCCAATTCGTTCAATTTCGCCATTGTTTTCATCGACTTGTGGCAGGGTGCATTGTCTCAATCGCGGCACCCACTTGGAAAAAACCTTTTTCATGCTCAATTTTTCATGAAGGATAGTAAATACACTTCCATATGATATCTGTGTCATCTCAGCAATCTCACGGAGCTTCACTTTACGATTTTTCATTATAATTTTTGTCACTTCACTCACATTTTCCGGTGTAACGGCTTCCACAGGTCTACCCGAGCGTTCCGCGTCATTTGTGTCGGTACGACCACGTTTAAACTCGGCGAACCACCGACAAATCGTTGCTTTTGATGGACAAGAGTCCGGATAACATTTTTCAATCCATTGTTTCGCTTGCACGGTGTTTTTAACCATTAAAGAACAATGTTTTATCAAAACACGAAACTCGGTTTTTTCCAATTTTTAAACAAACTAAAAAACGACTTTACTCCAACCTCGATAATTCAGCTGTTTCTGGTCGGATCGACTTAAAATTTTGACCCGTTTCAAGCAAAGATTAGTACTCTAGAAAGACGTGGTTACTGGTTTACTACGAGCGCCATCTCTGCTTTAGTCACGGGACTTATTGATCCATGTGTTAGTTTTAAAATAATAATAAAGAGCAATTTCACCGTAAATGACAGATTTTTTTTAAATTTTATTTCTTTGGATCAAATTTTGCACAAACGTTATGCATGACCAAACGAAACAATTTGCATCATCAATAGGCCTTTGTTACTGTAGTTTTATTTTTAAGAAGGGACTAAGTAAAAATCCGTTGACAATTTTCAATAAAATATGCTTTTGAAACGCCGGGTTCGTTCGATTTGGTGTCTTCTAAAGTGTTTTAGGTAATTATAAGGACTATGTAAAAATATTCAGCACTATTGAAAAAAAAATTTTGTTTGATTTTGATTTCAAAAAGAACACTCAAACGGAATTTTTGTTTTTATTTCATTTTTTGATATGCTGTAGCTAAAGTTCGAAGTAAAATACGTAAAATTAAGTGAAATTGGTTATGTGCACCTAGCATAAATTAGGGGGAAAAAGCTCTTCACCTCTCAAACTTACCAGTAAAATACTGTCAAATTTCTAGAATTGAGAAATAATATTCGAAAGAGTAACATTTTTTCTAAATAACGTAAATTTTTGAAAATCATGACAAACGTTTTTTTTTATATATTTCAATAAAATTTTATGAAAGAACGCTAAATTTTCAATAAAAAAGATGTTAATCAAAATTGTGCTATATGCTACGGTTCTCGAGCTACAACGGTTTGAAAAAAAAAACGGGAATCTTCCCTGATATAAAAGTATCATCAGACCTACCTAACAACCTTTAGAACTGAAACTTGGTTGCAAATGGCACACCAAAATACTGGTATCTGTGTCTGTTACTATCTCGTGACGAAATAGTTGACTTTTAAATATAGTAGAATTATATGGAAACATTTTTTTATCAAACCATTTTTTGTTGTTGAAGCGCTTCTTGTTTGACAAATTGTACCGAAATTTTCGACAATTGAAAAAAACGAAATTTTTTACAAGTAAACATTACACTCTAAACTAGTTTTACAAACATATTATCAATTTTTACCCATTAATATCGAATTAATTTGTCTTGTGCACTGTTTGTGATGTGAAAACGATCTGAATTTTGAAACTGAATCCTGGAACTGAAATTGAGCTTTCGACCAAAATTAATTTCCAAAATTCCCGCCCAGCACTCAGGTTTAGAATTCGAAGACTGAATTCAATTCCACATTTCTAGAAGTATAGTTGAATTTGAGAACTAGATTCTGAAGATTTTTGAACTAAATTCCGGATCTGAATTCTGAGCTGAATTTTGGATCCTAATTTGAAAATTAAAGCTTGAGCCGGAATGCTAAAATTCAACTGCGGATTAGAATCCAGGTCCAGACGGAAATCTTTTCCAGCACCCTGGCCTCGAATTCAGTTCTAAATCAGAATATAAATCTAGAATCCAGTTAACGAGTTCAGATAACAAATTAAATTCTAGTATCAATACTGAATTTCAGAATTCTGTTCTAGCCTTCGGTGCGAAAATTCGGTTTCAGAATTCATATTCTTTAACTTCAAAGAAACTGAAGACATTACCCAACCGCAGTTTTTTACGTGATATTTTCTTTATGTGTACTTGGCTGATAAGACGTGTTTAGAGTTTGGAAAGGATCCTAATGCTGTGGTGCTTGCAATTTTAGGTCTTCGAGTTTTTATTCCCTGAAGCGCTCCTTGGATTCAACGACATTACAGTCCGCCCTTTTTCATTCTATCATTCGTCGGGTAAACATATTTGAAGAATTTATTAGTCGGCACTGCGTCTGATTCTCGTCACTTTATTGATTCTGGATAGTTAGACAGCTAGAATCGTTTTGCTTCCAAATTGCTCCCCGGTACTTGGAGTGGATTGTAGCACTTCTTTAGTTCCATCGTGAACAAGCATGCAAATAATGTTCAACATGCACGAAGGGTACTCGGCAGCTAGATGAAGGGCGACGAAATGAGTAATGTAAAAACACGCACAGTCAGTTCCTATTAAACGAACCGCATGCTACTGGATGCAAAAATATCCACTCGGAAGATACGCGTATGGGGACAGTAAAGTCAATCCTCGGTATTACGATCCGATGCGGAACTTGACTTTTATTGCTTCGATAAACATTCACAGTTGATTTTTAGTGTAAGAGTACTGACACGAGGAATCTTTCCCAGTCAGAAAAATTCGAACGTGGAACGCGCCATCTTAGTACGAAGATTCCTTATCCTTCTAATCACGGCGGAATGCCAGGTGGTTATGTAATAGCATTTAGATGCTCGGTGAAATATGTTCATTTTAAAATGACAAGAATGACTTCCTGTCCCGAACGGACGGGGGGCGGCAAAATTGTTTCCGGCATCTGATTGCTGCGGTACCGGTATATGCGCTTAGCCGCAATATGCACAATTTCACAGCAGCTGTACAGCCTTCATATGGCCGGCATATCAAATAAAGCGACATATTGGTGAGTTCCACGAGAAACTAAGTGGTTTTGATGGCAGCGTTCTGCGGGATACGGGCAAATACCGGACTCTGCAAATAACTTGCGGGGCAGTATTTTCGCTAAACGTTCCGTTCCGCACAGTTTTCCTCCATTTAGGATAATAACTATAAAATGTAGGTACAAATTTTAGGCTTAGAATCCGAGAGAGTTTAGGGTTCATAAAACAGAAGGAAATGATTGAGTTCATTTGTCTGTAAATGCAATTTTAGTACAAATAATTTAGTACTTTTAGAACACTTGCGCATAGTATGATACACAGTTCAGTCAATGACTTTCCCAATGTCAATGGCAATTTAATATAAATGTCAAACGTTTCTCCTTCAACTCCAAACATATTCGTTCGGTTTGGTCGTCCAAAATGATTCCCATTTGACGCTGTATTGTGATGATTTAACGCCTGGTGCACTTGAAGTGCCACTAGTAAACTGAGCACGGAACACATAACCGGATCCGGTGAAGTTTCCACGAAGACGAAGTGTCTGTTAGGGATTAATAGTGGTTATCAAAAGCAGAACTTTCGATATATATAAAAATGCCATTGAATGAACTTTCAAGAGCTGGAATGCAATCATTTTTCTCTCAATCATTTCTGGTTCTATTCGGACCCGTCCCCGTTCGGTCATTCTATTTCTACATCTACGAAATGGTGTCCAATATTTCACAAAACTGTTGACCGCCATTCCTTTTGCTGCAATCCGTTCAGAACGAAGGTTTTTACACACAGCAGGATGATTTTTTATTGTGGCACAGTCGCATTCACAACAAATATGCACTTGCAGTTGCATTAAAAAGCCGCATTTTACCAAAGTTTTTAGAGATAGCAAAGTTTCCAGCGATGATAGCGAGACTCACGGATCGAGCACATAATGGAATCGTAATGAAAGAAAGAGCTAACAAAATTATTTTTTGCCAATTTGAATGGTGCAAAACATTTGGTGTTCTTTTAGTTGGCAATTTGCTATAAATAAACACTCATGCAGACGTTTCTGCATTTTATCCGCATTTCAGATTAAATTTAACAACAAGTATGCTTTGACTGCATAATGGAGTGACAATGAATAATGCTATATGAAGGCCATACATAGGGATGTCGCAATATCGATCGATTAATCGAGTAATCGATTAGCAACCCATATAATCAAGTAATATTTAATCGATTAACCAAAAACTAATATTCGATTATAGAGCTAATCGAATAATAAATAAAATCCCATAGTGATAATCGAATGAAGAATTGAGTAATCGATTAATAACCCACATAATCGAATAAATTTCAATCGTTTAGTTTCAAAATTATACTCGATTATTACATAATCGAGTAATTCGAAATTTCCGACATCCCTAGCCATACAGTGGGGGTAGGGACGTCGTACTATCGATCGATTAATCGAGTAATCGAATAATAATATAGAATCGATTAGTTTGATAATTATAGTCGATTATTGAATAATCGAGTAATTTGAAAAATCAGACATCCCTAAGTGGGGTCATTCAACTTTTCTCTTCTGACGGCTGGCTCAGCGATGTCAGATCTACGGAAATCTCCGTAGATCTACGGATTCGAACATTTTCTGCGGATCTGTGGATCCGTAGACAAAATCTACGGAAATTGGATTTTTTCTACGGAAATCTACGGAAATTACAATTTATCAACGGAGAACTATGGAAACTAGCTTTGTCTGGCGAGTAAAAAAAAGCTTTTCACCGTGAGAGCTTTCGAGAAAAATGCCAATCTACGGAAATGACACTACTACTATCTGGCATCGCTGGGCTGGCCGTGTCTGCAAGTCATTTCTACTAACATTCTGTCAGAATGCCACAACCGTTTTCAGCAGATACCCACATTGTCTCAAAGACGGACTGATGTCGTTATCGCTTAATGCCAAACCTAACCCAGTTTTCACGCTAACTGTTGTCAAACCGTTTGTTTGAAGCCAGTCTAGAACCTAGTTTCAATGTTGTTGAACTGAAAATCGCGTCAGTTTCAAACCTGCTTTTTTAACGGGTCTGCTCACACCCCAGTTGCAAGGTGCGAACCCAACACAGTTTCGTGAAATGTGTTTTTTTGATGATACTATACTATGGATCAGTTTCAACTTTCAACTTTAGAACAATTGAAGTTTTTTTACATTTATTTAAATTACCTCGATGTAAAAACCAGCAACTCAAACGGCAAAATTGAATGAAATTTCATTTTCCATTCGGATACCAGCCAAAACCTTCCGTTTTCGCCGCGCTTGGCCACTTTAAGCACTTTAACGCTCTTTTTTCAACCATTCTGAAATAGCAACACATCGCACTGATTTGCACAATCACCGGATCATATTAAACACACCGAGATCGAAGAGGATCAGTCCTCATTGCTTCACTGACACTAACACTGACTGATCGCCTCAGCTCACTGCGATCGAATAGCTCTCCCTCAATTTCGTCGAATGAACGGATGAACGCGACACTCACTGGCACTCATTTTTCTGCTTCAACCGAATTAGGTTTTTTATCGTGACGACACAAATGAACAAGTATTCATTCTTGACAGTTCAGCGGTACTGTTTACAAACAAGCTTAAACAAAAATCGAAGAGCACATCTAAAACAATCATCTTTACGCTTTGCAACTAGTCACTTTTATTTAATAAATATCAAAAACGAACCGTATTCAATCGTGAACAAATGTTTTAAAACTTTATTTAGGCGATACGGACCGTAAATGGTCTGATCCAATTTGTCAATAAGCAAACAAAAGAAATTTCTGTTTACAAACAGTACTGCTGGACTGTCAAAAAGTGTTCATCTGATTGAGGTTAGCAGTGTCGGTAAAAAACCTAATAAACGTGATTCAACATGTTGCGCGTACAAAATGGCGCTGTGCCATTTCGATACATATTTTAAAAACCTGTTTTAATCCACCTAGTGGTGTAATGATGCCTTTCTCATATCAATCAAACTATCATATATAATACTGTGGTATTCTTCAAAATTATTTTTCTTCGATTCTTAAAAGAATAATCGAAATAGATTTGTTTGACCGTCTACTGATAAAAACTATCAATTGGAAAAGATTTGAGGTCGATTTAGAAAACTTTTTACGGTTTCTCGCTCTTTTCAGTGATGGTATAAAATTTTTAACGCACTTTACCCTATATTTCCGGATCCGGAAGTCGGATCCGGATGAAATTCAGGAATTACGTATGGGACCACAGGACCTTTCATTTGAACCTAAGTTTGTGAAAATCGGTCGCGCCATCTATGAGAAAAGTTAGAACACATATTTTCATTTTTTTGCACATTTTACCCCATAAAGTTAGTGCAAAAAACGTTACATACACAAATACGCACATACACACACACCCACACACACACACACACACACACACACACACACACACACACACACACACACACACACACACACACACACACACACACACACACACACACACACAAACACACACACAGACATTTTGCGTACTCGACGAACTGAGTCGAATGGTATATGACACTCGGCCCTCCGGGCCTCGGTTCAAACGTTCAAACGGTTTTCACAGTGATTGCATAACCTTTCTATATGAGAAAAAAAATTTTCTTTGATTCTTAAAAGAATAACCGAAATCGGTTTGTTTGACCGTCTACTGATAAAAACCATCAAACTGGAAAAGATTTGAGGTCGATTTAGAAAATTTTTTAAGGTTTTTCCCCATTTTCAGTGATGGTGTACAATTTTTAACACACTTTACCCTATATTTCCGGATCCGGAAGTCGGATCCGCATGAGATTCAGGAATAACGCATGGGACCACAGGACCTTTCATTTGAATCTAAGTTTGTGAAAATCGGTCGCGCCATCTATGAGAAAAGTTAAAACACATATTTTCTTTTTTTTGCACATTTTACCCCATAACTCTCGTACCGGAAGTCGGATCTAAATAATATTCAGGAATTTTGTATGGGACCTCAAGACGTTTCGTTTGAATCTAAGTTTGTGAAAATCGGATCAGCCATCTCTGAGAAAAGTTAGTGCACTTATTTTCACAATTTTTTGCACATTTTACCCTATAATTCCGGAACCGGAAGTCGGATCCAAATAATATTCAGGAATTTTGTATGGGACCACAAGACCTTTCATTTGAATCTAAGTTTGTGAAAATCGGTTCAGCCATCTCCGAGAAAAGTTAGTGCAAAAAAACGTTACATACACACATACGCACATACACACACAGACAATTTGCGTACTCGACGAACTGAGTCGAATGGTATATGACACTCGGCCCTCCGGGCCTCGGTTTAAAAGTCGGTTTTCACAGTGATTGCATAACCTTTCTATATGAGAAAGGCAAAAAACGAAATTTTTCTTTGAAATGATGTTATTTTAGTACTTTATGGTTTTAGAATATTAAATTGAATGAGCGTTATATCTCACTCTACACACCGAATTATTTTTAAGGATTTCGGTAAAGTTCTACAGACCTTCAAACAACTGAGCATTCAGTAATCCGTTCAGTAAAAGTTTCATTTACTGAATGATCGGTAGAGTTGCACTGAATCTCGATTCTAATGGCATATTGTCGCAAAACTGAAATGTAGAGGTGCTGCTTGTTTAGAGATGATACTTTCAGAAAGAGCTGTCAAATCGGTAGGAAAATTTCTAATTACTCCAGCTTTTCAACGATTTCTTATGAAAACGGGCAAATTCATTTGAAAAATCATAGTAGAAATTGAAGAAAAAGTTTTTACTCTGAGGCGGTAATGTTGATCTTAGTTCATTGTGCGAAATCTACCGTTTATTCAGAATAGAGCATTATACTTGGTTTGATACCATTTTTCAAATGTCTTGACGAACTGCGTCGAATGATATTTGACACGTTTTTGCTAGTCTATTTTTCAAGTGATTTTGCATAACCGCTCTATATGAGAATGGCAAAAATATCCGTAATATAACCTTTCTCGCTTAAAATGCAATCAATAATTAAAGTCTTGAATGCATTCCTTTTCGAATGTACAGCTAATACAGGAAAAATTCAAAATTATAATGATTGTTTATTGTCACTCTCAAAGTGAATTTCATAAACCATTATCCGTGTTGCTAGTCGTGACTTTTGACCATCCGACATGATATCGTGCATAACGTTATAGTATGTCCACATTAGCGCTAATATCACTTGATATACCGAGATGATATGCATATCCCGTCGAATGGTTCACATATGAACGATATGATATCGTTTGAAAATTAAGTTGTCATTTTGAATCTCCTCATTAGTAATAAGGTCAGTAATATTACCTTTCACTGCTAAAATTCAATCAATAATTGAAGTTTCGCATTTATCAGTCTCCGAACGTCAGTATTTGTCGGAAAATTGGAAACTATAATGATTGTTTATTGTCACTCTCAAAGTAACGTTCACAAATGAGTGCATTCAATGCCATTATCCGTGTTGCTAGTTGCGATTTTTGACAACTCGACATGATATCGTACATGATATCCCAGATATCATCCCAAAATGGTGATACGCGTTGACATTAAATAGTATGGGATATCAAGTGATATCGCACATGATTATCATGGGATATCAAGTATATTCGTATATCACTTGATATCAGCGCTAATGTGAACATACTATTATTCTGACGTTATAATAAAGTTTTTCTTTGATTATACAATTCTGTTTAAAAGTTTGTAAGTAGCGGCTTTTCCAACTCCTCGGGTTCTAATTTTCCCCGCTGACGCTTGGTTACAGGGCGGCCTAGATACCATCATCAAATATTTCGGATTCCGTACTAAAAAAAAGAGAAACAAAATAAATGATTAAATTTACTTTACTGCACTCTTCCTCCCATTAGTGCTTCCTCTTAGCCAGGGAGGTGAGCCTGGCTCCTTTGTTGGAACCTCCCTAGCGACGGTGGTGAAATATCGCCGGATCGATTTACTCCTCGTAAACGATCCAAGAAGTCATTGCAGTAACTTCCCAGGGGAACCTTTTCGACCCTGTTTCGTTGTCCTTGGCTATTAGCTGTGAAGGAGTGCTCGACCCATTCGACTGATCCTTCACAAAGAGAACAGACGGTTCAATGGCTCCTTTACATTTAGCCGGAGACGAGTCCCACTTTGGCGAGCCAACACCACACACTTTAGCAATCAAAACCACGAACCGGCACTTTTGACGGATTTTATATTGCCGTCACACACGCGCACTTCGCGAATCCGCTATTGGGCGCACTTCTAACGAACGACGTCTGATTCTTCTTCTTCTTCCTTTCTGGTTGGCGTCACCTCACTTGAGATGACGCCGAATTGATGGCACAGCAACTAAGGCTATATTGCCAGTTAATTTTCGTTTATAGTCCAGTGGACTTTCTTTTCACTTGACTACAAGCGAAAATCTCGCTGTGTGGCTGCGTCGAATCGTCAAAGTACGGCTGAAAATCCTTTCTTTCTTGCGAAATACTCGAATTTTCCCCGGACTAACACGATGCAACGTGCTCACCCGTTGAGAGTTTCACCGGAAGTCAACGTCTGATTCTCACCGTGGTTGGTGTTCTTCTAGTCCGATGTCAACAGACCACTCTTCCAACTGTCATCGCTGGTTTTTCAGCAAAGGGAGAGTTGCAACCTAACTAAGTCCTATGTTATTTATTCACAATTATTCAACAAAATTTACTACACCTCTCTAAACCTACAAAATCGTTCACACAACAAGAAATAAACAAAAAATTACCGGAAAATGTGAACGTACATTGGGAACGATGGTGAGTATGACATTGCGTAACATTACACACTGTGATTAATGTACACAAAATCAGATGATTTTTCACCCAGTGCTAAATTGTTACCCTAATGGGTAACACTTTATACAAAGAGATGTGTGTTAAACGTGAAAACCGCTTGGTAATTAATAGAAGAAAAAGGAAACAGAGAGAAACTGTCACATGCTCTTACGGCCTTTTGAAAAATCAATTGAGAAATGGTGATATGGATTGACAACAAATTGTGTGGTATATCAAGTGATATGCCACGTTATAGGATATCAGATTGTGCTATCGTTGTGAGTGAAACAATCGAGTAGGTTGCTGTAGTGAGCTCCCTATTTCCAACGTATAGCAAATTTAAAACTTTGGTTTTTGAAAAATTTTGTTCGAGCCTATATATCTGTTATTCGTGGGATAAGTTTTGTGAAGAAACCCGACAGTAAAGAAAGATGTATTCACGTCAAAATGTGAGAGTTTTGTCTAGCAAACTGATTGAGAATATTATAACAGTTCGGCTGAAAAGTTCGTATCGTTTAATAGAAACACACATTTTTTTGCCAAAATTCGATTTTATTATTCAACATAATTGCCATCAGAGGCGATACAGCGATTATTGCGATCTTCCAACTTTTCGATACCATTTTTGTAGTACGATTTGTCCTTTGCCTCAAAATAGGCCTCAGTTTCAGCGATTACCTCTTCATTGCTTCTAAATTTTTTACCAGCGAGCATTCTCTTGAGGTCTGAGAACAGGAAACAGTCACTGGGGGCCAAATCTGGAGAATACGGTGGATGAGGGAGCAATTCGAAGCCCAATCCGTTCAATTTCAGCATGGTTTTCATCGACTTGTGACACGGTGCATGAAACAAAACTTTTTTCTTCTTCAAATGAGGCCGTTTTTTGAAATTTCGTCCTTCAAACGCTCTAATAACGCTATATAATAGTCACTGTTGATGGTTTTTCCCTTTTCAAGGCAGTCGATGAAAATTATACCATGCGAATCCCAAAATACAGACGCCATAACCTTACCGGCCGATTGTTGAGTCTTTCCACGCTTTGGGTTCAGTTCATCGCGTGCAGTTCACTCAGCTGACTGTCGATTGGACTCCGGAGTGAAGTGATGGAGCCATGTTTCGTCCATTGTTATATATCGACGGAAAAAATCGGTTTTATTTCGATATAACAGCTCCAAATACTGCTCAGAATCATCAATTCGTTGTTGTTGTTGATCGATTGTGAGCTCACGCGGCACCCATTTTGCACAAAGCTTTCTCATATCCAAATATTCGTGAATAATATGTCCAGCACGTTCCTTTGATATCTTTAGGGTGTCAGCTATCTCGATCAACTTCACTTTACGGTCATAGAAAATCATTTGGTGGATTTTTTTCACGTTTTCATCGGTAACAGCCTCTTTTGGACGTCCACTGCGTTCTTCGTCTTCGGTACTCATATGACCAGTACGAAATTTTGCAAACCATTTACGAATTGTTGCTTCGCCCGGTGCAGAGTCTGGATAACACTCATCAAGCGATTTTTTGGTATCGGCGGCACTTTTTTTCATCAAAAAGTAGTGTTTCATCAACACACGAAATTCCTTTTTTCCTTTTTTTCACAATAACGAAAGTAGCTTCACTCAAAATGCAAACTAATAATCAGACAGCTGTCAAATTTATACACGTATCTTTTGAAGGTTGGTACTAACTGAAAATGGTATGAATTTAATTCTAGTGGCGCCCTCTCATAGAAACGATACGAACTTTTCAGCCGATCTGTTACCACGGCGAAATTTGTTAATTAGAAAAAGTAGTACATTTTCTTATTTCATCTTACGTCATAAGCGACGAAAAGGAAGTTCCCGGCCTTTCAGGCCTTTTTGACAATGTGGCTAAGCTGGAAAAACGTTATTTTTAAATAAGATGGGTCAATCTACAATCTGTAAACTATCTCAACGTTAAAAGATTTTGATATCGATGCTACTGACTTCCTCCAATTGTCATATTCTGTCGAATAAAAATCCAAAAGAATACATGAAATTCGTATGCTAAAACGTAACACACAAACTCTCATAAAACGACTGCTGAAAGTCTTATGACGAATAATGGTGCCACTGCAAAGATAGTAACATTCCCAACTACATTTAAATAGTTCATCAACAGTACATTCTTCTTACGCTCGAGTAACTCAAGTTGCAGTACTACTCATGTGCAATTGTTGGAAGTCGGAGATTATTGTTGGTTGGTTTCCCCTATCATAACAGATTGCTGGCAGCACAATTCTGTGGAATCCTAGGGCACTATAAGTGCCACTGACGAGGAAATTGAACTGCGTTTGCCGTCCGAGACCACGTTCTTCGTCATAGTCGATGAAGCTGAACTTCAACCCATTTCTGCAAACATTAGAAAACATCATCATCACCATTTGTTCAGGGGCTCACCACATTGCTGTTCCAGCAGAAAGCAATAGGGGAATAGAAATACCTGCACACGATTCACCGGAGAAGCTTTTCCTGTAGGCCAGTAGTGGCACGTAGTAGGCATCGGTGTGTGCAAGTGTGTCACCAGGAGTTACCCTCTGTCCTGCCCTGTTTGCTGCGTTTCTGGACGACTTGCCAAACATCCTGTCAGACTAAACACACGAACGCTAACTGCCAGACCGGCATCGGTGCCTACAATGCAATGGTGCAGGTGCAGCATACGAGGAGTACCGGATGTGGGAAGAGATTTTAATTTTCAACTTGTAAATGCGGTAGGATGTTCTGAATTGTGAATGAGTGTGTGATGACTATATTTTCCGTACCGTCTGCCATGTGAGATGTCAACTTGGTACGTGATTGTGAAGCCCCCCGGCGTCGTCGTCGTCAATCCGAGTGGGAATGATTTCTCATTCACCTGAAGGATTTGCAATGGAAACGACATTTCATCATTTTTTAGGTAATTGTCTGCCAATCTAGAATCGTTCTAGAATAAAAAAGCTCTGATCAGTATTAAAATTTTAACATTAACACTTTCACGCTCACTAACCCCGTGACAATATAAAACCCCCGGGCAGGTAACGTGACACAGCTTTCCGCTGAGGCGTTCAAATGAACAGAAATAACTTCATAACGTCCCCTCCATCATTCATTCCGGGAATGATGTGCTGCTGAACGAGTGAATCGACGCTAATGTGCAGTCGGGATTCTTCTGGGTCGATGGAATTAGAACAATGTTTCCGTACGCTCCATCCGTCCGTTCCGATCGGGATCCCTAGCCCAGTAATCAGGCTTTTACCACACGAATGATTCCTTTGTTGTCTGTGCTATAAAAAAAATCGCTATACACGCGATACAACAGTCACCCGGTCGGTCAGCAAACAAGCCTCCGAGGCTTGAAGGTATTGAGTTGTTTGAAAAAGGCAAATCTATATAGAAGAAAAAAACGAGTAACCTCTGTTGTAGTATTCGACAACTTATCGATACGGAACCGAGTCTGTAAGCAGCTGCCTGATGAATGTGAATTGTTGTGTTCAAGGATCCGCTCGCCACTGAAACGTGTGAATTCCACATTGAATCATGATGGATGACGAGGAAGAAATGGAAACGGAAATGAGTGATGTTTAGAATAGATGTTTTACAGGATGTAGTGAACTTACTTACTGTAAGATCGATGACATGAACAAAAACCTTTTACGCGGATTTACGAAGTCACGCGGTTTTTTTTACGCGAATTTTCAAAGCTATCCGGTTTTTTTGTTTTGTCTTCAACATGCATGAAACGTCGAGATCTGGTATTATCTCGACATTTTTTTAAGTCAATGTAAAGTTCAGAGTCAAATAATAATATCAAGTTATGTAACAAAAGCAAAAATAATATAAAATAAAATACCATTGAACAAAAATATAGGCACACGCGTTCCTTACTGAAATAGAAAAGAAACCTTTCTTTTTCTTCTCCAGCACCACTGCTGCCCCTATATAGTAAACAAAGTAGTATTACCCCAACGTCGCTATAAAAATCTTAAACGCTCAGACTATTAGTTCATTCGATATTCGGACGTGGTGGTGAGCAGTTCTCTCCCAGCAACAGCAACAACAGCAAGCCTTCTGCGTGACTATAAAGTCTCAAACGCTCAGGCTATTATTCCATTCGATATTCGGACGTTGCGATTAAATCAGTACCATGGAGTCTCTTGGAGCGACATCGCGTGAAAATCACGACAGTCAACTCTCTAACACTTTCGATTGAAAAAAGGACCGGAACAGCCGATGTTGGTTTGTATGACCAGCAACAAACATACAATTTGGAACAGTTTGAACCTAGTTAAAAAAAATGTTTTCCTCTTTCACTTCGTAGGGGGCGCTATCAAATTTTGTAATACTCTTCACCCTGCAATTCTGTAACCGAAAGTTCTATCCGGATAAAATTCTCAAGCTTTGTATAGGACCATAAGACCTTTAATTTGAACATAAGTTTGTGGTACCGGAAGTCGGATGTGGTTTATGAGATAGGAACTCGTGAGCAAGTTATCTTACATTTTGACGACTGGTATCTCGAGTATAGCAGCATATAGCAAAGTTTTGATTCACATTTTTCCTATAGGAAATTAAGCGTTCTTTCATAAAATTTTGCTGAAAAATATTAAAAAAATTGTCTTGAATTTAGAAAAAATTCCATTATGTTGAAAATATGTAAATTTTTCAATTTGAAAATCAAATCAAATTATTATTTATTTATTTATTTATTTATTTGGTCTTCGAAAATTTACATCGCACAGACACTTAAATGCTAATTCTTAATTTAAACACATTTTTAGACACATTAAAATCAAATTTGTCATAAACTTCATTAAACAATCGGCAACATACATTAAGAGGGTTGTTTTGTCCATATTGTGGGCGATGATTAGGCAGCTGAAACAGTTCCATACGCCGGGTCCATCTCAACGGGGCACGAAATTGTAGTTTTCCTAGTAAATCAGCACAGTCGATATTATTACCAAGAATGTCGAAGATTAGAAGACGTTGCAAGGTTTTCCTTCTGCTCTATAATGTTGGAAGATGCATCGATGTCGGATTGAAGAGCGTTGCAGTCCAATAATGAATTTATACAGCGAAAGAACTTCAGGTCATCCGCGAACAATAGCTTGGGAGATTTTATAGCTCTGCAGAGGTCGTTGATAAACAATACAAAAAGCAGCGGACCCAAATGGCTTCCTTGGGGAACACCTGATGATATTGCAAACGAAGAAGATTGTATGTTACCAATGCGTGCAAAAGCACTGCGTTCAGTCAAGTATGTCCTAATCCATTGTGTCAGCCACTCCGGAAAGCCAAGCCTGCTTAATTTTTCAACAGCAAGTCGATGAGGAACTTTGTCGAATGCCTTGGATAAGTCAACGTAAATTGCGTCCACTTGTTTTTTGCGCTCCATTTGATCGATTAAATCAGAAATGTAGCACATCAGATTTGTTGTAGTAGAACGTTTCCTCACGAAACCATGCTGTTCATCTGCGATGATGTGATGCACAGTCTCATATAAAGCATCGTGTAGCATACTCTCTAGCAATTTAGGTAAGCAACTAAGAATCGAAATGGATCGATAGTTATCTACGTCATGAATGCTGCCACTCTTGTGTATTGGAATTATTGCAGCAATTTTCCATGCATTCGGAAAAACACAATCCGCGAAAGAACGGTTGTATATTATAGAGACGGGAAATGCGAGTGCAGCTGCACAGTTTTTGATGCAAACAGGTGGTAAACCGTCAGGCCCTGCACCTTTCGAACCATCGATAGTTAACATCTTACGGAGGATGTCTTGTTGGCTAAAAATATGCGTGGAATATCTAGATGATAATTAGGCAAGCCGCTCAAGTACGATTCTGACAAGGGTGATGAGTTATTACTTAGCACACTTTGAAAGAACGACGAGAACAGGTTCGCCGTGCCCAGCGATGTTTCGGCTTAAACTCCTTTGTAACGAACGTTAATAGGAATGCCTTTAGATTTGTTGCGGCTAGCGATGTAATTCCAAAAAGAAGTTGGGTTGTCTTTCATGTTGCTCTCAGTACGCTGCACATAATTCCGAAAACAAGTTGCGTTCAAAGAGTTGTACTGGCGTTCTAATTCCCGTGACTCTGCTTTATGCCATGTGGACTTGGTTTTGAAGTATCGATTCTTTGCCTTTCGCAAACGATTTCGTAGACGCTGCAGTTCGACATTCCACCAGGGCTGTTTGAATTTCTTCTGAAGAGAACGTTGTTTGATTGGTACGTTATTCTGTATAATTTCATACAGTTTGGTGTAAAAAGATGAGACAGCGTCATCAATTGTGTCACCGAGAACGATTTCGGTCCAGTCAACCCCATTAAACAGCTCATTCAAGTTAGAATAATTCGCCCGATTGTAATAAAAAGTTGGTTCAATTCCATCTGGTATACAAGTTGCAGTAAGATTCAGGTGAAGCATAAAGGGATTGTGATGACGGTCATTTTTCATCAGTGGCCAGGGTGGTTCGAGTAAATCAAATATCACAGGGTAATTTGTTAGAGCAAGATCTAGTAATCGCCCGTTCATGTTCTTAAGATCATTGATCTTCCGCAGTCCGTTCGATAACAATTTTTCTACTAAAACAATTTCATGCTCAGAGGATGCGTTAATTGGAAGCAGCGAGCTTGTAACTTCTTCATAATGCCAGTTTAAATGAGGTAAATTGTAGTCACCCATCACCACAACATCATCATTTTCAGCAGCCTGCTTAAATATCTCTTGAACACAAGACGAGTGTGTATCATACACGAGTGTGTATTATTCCTCCAAAGAAAATCAAAAATACGTTTTTGAGATGCTTGAATTTTAGGTTTTATTTTAATACAAAAATATTTTGTCAACAGATTTCCTTTACAAAGTTTCCTTATAATTAACTAAAACATTGCAGAAGATACCAAATCGATCGGACCCACCGTTTCTGGAATACGTATTATTGAAAATTTTCAAGAGATTTTTTCTTAGTCCCTTCTCAAAAATAAGGCTAAAGTAAAATGGCAAACTAATGATGCAAATTGTTTCGTTTGGTCATAAATAACGCTTATGCTAAATTTGAGCCAAATCAAAATATAAACAATCAACAATTTACAATCAACAATAAACAATCAACAATGATCAATATTTGAAAATAAAAATTTAAAAAAGATCTGTCATTTGCGGTGGAACTGCTCTCATGCTCTGTTTCGATCAAATCAATTAATCAAAATCTAAAGCACCAAGCAAATCTGCGTTTCTATTACTTTTGTATAAGTATATCAATCTAAACAGCATAAGCAGCATAAAACATGTAGTAGGATTATTATTATTGTTATAATTATTATGATTCATTATTGACATTCTTTTATATTTTCGGTCGCACTTATCATGAATATCTAAGATTTTTCTGAACCGCAGCACCGTGTTTTACGCGAATCACACACCAAACATTCGTAGTCAATTCGTTTTCTTTATAGCGTGTACGAAATTGAACAAAGCACACTGTATGCATCGCTCGCAACGGCGGTGGTGTTTTCTTTTTCCGCACCAGCCAATACGTTCTTTTGATATCTTTTCGATGTCAGCTAACCAGTGGCGTACCGAGGAAATTTGGGCACCCGGGGTAAAATAAGAGGTTTACCGCCCCCATCGTTGGATTAGTGAGCAAAAAGCAACACAGAAATCGGGAAATACGCAAAGATCTTCGGAGAGCAAAAAAAAAAAAGGTGAACCAAAATCCGGAGATCCGCAAAGATCTTCGACGAGCAAAAAAACCAAAAAAAAAATCAGGTTGTTGCGCCCGGGGCGAATGCCTCCTTTTAAGCCAATGTGTTATTACCTTATAATTTCTAAACCGGAAGTCGTATCCCATTTAAAATCAGAAACTTTGTATGTGCCTTTCATTTGATTCTGAGTTTGAGCGAATCGGTTCAGCCGTCTCTAAGAAAAGCTCATGCACCTATTTTTTTGCATATATCGCCCTGTAACTCCGGAACTGGTAGTCGGATTCGAATAAAATATAGGGAATTTTTATGGGATTGCAAATCCTTTCATTTTAATTTAAGTTTGTGAAAAATATATTACATGCATTCACACACACACACACTCACATACAGACATTTTTTGCCCTAGACTAACTGAGTCGAAGTGTATATGTCACTCGGGCCTCCGCTCAAAAATCGGTTTGCACAGTGATTGCATAACCTTTCTGTATGAGAAAGGCAAAACGTGTTCGTGCCCGTGTTAGAACATAATTTGGTCTTAGTCGTATCAGAACTAGTTGTTGACGTAGGACTACACAACTGTTGACAAAATCACTGTTAGTTTTTATTTTGAAAAATAGCCGTGTAGAAATTGGCCCGGAGTTCAAGTGTCCCATACCGTCGAGTTGAGCAATGTCTGTGTGTGTATGAATGTTTTTATGTAGGTGTTTGCGTTAAATTATGTCATTCATTTCACTCAGAGATAACTAACCCGATTTTCACAAACTTGAGCTCAAATGAAAGTTCCCATAATTTTCATCCATTTCCGACTTCCGGTTCCAGAGACGCAGGGTGAAATATGCTAAAAATTGCAAACTGTCTTCTAGAGGGTCGATACAAAACTGGAAAAATTGTTCTAAATTTAGTTCAAAACCATTTCAATTTGTAGGTTATGTTAGTTGCTGAATACACGGAGTGATTTTGGCTATACCCGTTCTAAGCTCCCGTAATGCTCTAAAAAGACTGTTCCTGAGTCATCTATTCTGATAGGTCAAACTAAAGTTAGTTTTTAGCTAGTGTATCATTTGGAGCTTTATAATCTGTTGATGCAAGAGATGAGGAGGTTTTATGCCTGTTGGAGAGAAAGTTTAAATCTAACTAGCTGTAACTTGGATTTTCCTGCTCCATAGAAAAATGAAATAAACACTCCCTTAGAAGAATAAACAGCCGAAGTTTTTCCGGAATTGTCAAAACTAATTATGAAACCTCACTTGAAATGAGGCAACTACGGGTTCTTGAGCAGTTCATTTTCTTCAGGTAAAACCGATATCAATTAGCCCTAGTTATCCAAACTGATCACTCTGTCAGGTGCGAATGAATGGATAGCAAAGTTCTATCTCACCACATTTTCCAACCGTTTCAAAAACTTTCTACGTTCTGCGTACAGCTGGCGGAAGGTAATTGATTTGTCCCTTCAGAAAAAAAACACGCTTCATCTGCCGAACGGTAGTATCTGCTGAAACTCGTTGCCAAACCATGAAACGTGAGAAATGAGAAACAATATCCACAAAGTATTTTTCTCCTCCCCTCGAAAGAAGTGCTACACGCTTTACCAAAGCCCTATTACTCGACATTACTGCTCACCTCACTTCCCTTTGGTTCAGTTCGCGAAACGAGAGTGAGAGATTCCATCAATCTTTATTGCCCTGTCAGAACAGAAGAAGTAACAGAGCCACTTCGGGTGGTTGGTGGGTCATTTTCCCCGTTCACGGGAGTTCCACCTCCCCCGTCGGCCTCACATTTCACACCCGTCCTAAGTAAGCTCTAAGTAAGCACTACAAAGCGACAATAAATCAAATTGACGGTGCACGTTAGTGAAGCGACGGAAAAAAATGCAATCACCCGATTTGTTAGGGTGAAAACTCACATCAAGCACATCAGAAAACTTGTGAACCATGATTAGATGGTGGAGAAGGGATCGATGGTTGGAAGTGTTGAACTGTAAGGAGCGGACGCTTGGTCGTTTTTTCCTCGTTTTGAATGGCAACGCTTGTTTCAATCTTCATTAATTAGCGATAATCCTAACCGTTCTCCGAACTAAATGGGGATTAAACTAAATTGACATGTTGATGATCGTGATACAGATACAGCATGTTACGCCGACAGTCACCGGACCGGTGAAATTTCATCCGGACTTGAAATTCAATACCCCAATATCATCCACCAGTCACGAGTCGGCGGGTTTGTGGAGCCCGCGCATGAAAATGTAAATTTATTACCCCCTACTTTCGTGGAATTGAAAACAATTTTTATTAAGTGTTAAAAATATTGTGTGAAGAGCGAAGCCTTCAATGAACTTGTTGGAATTACGCGAGCGTTATTTTTTTCTCCGTGTAGAGACGAAAAACGTCAGTTAATGTCAACTATCGGTGAATCAAGAGTGACACAGTGTTTTTTTGTTTGTTTATTCTGTCTGTCAATTATTAAGGCACGAATATGAATGTTTCCATTTCTATTAGCACGCTAACCGAAAGACGCAGGTTTAAGGTATTATTTACACTCAAATGGTAAGATAGAGGAAATAATCAAATTTTCATGCCATTCACAATTGTTCAATTACATTCCGGGTTTTGAGTTCAATTATCTAAATTAGTTTCATTCAAACAAAGCCGTACCCATCATGTGTCATTTAATCTTGTCAATTACTTTGACAAGATGGTACCGGAAGCTAAAATGTTTGAATCGTAGCAATCGCCAACATTGACGTGTCAATGTCACTGTCGGAGAGTGACATTTAGCAGACTATCAGCATTTGGATGAAGATGTGTTCTACAGACATATGTTCATACGGAATAATACATCAGGTTTAGAACCGGACTGCGAGCGGCCAACAATGTTCTCAATTAGCTATCGTTGAAACCGTTTCCATGTATGGTAGGGTAAGGGTTCCCTATTTCATCTCATTTGTAAGGACGTTATCTTAAAAACCTGAATCAGCTACTAACATCACTACGATTTTTTATATTTCAGCTTAATTCGCCTGGTTCCGCATTGGGAATTGATTCACATTTCTTGGAAATCAAAATAATATTCAAAAAATCAGCTAAAAACACTTCTGATATGTTCACTACTGTGCTTCTAATTCCATCTCAGAGGTTTTTTATTCATCCTATCGTTGGTCCTTTATTCATCGCATAAATTAGCAATGGCGACAGCAATCAAATTCAAAATATTGCACTATTACGAACCCGTGGACAACTTGACAGCTCCCATAAGACGAGAACATAAGTAAAAGTTTTGGTTCTCTGGTTCCACAATGGCGTCGTAAATTGAATAACATTTGGAAACAACGTATCTGTTTTTCGACAATCTGCGGTTTAAATTTTTATATTTAAATGAGTAAAATAAATTTTGCTAGCCTTTCTTGACATTTATAAAATAATTATGATGATTAGTTATTATGGTTTAGTATAAGTATAGTATTTCTCTTTTCATCAATAGAAGGTTTAAAAGTAGTTTATCACATTTCAATGAACAATGAACGTGAAGTAAGGTATTCTACTAAATCTTGAAGAACAACTAATTTGCAAATCAAGATTAAATCTATGGTTCTCCTTTCTTCATCCGAGTCGTTAGAAGATCATCCAATGATTTCAAATACTCCTACAAATGCTACTAATTCCTTGCGTTTTCATTGATACGACTGAATACGTTAGGTATTCCTTAGTCACACACATTTCAAAAAACACTTCACTCTATCAATTATCAATCAATTATCTTTTTAGGCCAAAGAAAAGATGTTGGGCAATCAAAAGATAGAAAGATTACAAAATACGCATGTTTGGAGGTTTATGACGTATGTTATTGATTACTTTGTTCTATGCAGCGCTGTTAAAAAATTTCGCAATATTTTGATTTCATTCAGGAGTTCTTGCGTGAGTCACAATATGAAAATTACGCTCCTTTCAAATATATTACTGGACGGTGACCGTAAATAACGTAATGAAGTACTGGGGTGGAATCATGTAAGGTGATAAGTTACTATCGCCTCTTGGTGATAAAGAGGTGTTCACCAGAATGTTTGGAATCACCGTAGGTGATCACTTTTACTATCACCATCAGGGATGTCAGGTTCACAGATTAATCTGTGTTTCAAAAATTTTGAATTTTCTGCACAGATTTTAAAAATGACACAGATTATCACAGATTTCTGAAAATGATCACAGATTTTCACAGATTCTTGAATAAATCACAGATTTTGGAAATCAAGCACAGTTTAGCACCAAAAAGTACAGAGCGGTAGAGGCAAAAGGTTCAGAGCATGTTGGCAGTGAAACCGTTTTTTGTTTGCTCACCAAATTGATTTTGAACTGTTATTGGGGTACGGAAAACGGTCACAGATTTTCACAGACTGGTTTTGGGTTTGATCACAGATTTTTGAAAAAATGACCTGGCATCCCTGATCACCATCACCGGTGATTGAGCCAACTTCACTCCATTTATCACCTGTCAAGAAACGTCAATTTTTCAGGAGTAAAATATAAATGTGGCGTATACCGTTGATATTAGGAGGAGTAACATATGAAAGTGGCGTATATCCATATAATATTCAAAAATCTAAATTTTTATTCCTATAGTTTTCAATCCTTATCATGTTTATCAATGATGATTTGTATCGAAAAACGTAACGTTGAAAAAAATTACCTCGCGAGTATGGCAAACTGCGCACAAACAAATAAAAAAAATTCACTTGTTGGTTTATTTAGTGCCGATTTTTATTTTTCCATGGAAATCAATGTCACAGTCAGTTCTTTGGGATAAATTTGCTAGCTTTGAAATTACACGAATTGTTAGATCTACTTGATGTTTCACAACGGATGGCATTCCTCTCGAATGAGAAAGATCCGTTAAATAATTTCTTGTATAGTTTTCATTCACTTTACGATTATGGCATTTCACAGAGCTTTCAAATACTAGTTCCATTTTGGAAATTTTACCCACCGGTATTACGAATATCCACTATGATTAGCAGCAACTAATTGTCCAAAAATATTGCCTTATTTAGTTCAACTAAACTTATCACTTTTTCAGAAAGCAATTTATCTTTGACTCTACGAATACCCCAATGATATTCCTTCAAATAATAATTACAACATAAATAAAGTGATTTAATTGATAAATACTACCGTTCATTCTATGAATTCCTTAAACTATATAAACTACTTTACTTTTAATTTTGGTATTTAATTTTGACACAATATCAGTACGAATTTTATTAAAAAAAATTATCCTCTCCGACAAATATTGGTAGGATATGTTTACATCAGTGGCTTAAAATTCACCTAACGGACAATAATTTATAAAGCCACTTCTCAAAAAATCAAATCACTACTGAAAGTGATAACTAAATTGTTATCACCTCCATTTTGACATGAAGGTGATTGAATCGTGGTGACTATCACCTTACGTAATGCCAACGTTTGATAATGATGTTAGCCTTTCAGCAGTGGTGACAGAACTTGGTGATTATCACCTTACATGATTCCAAATTTTCAAAAATGATAATCACTTGGTGATAATCACCTTACATGATTCCACCCCTGGTTTCTCTTGTAATCTTTTGGTTTCGTGATTCATTGCACCCGTATTGTTGATGTACACTAGCGCCGTCCTGAATTCAGTGAAACACATGTGAAACACGCTCATTTCTGTTAGGTTGTGTATGGGTTGACTATTACACTCTCAGGTTCAAAATGTCAGAATTTTTCTTGGAAAGGACCTAATGCCAACTATGAGCCAACACACGATATTTTAAGAAACAGTTTGGAATTATTTCGACGTTCAAAATTTCCGTTGGATCGTTTCCGTTACCTTTCGTTTCAAATTTAAAATTTTACTGTATTTTACTTTAATTTGGAGAGCTTTAAAAAAAAAGAATTGTTACTATTTAGGTCATAGCTCTTCTAAAAACAAAATGCAGAACCAGAGATGCCATTCATGCAGATTTATGTGTATTTTATAGATTTTTGCGTTCGTATACTGATTTAAATCAGAGTACAGATTTTATACAGATTTTCTAAACTTAATACAGTTTTGTAAAGGTTCATAAAAAGTGAGAAGTAAAAATATAGACTTTTCTTTTTGAGTATCTAAAAGTGTTTGATTGCAGTGATTATTTAAAGGTTTATTAATCAACGAACAAATAACATCAATAGACATCTTTTGTGCAAATATTTGATGATGAACACTGATAAACATTTTAAATAAAATTTTAAACCAATTTGAACTGATTCATTTTATTAGTGAAAACATATAGAGCAGGTACATATTTTCTACGAAAATATCTGGCATCTCTGTGCACAGCCGAAGAACACTCAAAATAGTAACCATGTTATAGTTACGTGAAAAGTTATGTGAATATTTTCCACCCTACTTTTCACGTAGGTTTTAATGGACTGACATTTAAAAGCTGTTTAATGCATAATCCAGTAAAAGTTACGTGTTTCATAGGTAAAATGTAATGTACTGCTCATATCACATTTATCTATCAGTTCATATCAAATTTAGATACCAGAGAATTATTTTTTTATATATTGGTTAAAGTCAAAAGGGAGATTTCAGATTCTTATTTAAATCTAGGAAATGAAAAATAAAACATTTATTTCAGAAAATTAGCATAGAATTTTAATGGCTGAAAATAACAAGCAACTAATAACGTGGGATCTCGAATCGGCAACCCTTCAGAAATCGTGTTGTCACTACCATCCAACCGAAGCCGAAGTCGAGATACGAGAACTCCCACAACACTACCGATGCAGGTTGAAGTCGCAATGCATGGTTCCAGTGTCTCTAGCTTCATACCGATTTTGAACTCGTTTTTCGGTGGACCAACGACATGTTTGAAGCATTCGGAAGGAGCGGCAAACTTCCGAACTCACGCAGGCACTCGGTCCAGTTAAACACATGGAAACTTTCATACTGGACGGACCATTCGATGTAGTAAAAAATTGTAATTAAATAACATTTACACTACTTACAAATATTTACAATACTTACAATTTGAGAGCCACTGTTCGCCATTTTCAAAATAGAGTTTTTCACACTGGAAATTCACGTAGATTGTTTGACGTTTGGTCAATTCACTTAAACCTAATGTGATGACTCTATTCATTTTAGGATGTTCGTATAACATTCATTTTCGTCACGTAAAATATTCAATTTGACATTTGAAACCAATTTACGTGATTTTTCAAGTGAATCGAACGTGAATTTTTATTTGAGTGAAGCACACGCACTTAACAGCGTTATGTTGACATATAGCGGAAAGAAACCAGTGCTACTAGATTGGCCACAATGGTTATTTCAATAGTATCCCAGTAAATTCGAACATCGGACGCATCGTGCAAGAAAGCTTTTGATTGCGTTTCGAGCTTACATAGTGTATCGGTAGAACAAAAGAGTGAAGATATACCAAAGCAGAGAGCGGATGTCTGATACTAAGGGGATGGGATATATCGGGTCTGGATTTCCAACCCCGAACATAGGGCCAGAGTTTTTCTGGCCCTAAGAGGCGAATGACCTTAAGGTTAAAGCCTCTATGATCGAAACAAAAGAATGTTTAACACTCATTCACATCCTATCGGTGAGACGCCGGCTCGAAAATGCCTTGTTTGATATTCCTTCGCTCTGTTTCTCTAGCGATACATAATGTAAACATGAAGCTTTTTTAGATCGACGCGGTTGATGCAAATGGTGCAGAATTGTCCGATGACGGGCCGATCGAAGCGCTACGATCGGCCCTATATCGTGCTCAATCGGTCCGATAATCGGACCGATGATCGGACTTATGCGGGTCTACAAATTTCACTGGGATATAACACGCTTTTTCTGGTATTATTCGAAGCCGAAAAAGTTTTATTGAAATATAAATAACAATAATATAATTAAACTACTGTCACGGGTACCAAAAAAATAATTGTTGATGATAATTTGAAGAAGAAAAACAATTTTTTTTTGTAACATTAAGAGAAAACTTGGCAACTTTGCGAAACCAAATGAGATGAAAACAAAGCGCTACACGCTTAGAAAAAATTACTCAGAGTTTGAGCACTTGTTACTCATTTTCAAATGATACATGGAAACGTCAAAAATTGAGTAGTTATCATCAATGATATGGAGTAACTCCTACTCTAAATTTGGGTTTAACAACTCGTTTTTTTTTGTTACTATTCGCAAGATCAGTCAAAAAGTTGTAATAACCATTTGAAGCAACAGGTTGTATATTTTGTTAGTGAGATCGCGTATTTCGAGGGTGAGTCGCTCAACACAAACGGTGTTGTGTCTGCAAAAACCGGAATGATAAACTCCGTGTTGTGCTTTAGAATCGAAATAATATGCTCAAATGTCATTTATGAGGAATACGTGTAAGATTGGTGCCTGAGCATAACTGACATGTATGTTAATTTGCGATTGACACACTACTCCAAGCGATCACCACTTGATATAGTATTGAGTCCAATTACTTAATATTTTAATACAACACACTCAGAGAAAGAGCATTTTTTTTTTGCATATTTGGTATATGTGAAATAAAATCTCACTCAAAATTTGAGTGATAGTTACTCTATTTTTGGTACATGTTCAAATAAAGTATTACTCAGTAAATGAGTAGATTTTTCCTAAATATCGTTTCCAGTGGAAGAACTCAAATTTGAGTAACTTTGGAGTTACTATAAATTAGAGTTGTTCCAATTTTTCTGTAGATGTGTGAGATCTTACTCATTTTTGAGTAACTATTTTTAAGCGTGTATCAAGTGTACTAAGTGAAAAACTTTCATCTCATATTTTTGAAGACTTATATTGCTTGTCGGATAATTTTTGAAGTTTTTAATCGTTAATTAAACAAGTGGCAAGTGAACATTACTAATTAATATCGGAGTAGCAACACCTGGGCGGTTTCTAATGTTAGTGCTAATTAACGTAACCCCCAAACAAAAAGGAGTGTCATCAGAAGGCCTGGTTGTAGCATACAAGAGGTGTAATCATAACAGAAGGTGGATAGAGCCAATTTGTTTTTTTTTATCATTATCATTCCATCATTTTCCATACACTACTGCATTTCCCTACACAATGCTGCGTGAGTGTTTTTTCGATGGATTGTGGCAATCGATTACTTATTTATTTTCATTTTGTTTTGATAGAGTGTCGGCCGGGTGGCATCACTGTTCAATGGAATGGAGTTTTGATTGTTGTAATATTAAAACAGAAGGCTTATTGAATTACATTTTCAATGATGATGCATAATTGACGATTTGACAGTAATTGACTGAAAAACGTGCGATGGTTTCACGTTTTACAACGAAACTTGTTGAATTCGGTCCATCGATCGACGAGTAACTTCCCGCTAAAATTACTTATATTTAGAAAAGGTCACACGGTGAGTTAAGGTTAAAAATATAATTAGAAGCCTTTTTCCACGTAATTTAGATTGAAGCTGGAGACAACGAAGCCATTCATGGAAGTGCAGACATATCTTCACGAATCGCCTCCACAACCACCGCAGGCCATCGCAAGTCAGCCAAAGGAAATTCCTAATAACTCTTCATTAATTAGGAGATGACTGTTTGCACTTACCGCTGCCAAGCTGGTGGCTTCGTGTTAAGCCCCATTCGGAATGGCCTGGGTATCAGCACTCTGAACGTGACTTTCTTACAAGGTGTATTTTTCTTCGTCGATAGCGCCGGAGAAGTCCAACGGTGCCTTATGACATGGTCAAAACTTTATCATTTTACTTCACTGGGTAACAAAAAATCTTTCTACCTCTGACGAAAACGTAACAACCTTCACTAAAACAGTGAACGAAAAGAAAACTTTTTAATTACAGCTACCTGGTTGAAGTAGAAGAAAGGTCATTTGTTCAAAAAAAAAAGTAAAACATCCTAATGCCCGCCAGGGAAGAACAAGCATTTGCGGACGAATGTAGTGGTTGTCATCTTTTCTTCCACAATTGCTATTTCAACATCTTAATTGGATTTTTTTTCCTCTCGGATGTTTGGTCAGTACCCACTTCAACTCGTCACAGTACTGGGAAGCTGATGGAAATGTCTGACGGATCGATTCGATTGAGCAACAATCCGTTTTTACATACCTTTAGATCGTTCGCCTCTTCGGGCCAGCAAAACTTTCTGACCCAATTTCGAACCCAGGTGGGCTGCATGAAAGGCACCGACTTACTCATCACGCTGTAGCCGTCCCCAAACTTTTTATTTAAATCTGAAGCTGTCACCAACTGTGACTAGTTGGATGAATTTTACCAGAGGGATAGTCTTTTCATCACTGCCACACGAGAGGCGGCACCCTGTTTCTATCACAGACTCTGACAGTAACAGCCCGGTAAATACTTCTTTGGGAGCCCAACGAACCGTGTCAAAATCCGTATGTTATAGTATGGGAGTTTGGCTCCCTGAGATCTATTCGCCAGTCTATATTGCTATGAGAGTCTGTAGTTTTTACATGTTGTTTCTGGTCGGGTGTTTTGACTACACCTTCATGCACAAACTACACCTGGTAGAATTATGAAATGTTTTTATTATCTACGTAGGAACTGTCTCTTATACACACGGTACTTCGACTGGAAACTTTTCTCAACGAGCTGACTAGTAATTAAATAAAATTGTGTACTTTGCTACACTGATAGTCTTTTTTGTTGATTTTTTTTCAATGTTACGAAAGCTTTACATAAAATACAACATCACCGACAATGTGTTTCGAATCAAACGATTAGCGGCCCTTACACGATCATTAAAAGTGTCATTACTAAGTAATGACACTTCTGCTCAAACGCTCGTCATTACTGCATTACTGTACATCATTACTTTTTAGCATTACACGTTCATTATTAATGATGAGTATTTGTAACTACTCCAGCAATAGCAATAGCAATATTTTTATTTTCATTTAGCTGAAAATAAATTTGATTTGCCATTGAAAAGTTAAGGTTAATGAAATATTAACAATTTAAATCTACACTTTGTCATTTTTTCGCGTATAGTTCTAAAGATATTCAGCACTTCCACAAAAAAAATAAGAAGAAGAAATAATGTTGGTAATGATGGGAAATCCGGAATTCCATCATTACTCGTATCATTGCTGAACTCGTAGACCTTACACGTCCATTAAAAGTGCCATTACTTTTTAGTAATGACACTTTTAATTATCGTGTAAGGGCCGCTATTGACTACCTTGTATTGAGAACTGTTGGTCAGTTTGTAATACCAGGGTATGTCACCTAGGAGCCGTCGTAGGTCACATATCTGTCTGTCAAACTGAGGACTTACCCTTATTCTGAATAACGACGTATTTATTTTTCGATCGAATGTGGTTCGATCGAATCCTGGCAACCTTTGATTTTGCTAGCGTTGTTGGCAGTGTTGGTGATTGCCGAAAGTTTGACAGAAGCTGCTATATTGCTATCTATATTGTATACAACATTTTCAATCCGGTAGAAGATGCTACAAGAACTCGAGTCTCTCAATGCATGAACCGTGAGAGAATTTTGCTACATTTCTTCGTTCCACTTCATACTCTGAGTATTTCACGCCCTTAAAAAAAAATTACAGTCTGATATTGATCGTTGCTGTGTGCAATTTCCCAAGAGAGAATCGCAAGTTGACAATTATCGCAGAAAATCGAATCGATGATTCAACTTGATGATTCTCATACTAGGTTGCAATATTTCAAAACCCTTGTGTGGAGAGTCCTTCATAGACATTTTCATAGACACAACTTACGAGGTCTGTTCAAAAAGTACCCGGAATTCTCATTTTTCTAAAAAAATATTTATTTATTCGTCTACATCTATATGGTCCCCTTCAAAGTAATCCCCCCTAGATATAATACACTTATGCCAGCGTTTTTTCCAGTCTTCGAAACACCCCTGATAGTCACTTTTTGTAATGCTCTGTAGCACTCTCAGCGATTCTGCCTTTATCTCTTCAATCGATGAAAAACGCTGTCCTTTCATGGGTCTCTTCAACTTTGGTAACAGGAAAAAATCACACGGAGCGATATCTGGTGAATAAGGAGGTTGGGGCATGATTAAAGTCTTGTTTTTAGCCAAAAAATCACGAATAAGCAACGATGAATGAGCAGGTGCGTTATCGTGGTGCAAAACCCATGAATTGTTTTTCCATAAATCGGAGTGTTTTTTTCGAATTGCTTCACGCAAACGTCGCATTACTTCAAGGTAATACTCCTTATTGACGGGTTGACCTTTTGGCAAGAATTCTTTATGCACTATGCCATTATAATCGAAGAAAACAGTAAGCAAAATCTTGACATTTGATCGAACTTGGCGTGCTTTTTTCACTCTTGGTGACGTTGGGTGCTTCCACGTGGACGATTGTGCTTTTGTTTCGACATAATAACCGTACACCCATGTTTCATCACCAGTTATGACCCTTTCAATTAAATTTGGATCGTCGTTGACGTCGTTTAACAGCTCCTGAGCGATGGTTATGCGTTTGTTTTTTTGATCAAAATTCAGCAGTTTTGGAACGAATTTTGCTGCCACTCGTTTCATGCCCAAAACATTTGAAAAAATATGATGGCATGAGCCAACTGATATGCCAATTTCATCAGCAACTTCTCTAATAGTGATTCGGCGATCATCCATAATCATTTTTTCCACTTTTCCCACATTTTCATCGATTATTGACGTGCTGGGTCGACCGGAGCGTTCGTCGTCTTCAACCTCTTCGCGGCCATCTTGGAAACGCTTATACCACTCGTAAACACTTGTTTTTTTATAGCAGACTCACCGTAGGCTCTCTATAACATTTCGCACACTTGGTTACACTTTATTTCATTTTTCACGCAAAATTTAATACAAATTCTTTGACTCTTCAATTCTTCCATTGTTTAAACTAACAAAAATCGCCGAGCTCAAAAAAACACGTCTACACCAGCCGCTACAAGACAGAATATAAACAATGAATTCAGCTGAAAATTTCACCATACATTAGGGACATATGTACCAACACAATAAAAAAAAAAGGTTTGACCACCGGACTCTCCAGACGCGCGCAAATAAAAAATTCCGGGAACTTTTTGAACAGACCTCGTATACAAAGGTTTTATGCACATGATTCTATCGCAATTATCAACTGCCCTGTATAGAATCGGATCGCGAAACGAGAATAAGAGACCGTTTGTTGCTTCAGAGAACATCCCCACAGCAGCGTGCTAACCTTTGATTCTCAGAAATGTCATCGAGAGATATTCGCTCTCGCACTGGTGTCGATTCTATGTCAAATGAGCCATGCCGGGTTTTTGTTGTTGCGATGATTTCCGTTTCTCTTTGATGGCACTGAATCAATCGTGTGAAGAGTTGCCAGTGAATGTTCTTTGATACGATAAAAGCCATCCTTGGTTGTTGGGAATACAAATGAAATACGATCGAATCAATCAAATCAATACGTCGTTTTTTTCAGAATAAAGGTGATTCAAAGTCCCCAGTTTGACAGACAGATTTTGTCACTAATTTAAAAGCGTTCAATAGAGACAACATTCAGATGCCACCTGTAAAATTTCTTACACTTTGTTGAACAAACAATTTCTCTAGAATTAATGTAAAAAACCCTTCTTAATCCATTTAGTGGAATTTTCATAGATCTTGAAAAATCACTATGAGATTTCCGAAATCAAGAAATTTCTGTGATGCCAAAAGTCTTAGAATTGCATGAAACGTCAAGATTTAGTGTCATCTTGAAAAAAAAGCTTTTTATTTTAATCGACTTCCTGGCAATTTGGAGTCCCAGAAAGTCAATTTAAAAAAAAAATTTCACATGACACTAAATCTCGACTTTTCTTGTAAGTTCAGCACTGATTTTTTGCAAACGCGTTTCTCACTGAAACTGATTTCACATGCCCAAAAAAATCAGTTGTGACAAGTTCACTAGCGAGCATTTTGCTCGATGATATTTAAGAAAAAAGTTCACACATTGAATATATCTGATATGATTCTCTAGCAGAAGATATTTGGGAAATGAATTTTCATAGCCGTTATATGTCAACCCTTTTCAGAGTACATGATGAAAAAATTCGCCGATGAACAAAAATTGAACCTTTCTGAAAATGTTTAGTGCGAGTAGGGTGGTTTATTTGTGGATCATAAGTGGTGATGCATTTGAAATTATTCGGCAATATGGGCGAGTAATATCATTAAGAAAGGCAAAGCATGCTGTAATTAGTAATAGTTGTAATTACGATAAAAACATTAATATCAGTCGGTGTTGAACAGTCGTTCGCACCGCACGCGTATAGCTCTTGGATCCTGGAAATTTTTTCTGGCTACCTAGAGTTTCATTGATTCAAGGCTTCAGTCTTTTTCAAGGCTACCTGAATCACTAACAGTCTTTTTAAAGACTAACAATTAGTCAGCCTTTCTCAAGGCTATACAAAGAGTGATATTAGAATGACTAAGTGATACAAAGAGTGATATTAGAGTGACTAAGAAATTAATCAGCCTTTTTTAAGGCTAGCTAGGAGTCTAATCGAAGACTAATTTAGCCTAGTTAATTTAATTTAAAATTTCATTCATTTCAAAAATGCCTGCATCCAACCGAAAAGGCAGCAAGCCTAAGGCTAAAAATAATTCAATACGGAATAAATCACAATCCGTTATTCAACATTTTTCTAATAACATTCACGATCTTATAGAATCTAAATGTAAAAATAAAAGACAACGGACGGATTTCCCTTCCGTTGATCCTATGCCGTCTAACAATATTTACGAGATTCTTCCTGAACCCGATTGTAGCGACATAGAAGAAAATTCTTCAA
The DNA here is from genome assembly GCF_030247185.1 of Malaya genurostris. NCBI lineage: Eukaryota > Metazoa > Arthropoda > Insecta > Diptera > Culicidae > Malaya > Malaya genurostris. The sequence continues at coordinate 27,070,111 of NC_080570.1, forward strand.
AAATTCCCAAAATGGACGCTTGTCGTTCTGGGAAGAAACATCAATCTATGCCAACAGTGACGGTGATGATTTCCGACTTCAAAGCATTCCGTACTGAGCTTTCTACTTTTCTCCCGGAAATAAAAGTCTCATTTCAAATCGGAGAATGTCGAGTCTTGGTTGATGGATTAGAAGATTACGAACGACTTATTCGATATTTGTCCGAGAAACTTCATAAATTTTATTCATATGATATAAAATCAGACAGACCCTTCAAGGCTGTCTTGAAAGGCTTATCAAATGATCAAAGTATTGATGAAATTAAAAATGAACTAAAAGAAGTGCTTGGTTTTGCCCCTTCCCAAGTAATACTTATGAACAAAGAGCGAATGGTACTTCTAAACCACGCTCTGGAATTTCCCATGAACTTTACCTAATACAATTCAATCGAAGTGATGTAAACAATTTGAAAACTTTAGAAAAAGTACGTTTCATTTCCCACATTAAAATTCATTGGGAACATTATAAACGGCATAATCGTATTGCAAACTTAACGCAATGTCGTCGTTGCCAAGGCTTCGGCCATGGAACCAAAAATTGTCATATGGATATACGGTGTTTGAATTGTGGTAAATCGCATTCGAAAGACTTTTGTCCAATGAATGAAACCACTGATAAATGTTCATGTTCAAATTGCAATAGAAATCATAAATCCAATTATTTGAAATATCCTGCTAGGGAAAAAATTTTAAACGCTCGTTCGCTTAGACAACAAGTCAAACCAACGACCTTAAATTTACAGAACATACCTGAAAATCAAAAAACCGTTACAAATGCCACGCCTAATTCTTCTAAGGCACTGATTTCTTCGAATTTAAAACAAAAAACTGGTACGCCTGCCAATTCGTCTTCTAACGAAAACAATTTATTGACAGGTAGATCGACCTCGTCATCACCTTCTTCTAATGTCAGTTATGCTAGTATAACAGGTAGAAATCTACCACCTATTTCTTCTAATGTAAATTATCAAAACACAGGACCGCCTTGCAGTTCATCTTCTAACGAAAACAATTTATTAATAGGTAGATCGGCCATATCATCTTCTTCTAATGGCAGTCAACCTACAAATACTCCTTCAATGCCATTGACCCCTCTATAGTGCTAATGCTCCACGGGACAGGCTTTTGGCGTTTTTTAACCTTGCTAAAATGAAACACACACACACATACACTTCAAATGATATTCTGTTCGCTTTTGAAATATTGAAGCTTATTTGGTAACTACTCTTTTGCCTATTCTGTCATAGAACAAGCCTACTTTGGGCTGATTTGCATCATAATCAAAACAAAAAAATGGCGGTTCAATGAAGACTTAATGATATTTTTTGTTGATTTTAATTGCTATTCGTGGTTCAATCCCGCGACAATTCGAAAATATAATTCCTTTCCGATTGACTGAACCGAAAGCAACAAAAAATCACCCTTCGACGCACGGAAATAAATCGGAATTTCTAATGCTTCATTCGCTGTGCCTTCGCTGTTTGCAGCATGATCAAAAGAATCTTCCTTCGCTCGGTAAATCTTAATTTCTTTTCAAGTATTTTTCCAATCGAACAGCGCTCCCTTTCCATCCGTCCGATCTACGGGCGGCTTTCAATTCTACGTCCGCCACCCACCGCATCATCCCCGGGTGACGGGCGGCATGTCACCTTCTAAGCCAATCTCCCTCCGACAGCATCCGACATCGGCGTGCATCGAACTGAAAATGTTATCAAAACCTTATCAATTTTGTCGACTCAAACGAACCCTCATTCCGCACGCCTTTACACTTCCTTTTACCTACCTGCCAAGCCACCGATGGCTGCAGAACCGGGTCGATCATCTCCCCAATTTAGACATTCCAATGTGGGGCTTCCTGTTTGCCTGCCAGCGCATACCAAACTAATGGAGTCTGCACAGGCTCCTGCCGACGCACCGTCGGTTGCTTCCGACGGGGCCGCCCGGAACATTGTGCTGAGTCTATTTCTCGTCTCGTTTCCCCCCTACTTGTGCCGCCATTGGTGTTACTAAATGTTGTTTTGCTTCCATCGTTTTTAATTTCCGGTGTTTCTGGAAATATTAAGTCCCCTTGCATCCGGACAAAGAGTTGAAGGAAAGCAACAAAAAAAACGAGAATTACAATGCCCGAAAGTATTGCAGTAACTTTCGGCCGACGAATAGCCGTCGCATTTGGAAGCGCAACTCATCAAAGCGTTATGTTGCGAGCGAACTAAATTTTCGTCAACTTTCCGTGCAGGAATAAAAACCGGAAGAAGCTAAATAAAATCACAATCGTCACCGGGGACACGCCGGTCCTTTGGCCGGGGTGGGGCCACCTGTCGACTCGGCATAATTGCGTTCCACATCACCGCTTGCCGTAGGCAAACAACAACACCCGGACAAAACAAAACAGTATTTGCTTGTGCAAACTTCCCTCGGCTGTCTTCGGAAGGATGGATGGCCACGGTTACCGACGGACCGAGTGTCACTTGCTTCATAACATTTCAATAAGCTCCGCAAAACGATGGCGACGGAGGATCCTGGTTGGTTTGGTCCGGACGGAAGCTGGAAATAGCACGATGAGAGCAAGTTACTGCCGCTCGGACGAGTCTCATTCGGCCTTCCGTCATACTTGGGTGAACAACCCGATAACTAGGATAGAAATGGCTACCAACCGAACACCGACTACTACGATGAAACGATCCGAAATATGTCGAAGAATTTTCGCTTCGGTGACGTGCTTTATCTAGAAAGAAAAAATAACGAAAAAAGGGTTGACTTTTACGAGGTCTGATTCGCTGTAATGAAGTCATCTAATCGTAAAATGGCAGTTAAAATTGTAATTATCGTTAGGTTGGAAGAATCCCTCCGGGGGAACAGATTGACACTGCTGCTTTTTTCCTCCTCGATTGGTTTCAACCCTGACCCGGGTGTTGTTCGGAAGAGTTGTAACGTCATTATCGATGGATCAAATTTATCTTCTGATCAGCGATTGATGGAATGTTTTTTGATGAACTGTGGAACGGAGGACGATGTCGCCAGGCCGCTGTCGTTGGAATGCTTCATCAAAGATTCCTACTATAGACCGCAGCACACACCCGGTGGGAAAGCAAACCTCCGGTGAACAGGATTAAAATAGTCAATGTGGTGTGTCGACAAAGTTTCGACGGAAAGGAAGACTAGAAGGCACATCGTGTGCCTCTGTTTTACTGCTTACCTTCTCTTTCGACATGGCACGACAGGATATTGCACAGAACTTTCAATAAAGATTAAATTTATAGGTAATGCAATTACGAATGAAGGAATGGTTTGAAAGGTGGTCGAGAAATATTGCTCCATAGTTGAAAATAGCATTACGCTAACCGTTACGTAGATCGATCGCCAGGAACTTCGTTTGATTTTAAATTGCATCAACGAGAAAAGTTATTTGTCTATCTTTAGACCCCGGTACCATAAATACAGTGTACATCTTGTTCACGTCTCGGATTTTCTTCGGGATTGAAAACGAAGTTAATTTGCTTTCAGATTTATTTTTTCTGATTACGCGATTTGATCTGTTGCTCGTCCGACATTGGGAGTCAATCTTGCGAATGATGTGCATCAATTGCCAGTTTATTTTTAACAGTACCTTAACACAAGTGCAACTTTGTCCGGCCGCAACACAGTTCAATTCTCAGTCTCTCCCCTAAAGCATCACACTCCACATCCAATCATAAATTCAATTTACCAGGTATGTGGAAATTCCTGTTAATTCTTATTCACAATCACTACATCCATCCGAATACGACTTACTTTACTGTACGATGCCTCTCCAAAATTTCACTGTACAAGAATGAGTAGAACTTAGGGATCAAGATTCTTTGCAAGCGTATGAGTAATATCAGCAATGTGTGCGTAAAAACAATTTCCGGCGTTTCTTTTCCTGATTTTACTCAATAAATCTTCCATATGGAAGGAAAATAAACCAAAAAAAGCGACAATCTTATTCTAAAACTATTCCGTTTTCCTTAAAATTGCTCGAGAAAACTTATTCAGTTTCAGCTTACTTCCACCGACACATTTGATTAGCAACAAACACATTCCTATATGGATTTCCTCTTTCAGAAATTACTGCGATATAAAGATTTATGTACTTTCTATAAGTAAACCCGCAAAATAGAAACCTTTATTTTAACACGTGAAAGGTAATGTAGGTAACATATGGATGTTTGTAAGCGAACAGTATTTTTAACTGACTAATATAAAAGAGACTCATTCGAGCATGTTGTTAAAGATGGTCAATTTAATCATTAAATTTATAACTAAAATACATTTCAATTGATTTCCTCGCTGTTGTATGATGTCCGCTAAAAATGTCTAGTTTGTGAAGTGCGTATCATATGAGTATTATTCATTGCCATGGAAGTTGACCATCAATGTTAACTTCCCTCTCTGAGCAGCCTAGATAGCCGTGTAGTGTCGGTAGCGGTTTCCCAACTGCTAAGAATAACGCTACGGTCCACCTGTACCGGTGGTATAAGTCCACCAAACAGGTAAGCCGTGTGGCATCCGGCGGAATTATTTTTTACCAAGAATTGATCCACTGGTTTCCTATTCCATGTCGTAAAAGGCCACAAAAATAGGAACTCCTAAGTCAAGGTGTATTTCCGTGCCGATGGCTGAATGGCTGCAGGAGGTTAAACATTGCAGTCGTGAACGGAATATCTTGGGTTTTTCCCTTACTGGATACACGCAATGCTTAGCAATCAACTTCTTTGATCATCGATTCGGCAGGCCAGAAATTAGAAAGCTGAGTGTCTGTGGGTGTCCTCAAGGTGGTATAAGCATTAACACTCTCTTTGATTTAATGCAGCAAGCCCTGCGATCTGTTGAACAATGGTGTTGTCAGGTTTGGATTATCTGTAAATCCGGGCAAAACATCAATGGTGCTTTTCACTCATCGTAGGATAATTACAGGAGCTCGTCCGTTGCAGTTCTTTGGTTCAGGAGTCACTGTGGTCGATTAAGTTAAATACGTCGGGGTTATTCTTGACTCAAAACTGAATTGGTCTGCTCACATTGATTTCAGGATTAAAAGAGCTTGCATGGCTTTCGGCCAATGCAGACGAGCTTTTGGAAAATCATGGGGACTCAAACCCAGATATATTCATTGGATCTACACAACTATCGTTAGACCAATTTTAGCATATGGATGTCTTGTATGGTGGCAGAAAGGAGAAGTCGCGACAGTTCAGTCAAAGCTAAATCATCTCCAAAGGATGGTCCTAATGGCGATGACAGGAGCATTCACGACAACTCCTACTGCTGCTCTAGAGGCGCTACTGTGCATTAAACCACTACATGTGTTCCTAAAACAAGAAGCATTATCTTGTGCATACCGTCTTAGGGTTACAGGGCTTTGGAACAGTAACCCATTAGAATATGCTACCAGTCACACTCGCTTGTGGTCTCAAATGGTTCCGTGGGATGAGTATTTACTCGCTCCTAGTGACCTAACTCTCACATGCAGTTTTCCTTTTAAAACATTCAATGTGAGCTATCCTCTTCGTTAGGAATGATTGTCTGGTTGTCTGGAACGACAACTTGATGAACACATAGTTTGTTTTACGGACGGTTCTCTGTTGAATGGTCGTGCTGGTGCTGGTATCTACTGTCGTGAAATAGGCTGGAGCAGTCTCATTCACTTGGTAGATACTGTACTGTGTTCCAAGCAGAAATCTACGCAATTCTGTGTGAAGTACAATCGGCACTTCAGCAGAGGATCTGTGGTAAACGTATTTATTTTTGTTCCGACAGTCAGGCAGCCTTAAAAGCACTCAGTTCGAATGACTCACGGTCGAATCTAGTGATCGCATGTCGAACTCAAATTGAAGACCTCAGCATTTCAAATGCTGTTTACTTCTTATGGGTACCCGGCCATTCTGGTATTACTGGAAATGAATGGGCTGATGAGTTGGCTAGAGCTGGTGCAACGAATGATTTCGTTGGTCCTGAACCAGCTTTACCACTTTCAACTAGTTGGATAAAGCACAAGATACGTTCTTGGGCTGCATCCAAACATGCCAGCTACTGGCGCAGCTTGCAAACTTGCGCTCAGACAAAGCATTTCTACCAGATTTAGATCTGAAAATGTCAAAGTGTCTACTGCATTTCTCCAAGTATCATTGAAGTGTTCTGGTCAGAGCTCTGACTGGACATTGCAAACTCAATTATCACATGGCTACTATTCAACGTGCTGAGTATTATTCGTGTGATTTGTGTGAATGCGATTATGGTACTTCATATCATCTGATATGTAACTGTCCCGCATTGAGGCAGCTACGTATCCGGGTTTTTGGTTCTCCATACATGGTTGAGTCTGTGTATGCGGAGCTAAAATTGAAGGATATTCTCTCGTTTCTCACCCAATGTGGTAAGGAGCTATAGTCAGAAGGGTTCATCGTTCTTCCTGGAGTGAATGAATCCCTTCTGTATTAACCTTAAATAGGGTTTGGCAGATTGTTTGGCATCCTCTGGGGGGTACCGAATTTACTTCTGCTCGTACATACTGCGAGTCGTTCTGCATTCTTCCGGGAGTGCAGAATGGTGTCGCTTTTGTAAGATCTCTAAATCCTCTCGGGGGTTGGAGGTTTTATTAACAGCAGACTGTTCGGGACCTCGTAGAGGTTCAGAATTTCCTTCTGCTTCCACTAAATGTGATCCTCAGCAGATTGTTCAGCATCCCTTAGGGGTGCAGAATTTACTTTTGCTTTTATGTGTTTTTGTCTCGTCAATTTTTCCCATCCTCCTAGTCCAACCCTTACCATTTCCTTTCAATCCTTCCCTCTTATATATCGGGAAAATGATGCTAAAAACAAATTGATGGCAAGGCACAAATCTCCAAATATCAAGGGGAACGTGCCATTTGAGCCAATTTGTTCTGATTCCTGATTCCTGAACTAAAATACATTTCAATTGATTTCCTCGCTGTTGTATGATGTCCGCTAAAAATGTCTAGTTTGTGAAGTGCGTATCATATGAGTATTATTCACCCATTTCTCATTATTTTTTTAAGGAGTTTTAGATACTTTTTGCCAATAATCAATAATTGATAAGTTTTTGCTCTCGTGTATTCCGCCTTAGAATTGTATCGTTACAATTATGCAAGTGAAGCATTGAAATTTTGCAAAATTCACACAATAAATCAACTAGTACGTACGATTATCGATATTCGGATGAGTGTAAAAAGCATATTTGTTTTATTCGTATTCACGTCATCCAGTTATGTCTCTGACATTACCCTTCCGCCTTTTTTCCACATGTTCATAACTAATGAAGTGTTACCCAATCAGTGCGTAAATCATCGAAGAAAATAAATTATAGTAGTTGACGGTCAGATAAAGGGAGTGTGGTGGGTAAGGCAAAAGTACCCAAGTGTTTTTGAACGCTTTCGCAGTGTAAGCTAGGGTTTTGTCGTGATGCAACTTGACATTCGCACAAGACACCTTTTTTTGATCCCATCAAATGCACAGCATCGTTTCCTTTCTTCAGCGATTAGGTTTTGCAGATGATGTCTATTATGGTCGACCTATGATGTTTTGCGCTTAGGATTCTCAAGATAAATTGATTTCTTATCTCCCTTCACGACAGGTGCAGAAATTTCTTTATTTTATACCGAGAAAACTAATTTTTCGCTTTTCCTGTTGTCTATCTTTCAGCTCTTGAGGAACCTATTTTTCCACCCTCTGAATCCTTTTTATGATGTTTAGATGATCAGAAAAACGTTCAACCACTTCGCTATTTGGTCCGCAATGGCATCTTCTAATCTTTTGGTTGACCTGTGCGTTATTCACACTGAAATTCCCTCTTTTAAATCCTTCATGCCAATGTGTATGTTTGTGTGTACGTAACAGAATTATGCACTCGATTTTCTCGAATGTGTCTGAGCCGAATGCTATTGAAATTTTTCTGGGCCGAATCGAGTAACAAGAAAAAATGTGCGAAAAAAATTTGTGCATTCGATTTTATAAAAGACTACTGATTTGAATCTCACAAGCTTAGAACAGACATGTTGTTGAATAACAAATACCGAACGCAGCAGAAAAAGCCCCCGTAGCGGTGGTCGTGTCATTGCCGAGCAACGGTGTTTAGATTATCGGGCAGCACTGAAGTCGAGTGTCCCTGACTTCGGCAAACACCGAAGACGAGTGTTTCCTCAAACAGTTGCTTGTACTATAATCGCATATACCACCACGGTATGACGAAAAATGGCATTTTTAACACTAAAATTTTTAACATTTGCTGCATTTTTTTTTAATTTGCAATATACGTTTAGCTATTGAAATAGCTTCAGAATGTCGAATAGTAGTTCAAGCCTTTTCAACATTTTTGGCTATTTGAGCAGTAGCAGCAGTTTTGAACTTTTGACCGTTTTGATAACTGATTAACAATTCAGTATTTTTAGCATTATTAACATTTTTGTCAAGCAGTTGGTTGTTTAGAAGTTTTATCATTTTAAACCTTTTAAGCATTGTTGACGTTTTCTAGCACTTCCAGTATTTTTTATTATTTCAGGATTTTTCTAGAATTTTCAACATTTCTAGTATTTTTTAGCATTTCAATAACTTCAGAAATTCGAATAGTAGCTCAAGCATTTCCAACATCTCTGTCTTTTCTAGCAACAAGTGTACACTTTCTAATACTGATGCTAATTTTTTGACATTTCTAGCAGTTGATGTTTCGAAGTTGAAGTTTTCAAAAATTTTAATAATTCTAGCATTTTTTGCAATCTTAGCAATTTTTGTGAACTGAGGTCATTTTTACGCGATTTTTAATGCATTTTCAGGTTACGTGAAATTCCGAAATTACGCAGTTTTTTTACCCGAATTTCCAAAGTTATCCGCTATGTTTGTTTTGTCTTAGAAATGCGTGAAATTTCGAGATCTGGTGTTATATTTTTGTAAGTCAAGTCTCTGACACACTCGACTTTTCATGCATTTCCTAGACATTTGGCATCGAAAAATTTCGTAAATAGCGTTAACATTACGTCTACTTAGCGGTTCAAATTGAGCTGTCTAAGTTTTTGCACTAAGCAGTTCAATTTGAACTGCTCTGCACTGACGAGTCGAAGACGAAACGTAAAGAACAGATAAAAAAATTCTTTAGTTTGTGGGCTTTTTTATGCGGCTTTATGCGATTTCCCCGTGTGAAAAGAGACCTGAGTGTATTTTTGTCTAGTAATTTTGTATGTTCAGACGTTTTACCATTCTTAGCAATTGCAATAGCAATTAAATGTTTGTCTAATTGTTTAGTAGTATGCTTAGAACACTTTATCATTCGTAGTAAGCTTCATCTCCGTTTTTAGCATTTTTGGTATTTTAAGAGCATTATTAGCATTTTTAACATTTTGAAAATCTCTAGAATGTTTAGCATTTCTATCGTTTTTACTAATCGTTCCTTAGATATTTTCAACATTTTTGGTATTTTAACTTATATGCCATTTTCAGTACTTCTGGTATTTTCACCAGATTTGGTTTTTAAGCTTTTTCAGAATTTTTTAAATTTCTAGTTATTTTTCTAGTATGTTTGTCTAGTAATTTCGTAAGTTTGGAAGCTTTTGCATTGTAGGCATTCTAAGCATTTGAGCAATTTTTAACCTTTTCAGCATCTGGAGTGTTTTCGAAATTCAAGCATTAGTGGCATCATTCGTTTAAGTTGCTGCTTTAGCAATTTTAAAATTATTAGCATTCACATCCTTCCATTCAATAGTCGCATTTTTAGAATTTTCTACATTCTTGGAATTTTGAACACCTACCCGGTGAACGACCGCAACTAGGTTAAAACCGGGTATAAATAAACGACATAAAAAAAATTTTGAACACTTTTGGAAAACTGGAGTGAGTTGGCATCACTGGGAGTACAATGCGGTGCCTAATGTCGTTTTCGCTTGATACCAAACCTAACCCAGTGTCAAACCGTTTTTTTAAGCCAGTTTCGAACCTGGTTGTTATATCAGATTTGCTCAAACCCCCGTTGCTAAGTGCGAAATCAACACAGTTTCGTGAAAAGTGTTTGTTTGATGAAACTACTCTGGGTCAGTTTCCGTTTTCTCAAGCGAAATCGACAAAACTGTTGCTCTCGAAAAAAGTCTAATGTCAATATGTATCAAACAACTTATCGTAAAATAATTGGTCGAAATAGTTAGTTTGAGTGATAGTGTAGCTGTGGCAAGTGTGTATTGGTTAATTAAAAGTGTTTTTCATTGAATAATGTTGATTCGTGAAACTAAAAAAAAAACGCGCATAAAAAGTAAACCTTTAATTTCTTCAATACTTAACTATATTTAGATATTGATGCTAAATGAAGTTATGTCATCAATTTTCGTACCCGATATTAAAGGTTCAAACAACTACTGAGTGGAGTAAATGGCCAGACCAATTATTTCAGAGCGGTGTCAACAAGTAAAGTCAATATTATCAATCTTTAGGTCATTCTGAAAGCAAAAAAACATTGATTTATTCTCAAGCGAAATATTTAAAATATTGTTTGGAATTCTAATTGATAGAAATCAATGTTTTTCCCCTAATTATAGCAGAATATTCTTTGATTATTCGAATTTAAACTACAAAAAAATTCCTATGTATTTTGACAGCATCATTTGAAAAAAAATCGTTTGTACAACAGCGCCATCTTCATGTCGAACTGTCGTTAGAAGGCCAATAGTCCAATCCACGTGCGAATGTGTTGGTGTGGCTATTCTCAGCAGTTGAAAGGTTAATGCTAGTGTGAGTATGACGGAATAATGCAATAAAAAACACTGCAATGCCAAGAGAACAGTTGAGAAAGACATAAAATCGTTCAGGAAACTCTATATCACGTAATGGAACTGTCTTCTACTTGGTTCATTAGTTTATAGCTTACGAAATTCTATATGCATTTTTCGCAGTGTATGATTATGAGTCAAAAATGTTTTACCTCAGTGTAAAATTGAACCCACACCAAACTTTGACTTCGGCTCGCACACATTCTAATTTCGTATATGAATAGATCTGCGCACTCTGCATCGGTGTGAGTAACAGAGACGTCAAATTGCTCAATACACGCTCTTTGAACATAACTCATGGTTGAAGTTGCCATTACTCAAATTCATAAACTGGAACAATATGTCAAAATTTGAGTATGGATTTGAGTAAAATAAACTCGTTGCCATGAGTTCTCTCGCATTTATTCATACATTAGAGTAAGCGTTGAGTTTTTAAACATTTGAGTGAAAAAAATACTTCTTGCAGTTCAGTGCGATTTCATTCTCGGAATATTCTTATCGAAATAAAGAATGCAAGAATACGTCGTTTTCCATTGCGTTTCTAGATCCGGTTTTGAAAACATTGATCAACGTCAATAATTGATGTTTTGTGATTTAAATTATACTTAGTGAAATTATCAAAATAATTCAACTTTTACTACAAGCCCTTCAAAAGGAAACGGTTTTGAATCACTATTTTGCGCATTCAAAAGCAAGAAGAATAACTTTGGAAATGAAAATTAACGAAGAAAAATTTCTTCATTTTGAGAGCAAGGAACTCAAATTTTGAACAAAACATTTTTTTTTTATTTTGAGTAAAAATTACTCAAGTTTTGACAATTTCGCCCCTTAACTCCGAAAAGAGTAGATATGTGATAACTCAAGTTTAGAGTACGTGCACTTTTTATGAAATTGAGTGATGTGTCACTCAATTTTGAGTTATGTTCAATGAGGGTGTAGGTAACGTTGTGAGTACGGATAAACTCTATGTTACAGTATTGTACTGTATTTTTGACCCAAATACTGCGTACTGTTTTCTACCATTAAATGAACTGTATTTAAATCTTTACTGTATTTTCTTATTGAAATTATTGAAAAGATTAATGCAGAATTTTAAATCTTCAACGCATCGAACCGCATTACAAAACGTCAGACAGAACAGTGACAACACTTAGCGAATATAAGTAGGAGAGACCGGGGCGAAAATAGCAGGCATTTTCACAGGCGTGAATTGCTTCCCTGAGCCAAACAGTGAATTAGATTATGAGTGAAAAATTTTTCATTCACTTAACTCAAAGGCAATTGCTAACGTCTGGCATACTTAACATGTAACATGTAGTTTCATAGCAAAACATTTTCTATTTCAAGTTTCAAATTATTCATTTATAATACTCCCAATACGTGGTGAATTAATCAACTAAAATAAAACACTTAAATAGAGAAAAAATGCTTCAATTGGACTTAACCCGTATCCAGCACGCTGGACATCTAAACTATGACTCTGAGTGTGTCATGTATTATCGAATAAATAATTTCATGTGTTCGATTTCTTCCTTCATCCAGAGTCACGTAACAAGGAATGCGATATTTCCGTACCTTTCTACCGATAGTTTACGGTGACATAATCGTAACGACCTCCCCTTTTTCTCCAAACTAACATACATAAATAAACCAATTTGCATAAATTTGTTCAGCTACAATGAATTTCGAATAGACTTATCAAAACTCGGTTTCCGATGACTGAGGGAGACAGAAAAATTCAACCAATCCAATGATATGGGTTTTGAGAGAAATGAATCCAGTAGCGAAGTAACCGACTCTGTCTGGTGGAATTAAAATTCTGATTTTTTTTTTTCGAGTGCTCGTTACATACTCCAATCGATTGCTATTCAGAGAATCAATTCGAACTCGTTCCTCGCCGGTTCACTCCGGCCGGTTCGGAATGAGACACAAATCAAGCGTAATCGAAGCAAATTTCCGCTCGGAATCATCCTTTCTTTCAGAACGTTTGATTGCAAGGTAGCAGAAGAAGACATTCGATGAGGAAATTATTTACAGCTTAGACGACGATCGCTCAGCTCACACTCCGGGTCCGTCCGGTGATTCCCGATGGTGGTCAGTAGTGTAAAGTGCAAAAGATTTACGTTGGAATTGTGCCATGAATTTACAGCTGGTAGTTCCGTTGCTCCTGCTTTTTATTTATTTTTTATTTTTCTTCATCCCCAGCTGGAAGAAATAAGTGATTCATTCAAACGAAACGATGAAAACTGCTTGGAGCTGATTTCCCGTACATTTATTCGAGTACGATGGTGGCAGTTGCCGGGAAGAGGAAAAAAATCGGATTACTTTTTGCCACTGTGCAACGGAGACAGAGTGCTGTTTCCGGTCAACAGTTTCAGTCTTACGAACGGTGGATATTTCCCTGGACCCCGGATGAAACTTCTGGTGAAACAGAAGTGCCTTCCGTCGAAGAAACAGTCCAGCCGTTGGATGCAGCGAGGTGCAAACTTTGCAAGCTGGCAATCGGAAATAAAACAAAAGCTTCAAAGTTGGAACTCACCGTCCTACAATCGTTCATTACTTGGCTGGTCAAAGTCGTACAAGGAAGCCTTTGTTAAAACGATTAACTAAACACGGTAAACGGGGGGAGAAAAAGAGAAAACCGCACGGGTACCATCTTCTACGTTTATTATTCCTACTAATTACCAGGCAGTTTACCAACGTCGTGCCTTAGCTTGCCAGTATTTGCTCACCGGACCGGCCCAGGATGGATCGTTTAGGCAACCGCCTGTTTTATGAGGCAGCCCCTTTTTTGGCAACCGGAGAACAGCCTGGGGTGGGGAGCAGAAAGATTTGGATGTTGGGAAAGGAACATAAAACCACATCGTTTCAAGGGTGTTGGAGCAAAAGTGTTAATTTCTGTCGGATCAGGCTTTCTCCTGGTTACCATTTTCCCCTGATCCGGTCCGTTACAATTCGCTCAGCGATGGAATGAGTACAACAATCCGACGTCGGTTGCAGGCGAGTTGGATAAAAGTGCAGTTATCTGTTTGTTAGAATGTGCTTAGCCTGGAACCGGATCTTCACGTGGTTCACGTCAGAGAGAAAGGCAACATCGGATTCCAGGAAGGATACCCCCGTTTTAGAGTTAATCATAAAGCAAATCTTTACTCTGCCGGTGAATGCTCCGATTTGTTTTCCTTCTACTGCTGGCTTTCTCCGGACCCGTCGAACCGGAAGATATCCCTACGAACGAAACTAATTAATTTAGGAGTGATTATGTTGAAAGCTTCGGCAATTTACCTTTTCACAGTTCTTTCCATAATTACAGCTCACAAAAGAATTCTTCAAGCGAGCAAACACTTTTAAATTGGAAGTCTAGAAAGGTCAAATTTATGAAGTCGCTTCCCAAAAATTCTATCAATCATCCATCACAGTTACAATGTTTTTCTTATATATTCATATAAAAACTAAATTAATTATTTAAAACCTTTGTCAGAAGCACTCTTATTTTCAGGTGTCGCTTGAGAGATTCAGTTTACATTTCATACATTCTGAAAAAGTGATTACCCAACCAGAACGTTCCGAAATCGAGCGTTTGATCTGGTCACGTGTAGCCGATTTAAAATCCGATTTGAATTGACTTGAAGTTTATTTAAATAAAAAAAAACAAAAACACGCCGGATCGATTATGAAATCACTTTGAGTGGTGCTGGAGTAGTGTTTTACTATATATTACTGCTTCAAAAAGTCTAAAAACTCTAAAATTCTAAGGTAAAAAACTCTTAGACTAAGATTATAAATCTCAAATAAAGTAAGACTAAATGCCTAAGAATCGAAGACTCAAAGCTTAAAAGAATTTAGGAGCCTGAGATTCTAAGGCTCTCAAACTCTAAGGATCCAACACTCTGAGACTCTAGGACTTTAAAACTATAAAAGTCTGATATTCAAATAACCTTAGACACAAGAAGACTCGAGAACCCAACGACTCGAAAACTCTAAATATCGAAGACTCTAAGACTTGAAGATTCGAAGACTTGAAGACTCGACTACTCGAAGAATCGAAAACCCAAAGACTCGAAAACTCTAAATATCGAAGACTCGAAGACTTGAAGACTCCAAGACTCCAAGACTCGAAGACTCGAAGAATTGAAGTCTTGAAGACTCATAGACTTGAAGACTCATAGACTTGAAGACTCAAAGACTCGAAAACTTGAACACTCGAATACTCAAAGACTCGAAAACCCAAAGAGTCGAAAACTCTAAATATCGAAGTGAATAAATCTCAAAATATCGAAGAGTCGAAGATTTGAAGACTCGAAGACTTGAAGACTCAAAGACTTGAAGACTCAAAGACTTGAAGACTAATAGACTTGAAGACTCGAAGACAAGAAGACTCGAAGCCTCGAAAACCCAAAGACTCGAAAACTCTAAATATCGAAGACTCGAAGACTTGAAGATTCGAAGACTCGAAGATTTGAAGATTTGAAGATTTGAAGACTTGAAAACTTGAAGACTTGAAGACTTGAAGACTGGAAGACTTGAAGACTTGAAGACTTGAAGACTTGAAGACTTGAAGACTTGAAGACTTGAAGACTTGAAGACTTGAAGACTTGAAGACTTGAAGACTTGAAGACTTGAAGACTTGAAGACTTGAAGACTTGAAGACTTGAAGACTTGAAGACTTGAAGACTTGAAGACTTGAAGACTTGAAGACTTGAAGACTTGAAGACTTGAAGACTTGAAGACTTGAAGACTTGAAGACTTGAAGACTTGGAGACTTGAAGATTTGAAGACTTGAAGACTTGAAGACTCCAAGACTCGAAAACCCGAGGAATCGAAGACTCGAAGCCTCGAAAACTCGAAGACTCGAAGACTCGAAGACTCAAAGACTCGAAGACTCGAAGACTCGAAGACTCGAAGACTCGAAGACTCGAAGACTCGAAGACTCGAAGACTCGAAAACTCTAAAACTCTAAAACTCTAAAACTCTAAAACTCTAAAACTCTAAAACTCTAAAACTCTAAAACTCTAAAACTCTAAAACTCTAAAACTCTAAAACTCTAAAACTCTAAAACTCTAAAACTCTAAAACTCTAAAACTCTAAAACTCTAAAACTCTAAAACTCTAAAACTCTAAAACTCTAAAACACTAAAACTCTAAAACTCTAAAACTTTAAAACTCTAAAACTCTAAAACTCTAAAACTCTAAAACTCTAAAACTCTAAAACTCTAAAACTCTAAAACTCTAAAACTCTAAAACTCTAAAACTCTAAAACTCTAAAACACTAAAACTCTAAAACTCTAAAACTCTAAAACTCTAAAACTCTAAAACTCTAAAACTCTAAAACTCTAAAACTCTAAAACTCTAAAACTCTAAAACTCTAAAACTCTAAAACTCTAAAACTCTAAAACTCTAAAACTCTAAAACTCTAAAACTCTAAAACTCTAAAACTCTAAAACTGTAAAACTCTAAAACTCTAAAACTCTCTCTCTCTCTTGTCTTCTTGTCTTCTTGTCTTCTTGTCTTCTTGTCTTCTTGTCTTCTTGTCTTCTTGTCTTCTTGTCTTCTTGTCTTCTTGTCTTCTTGTCTTCTTGTCTTCTTGTCTTCTTGTCTTCTTGTCTTCTTGTCTTCTTGTCTTCTTGTCTTCTTGTCTTCTTGTCTTCTTGTCTTCTTGTCTTCTTGTCTTCTTGTCTTCTTGTCTTCTTGTCTTCTTGTCTTCTTGTCTTCTTGTCTTCTTGTCTTCTTGTCTTCTTGTCTTCTTGTCTTCTTGTCTTCTTGTCTTCTTGTCTTCTTGTCTTCTTGTCTTCTTGTCTTCTTGTCTTCTTGTCTTCTTGTCTTCTTGTCTTCTTGTCTTCTTGTCTTCTTGTCTTCTTGTCTTTTTGTCTTATTGTGAAAAAGTGAAAAAGTGAAAAAGTGAAAAAGTGAAAAAGTGAAAAAGTGAAAAAGTGAAAAAGTGAAAAATTGAAAAAGTGAATAAGTGAAAAAGTGATAAAGTGATAAAGTGATAAAGTGATAAAGTGAATAAAGTGAATAAAGTGAAAAAGTGAAAAATTGAAAAAGTGAATAAGTGAAAAAGTGAAAAAGTGAAAAAGTGAAAAAGTGAAAAAGTGAAAAAGTGAAAAAGTGAAAAAGTGAAAAAGTGAAAAAGTGAAAAAGTGAAAAAGTGAAAAAGTGAAAAAGTGAAAAAGTGAAAAAGTGAAAAAGTGAAAAAGTGAAAAAGTGAAAAAGTGAAAAAGTGAAAAAGTGAAAAAGTGAAAAAGTGAAAAAGTGAAAAAGTGAAAAAGTGAAAAAGTGAAAAAGTGAAAAAGTGAAAAAGTGAAAAAGTGAAAAAGTGAAAAAGTGAAAAAGTGAAAAAGTGAAAAAGTGAAAAAGTGAAAAAGTGAAAAAGTGAAAAAGTGAAAAAGTGAAAAAGTGAAAAAGTGAAAAAGTGAAAAAGTGAAAAAGTGAAAAAGTGAAAAAGTGAAAAAGTGAAAAAGTGAAAAAGTGAAAAAGTGAAAAAGTGAAAAAGTGAAAAAGTGAAAAAGTGAAAAAGTGAAAAAGTGAAAAAGTGAAAAAGTGAAAAAGTGAAAAAGTGAAAAAGTGAAAAAGTGAAAAAAGGGAAAAAGTGAAAAAGTGAAAAAGTGAAAAAGTGAAAAAGTGAAAAAGTGAAAAAGTGAGAAAGTTAAGAAGTGAAAAAGTGAAAAAGTGAAAAAGTGAAAGAGTGATAAAGTGATAAAGTGATAAAGTGAATAAAGTGAAAAAGTGAAAAATTGAAAAAGTGAAAAAGTGAAAAAGTGAGAAAGTGAAAAAGTGAAAAAGTGAAAAAGTGACAAAGTGAAAAAGTGACAGTGAAAAAGGAAAAAGTGAAAAAGTGAAAAAGTGAAAAAGTGAAAAAGTGAAAAAGTGAAAAAGTGAAAAAGCGAAAAAGCGAAAAAGTGAAAAAGTGAGAAAGTGAGAATGTGAAAAAGTGATAAAGTGAAAAAATTGCAAAAGTAAAAAAGTATAAAAGTGAAAAAGCGAAAAAGTGAGACAGTGAAAAAGTGAGAAAGTGAGAAAGTGAAAAAGTAATAAAGTGAAAAAAGTGAAAAAGTAAAAAAGTGAAAAAGTGAAAAAGTGAAAAAGCGAAAAAGTGAGGCAGTGAAAAAGTGAGAAAGTGAGAAAGTGAAAAAGTGATAAAGTGAAAAAAGTGAAAAAGTAAAAAAGTGAAAAAGCAAAAAAGTGAGACAGTGAAAAAGTGAGAAAATGAGAAAGTGAGAAAGTGAAAAAGTGGAAAAGTGAAAAAGTGAAAAAGTAGTGAAAAAGTGAAAAAGTGAAAAAGCGAAAAAGTGAAAAAGAGAAAAATTGAAAAAGTGAAAAATTGAATGAGTTCAGTAAAGTGTAGAAATAAAGAATCTGAAAGTTTACGAGTTTAAGAGATTCAGAGTTTTAGAATTTTAGAGTTTTAGAGTTTCAGATCTTTAGAGTAGCATAGCTTTGGAATTTTAGGGTATATTTTTTGCATTTTCGTCAATTTTAGCATTTTCGGCGTTTGTAGCATTGACAGCATGTCTCACAATTTTGGCATTCAATTTTCTTTCGCATTTGTTAGCATTTTCAACAACTTTGGTATTTTTTATAGCTCGTTTAGATTTTTCATCACATATACGTTTTTAATTTTCAACGGTTTACCGTCATATTTGGCATATGACAGCATAAAATAGCTTCGGAACTAGTCTTTAGCTGTTATAAGAACTATGTAATGAAATAAACAAAGAAACAGAAAATGAATCCAATTGTCTAAACATTTCTTAGGTAGCACCAAAAATTGTGACCTATTTTCTATCATAAGCTATCTCAACAATGAATTGCTAATGTACTTCAGTTGTTTTCGATTGTCACCATTGTTTACCACAAATCGTCTCATTTTTCTTCTTTCTGATTTCTTTCAGGTAAATATCTGGAACCCTGTGAAACCGAACCAATCCATCAGGAAGCAGCTCGAGTGCATTGTTTTCGCCGACATTGCCACCACGGTGCATCCATTAAAGCCAACGAAGCGCAGGCAAACAATGGCTGCTTACGGGTATAATGACCGACTGGTGTTTTTTTGTGAAGCTTCCTCCGTTCACCGATTCAACCGGGAAGTCGAACCCA
Source organism: Malaya genurostris (assembly GCF_030247185.1). Classification (NCBI taxonomy): domain Eukaryota; kingdom Metazoa; phylum Arthropoda; class Insecta; order Diptera; family Culicidae; genus Malaya; species Malaya genurostris. The sequence continues at coordinate 27,089,022 of NC_080570.1, forward strand.
CGCTAAACAGTGTTCCGTCGTTGTGGTTATTAGGTCAGAATCGGAGATAAACATTTTTTTTACCGATGAAGTATAAAGTTGCTGGTTCGTAATTTTTTATTGAGCAAGCGATTTGTGCAAGAGGAGTCCAGCCTACTTGGGTTCTAGCTGAACTAGGTTTGATGCTTTACAATCAAAATACAAAATCGAGTGGTCGGAATTGATGTTACAACTATTTTGATCGTGCGAAAACATCTCCGTCCATTGTTCTTTTCGTGCAATTATTCTTTTCATTTCTAACGAAGGATAATACTACAATTGTTCACGCAGCACACCTGTACCTCTGACGATTGTGATTAAGGGGTGGCATTCTTTTCTATTCGTGTAGTAAATAATCAATATGTTCTTCTCGCTATTTTCCAATAAATAGGAGAGCCATAGTTGGTGATTTGTTTAAACTGAAAAACATTAAGTCAAATAGTAATTTCAGAAATTAAAAGAGTACTTCGATGAACTTCACAAAACTGTTCTCCCCTTGAATAAATAAACGAAAACATTATGCATAATATCTTTTGCGAAACGAGAGTAACCGAAATAACAACGAATGAAATAAAAAAAATCCAAAATGCCTCTTCAACATTTTCCGCTCCGTTCGCGGGTGTTGTTTTCAAAACAAACAATTCACGTTCGCTGGGGAAAATTTAAGTTCCGCCAAGGAATTTTCCATATTTTTTTTCAATTCAGATCATGGAAAAAAAAAACGACCAGAAGACGACCGTGTCGAACAAAAGTGCGGATAATCGTACGGGCAAATAAAACCAAACAGCAAACATCAATTCACTTTGCCACCGTTTCGGTTCACTGCAAAAACGTTGGAACCTCATAATATACCAACCGGCAAGGATGATGATGATGATGATGACGACGATGGAAACACACACATATATTTCCTGCATCCTGCAAGGAGAAGATGATGACGACGGGGAGGTAGCGCTTCACTGAATGAAACAAACTGGTACCGGCAAACGGTTCCGCTTCTGAGAATGCCGGAAAATGTGGAACCATTTTCCGTTTCATTCTGGGAATTGGGGATTGTTTGCGTTTCGGGGCGAAACGGGCTGCCAAACAGGAAAGAAAGGACGTTTGTGTGAAGATGCTCACGAGTGAATGTCACAGCGGCGATATGCGATCTAATCAAATTGCAGCCACTTATCATAAAATTTGGAACCGGTTCTGTCTGCGGAAAACCCCCGTAAAGTTATGGAATGGTGCCTTTCTGATTTTGCTGTGGCTGAGTCGACATATCGCGTGGAGGGCTATGATGATAACAAAACAAAAACGTTACATCCTACATATATGAGTGTTGTTGATGGCTTATTACCCAGGTAACGGGAGGATGACAGCTTGTGTATGCCCGGAGAAAGCCCTTCTTCCGTGGTGCTGGAGCGTGAAAGTACGTATGCACGCGCTTTGACAGACACATCAAATGTCTTTGGTCTTGTGAATTCCGTATCATTCATAATTTGTTTCATGTTGAATTTCATGAAGCGAAATGAAACCATTCAACAGCTGGTTCATAGTCTACGTAGTTATTGTTCGACTTATCCTTCAGATTATTTGTTCCGTTTCTGTCGTTTGCCGAACAGCTTTATTGTTTGGTATCAGAACATTTCGCAAGGGGGTAGAAACATTGTAGTGTAGGGATAGAACCTAGAACAAATATGTATCAAGTGTACTCGTTTTCGTCGGAACTTCCAACTTGCACATATTGCAATAACGGAACTCATCTATCTGCTGATGGATTACGTACAACAGATGACAATCTGTCGTACGCGAAGTGAACGTTGTCGTTTCGTGTTGCAATAAGACCTCGGTGTTTACTCTCGGGAGGATCCAATTGTTGGGATTGTTTGTACAGTGGCAAAGTGATACCAGATTCAGATGTGTCTGAAACGGAAAGAGATGCTCTAAATCGGTGGATTATGGCGGAACCGGGACGAGCTAGTGTCTCTAGAGAAAACTTACACGAAGAGAATTCAATATTTTAATCTTAAAAACGGTTCATTTCATCTGTCCAACTGTGGGGGTTCCAAATTACATATAGGGTTGCCACCTGCTCCAGCCTAGAAGAAACTGCTGAGCTGCCAGACTGCTACAGACTCCTGCACGGAAAGACCGAAATCAGCATTTTAGCGAAAAAACTAGTTGATTTTCTGATTTTAGTTAGTTAGTTTTTGAGACAACTAAAAATATCTTACTTTTAATTTTTTAATTTAGATTTTTTAACTCTCATTCTCTCATTAATAATAAACTATCAGTTGAAATGATTATTTTTAGTTGACTTCACCAATTAAACGTGCTTTCATGTTTTAACTAAGGCACACTCCATTTCCATTCAACTATTTTTTCAGTTGAATTAGAAAAATAAAATGTTGTTTTCGTTCCAACATAAATGGTTGAATTGCCTTTTGCAGTCTGTAGCTGTATGGGGCACTTTCTTCGTAAAAACGTTAACACTGTCAGAGTCGGTGTTGAACAGTCGTTCGCACCGCACGCGTATAGCTCTTGGCTCCTGGAATTTTTTTTTCTGGCCTAGAGTTTCATTGATTCAAGGCTTCAGTCTTTTTCAAGGCTACCTGAATCACTAACAGTCTTTTTAAAGACTAACAATTAGTCAGCCTTTCTCAAGGCTATACAAAGAGTGATATTAGAGTGACTAAGTGATACAAAGAGTGGTATTAGAGTGACTAAGTGATATTAGAGTGACTAAGAAATTAATCAGCCTTTTTTAAGGCTAGCTAGGAGTCTAATCGAAGACTAATTTAGCCTAGTTAATTTAATTTAAAATTTCATTCATTCCAAAAATGCCTGCGTCCAACCGGAAAGGCAACAAGCCTAAGGCTAAAAATAATTCAATACGGAATAAATCACAATCCGTTATTCAACAGTTGTCTAATAACATTCACGATCTTATAGAATCTGAATGTAAAAATAAAAGACAACTGACGGAATTCCCTTCCGATTCTATGATTCTATGCCGTCTAACAATATTTACGAGATTCTTCCTGAATCCGATTGTAGCGACATAGAAGAAAATTCTTCAAAAATTCCCAAAATGGACGCTTGTCGTTCTGGGAAGAAACATCAATCTATGGCACCAGTGACGGTGATGATTTCCGACTTTTCTCCCGGAAGTAAAAGCCTCATTTCAAATCGGACGAAGGAGAATGTCGAGTCTTGGTTGATGGATTGGAAGATTACGAACGTCTTATTCGATATTTGTCCGAGAAACTTCATAAATTTTATTCATATGATATAAAATCAGACAGACCCTTCAAGGCTGTCTTGAAAGGCTTATGAAATGATCAAAGTATTGATGAAATTAAAAATAATCTAAAAGAAGTGCTTGGTTTTGCCCCTTCCCAAGTAATACTTATGAAAAAAAAGAGCAAATGGTACTTCTAAACCACGCTCTGGAATTTCCATGCACTTTACCTAATACACTTCAATCGAAGTGATGTAAACAATTTGAAAACTTTAGAAAAAGTACGTTACATTTCCCACATTAAAATTCATTGGGAACATTATAAACGGCATAATCGTGTTGCAAACTTAACGCAATGTCGTCGTTGCCAAGGCTTCGGCCATGGAACCAAAAATTGTCATATGGATATACGGTGTTTGAATTGTGGTAAATCGCATTCGAAAGACGTTTGTCCATTGAATGAAATCACTGATAAATTTTCATGTTCAAATTGCGATGGAAATCATAAATCCAATAATTTTAAATGTCCCGTCAGGGAAAAAAATTTAAACGCTCGTTCGCTTAAAAAACAAGTCAAATCAACGACCTTAAATTTACAGAACATACCTGAAAATCAAAAAACCGTTACAAATGCCACGCCTAATTCTTCTAAGGCACTTATTTCCTCGAATTTAAAACAAAAAACAGGTACGCCTTCCAATTCGTCTTCTAACGAAAACAATTTATTAACAGGTAGATCGACCTCGTCATCATCTTCTTCTAATATCAGTTATGCTAGTATAACAGGTAGAAATCTACTACTCAATTCTTCTAATGTAAATAATCAAAACACAGGACCGCCTTGCAGTTCATCTTCTAACGAAAACAATTTATTAATAGGTAGATCGGCCATATCATCTTCTTCTAATGGCAGTCTACCTACAAATATTCCTTCAATGCCATTCGCTTCTTTAAATGAAGTTGATTTAGGCGATATAACTGAAAATAAAATGATCTACCTACAAGATCAACTTTTTCAAATGATCATCCGAATGAATTCGACTTCATAAGAAACCTCAGAAAGCAATTCCTGCTCTCAAGGAAGGAAATCTTCTTACGAATAACGAAAAAGCTCAAAAACTTGCTCAGCAGTTCGAGAGTGTCCATAATTTTAATTTGAACGTTGTGAGTCCTCTCATATAAATGAGAATTCAATTTTTTTACCAGAGCAGTTTGGATTTCGTCACGAACATTCAACTACTCATCAACTTGTCAGAGTAACGAACATGATAAAAGCAAATAAATCTTCTGGGTTATCCACTGGAGTTGCTCTTCTAGACATAGAAAAAAGCATTCGACAGTGTTTGGTACAAAGGTTTAATAGCAAAAATGTCTGATTTCCAGTTTCCCATTATTTTGATCGAAATGATTCAAAATTATTTAATTGATCATACTCTTCAGGTCAGCTATCAGAATTGTAAATCTGAATTGCTACCCGTACGAGCCGGTGTTCCGCAGGGTTCGAGTGTAGCTCCAATCTTGTATAATATTTTCACTTCTGATCTTCCAAATCTACCCGTTGGTTGTCAGAAATCGCTATTCTGTGACGACACAAGTCTGTTAGCCACAGGTAGAAATCTAAGAGTGATCTGCAGTCGCCTACAAAGAAGTTTAAATATTTTCAGTGATTATCTGTCAAAATGGAAAATTAAACCAAATGCAGCCAAGAGCTTCTTTTCTTAAACCAAACAATAATCACATTCTCAAATTGAATGGCTTGGAATTGACATGGTCTGATCAAGCTAAATACTTAGGTTTAACATATGACAAAAAACTCACTTTCAAGGATCACATTGAAGGAATCCAGGCAAAGTGTAATAAATATATTAAATGTTTATATCCTCTTATAAACAGAAATTCTAAGCTCTGTCTAAAAAACAAATTGTTAATTTATAAACAAATTTTCAGACCAGCCATGCTTTATGCAGTACCAATTTGGTCAAGTTGTTGTTCCACCAGGAAGAAAACGCTTCAAAGAATTCAGAATAAAATTCTGAAAATGATTTTGAAGCGTCCTCCCTGGTTTAGTACAAATGAGTTACACAGACTCACAAATATAGAACCATTAAATGTAATATCACATAATATTATTAGCAAATTCCGACAAAAATCGATGCAATCTTTAATTGAATCGATTCGCTCTCTGTATTAGTTAGTAAGTTAGTATATAAGTTCTTTTTCCCCATTACACAATACAAGTAGGTTTAGAATTTTCCCTACACAAAAATCTCAGAATTGCGGAAGCAAATGATGTCCTCATGGTAACAACCAAATCATATATATATATATATATATATATATATATATATATATATATATATATATATATATATATATATATATATATATATATATATATATATATATATATATATATATATATATATATATATATATATATATATATATATATATATATATATATATATATATATATATATATATATATATATATATATATATATATATATATATAATAGAGCTGAAAAGTCACCACTTGTGGCTGGAAAGCATCGCTTTTGAGTGCATAAGATTAATTTCTAATTTATATAAGATGAACTCGATTGATAATGAGAAAAAGTTTATCACTTCAATCGAAATCGCAGAAAGGTAGAGAACCGCTATAAAAATAACTGCTTGCATTCAAAACTTGAATACAAGCTTGGAGAAGAGAAGCTTAAATATCGATATTCGTATCGCAATCATGTACAAACATATAATTGCATACATTTGGGCTATTGATGTAATTTCGTCGGCTACAAAACAAATTCAAATCACGACAAATAGACTCTATATTCTGGGTTCGTAGATTCTCGTGCATTTGCGGATTCAAAAGTGTGACGATTAATTGAAAATGTCGATCATTAGAAATTTTGGTTGCCTTGTTCCACATCAATGGCTCGAACAACCCCATGGGGCTGATTCTTCTAGTTTTAAGTTCCGAATTTAGTTTCATACTTCTATTTCAAAATTTCCCTCCAGATCACAGACTAAAAAAATAAAAATAAAACTATGACTCTAGAACTGAATCCTATTTCAGGATTTTGAAAATGGTTTCAAATTCAGTTCCTTATTCAGGGATTCGAATCCAGAGATATGATTTAGGATTTTTCAGAATTCATGAACAAAATACAGGATATGAATTTTAGATCTGGATTCTGAAACTAAATATTGGGTCTGAACACCGAACCTTCATTTAAAAACTGAATTCAAAACTTTAATTCCTGAATTAAATTTCAGAATTTAATTCATCAATTCAGTCTCAGCATTCATTTCCAGAATTCAGAACCTACATTGTGGAACTAAATTGTGGACATGATTTCTGGAATAAAATGCTCAGTTCCTATATTAAGACTTGGAATTCAAGTTCAGAATTTAGTTCTATAACGCAATTTAAAAAATTCTAAAAATAATTTCAGTTGCTTACTTCTAGAACTAAATTCATGACCTGGGTTTTTTGATCTAGATTCCGAAAATTTGCAGCTGAATTCGGAGCGTGCCCCAGATTTATATATTAGTTCTTATATTTTAATAATTATAAACATTGGACAAATTACGCAAAGCAGGTTTTTAGAACCACTCAAATATTTCCAAATGATTTTGAGTTTTTCTACTAGTATCTAAATCTACAAAACTGTATTTGTTCCGTTTTATTTAATTGTACGGTAGAATATGTTTGCCGTCAATTAGTCGTACTTTAGTATAGATGCATCGTAAAAATTCTGGAAGCGAAGCAATAAAAGTTGCAAAATATTCACAATCTAATACGAATGATTATCTCTATTCGGAAGTGAGAAAGAAATATGTCAGTTATATTCGTATTCACGTCCTCCAGTTATGTCTGTGACATTACCCACCCGCCTTTTTTCTTCTTCGAAGTTACTTAGCCCTTTGTTGACCTTGAACTGAAATAACAAATTTATCTCACTTTTAGGGAGATTAGTCACATACACTAAATCCTCAAAAGATGGCACCTATCATTCTAAGTGACTTTTCTGAAAATACTGCACCTCGAAAACCACATTTTTAACGTTGGGATTTTGAACCACTTTGCAGTGGGGATCCTCCATTGAAATTTTAACAGGTGGCAAATGTGTTTTTAAATCAAATACAAATTATAATACGGAATACTTCGACAAATTTTCAAGGACACATTTTGCATCGTGCGGTACACTGTCAGAGTGACAATGTACTTTAACGAGTTTTCTATAAAACTAGCAACACTGAAGGGTAAGAACAAGTTCACCATAGTTACTGTTTATTATAGTGAAAAATAAATAAACAAACAGTTTTTATCTGATAATCAAGATCACAAGCGAAATGTAAGTAAAACAATAATCTAGAATGATTAAGTCACCATGAATATACTACTAGCTGTATTGACATTTGTAGATTCGTGGGTGTTTGTGTTCATTTTTCATCTTTTGTGCTAGTGCCGGTGATATTTAGACTGATTGTTGCAGTTTAATACAGCAACGATAAACATAAACAAACAAGTTTGTTTTGCACCGTAGCAACTAGCATAAAGTGTTGCCAGAAACGATCTCCTTCTACATTTTCAAACTATTGCAATGAAAGGGAGTAATTTGCTAGGCTTACTTGTTCAGGCTGTGAACCAAACATTGTCGGTTCGTTTGTATGGGACTTAGGGGTATTATTATTTGTATTTGTTTAATTGGTAACCACGTTTTACTAGTTACAAAATTTACAGCAACTCGAATCTCAAAATGTTTTTGTCTGTATGATTTCAACATAATTTAATTTTAATCAAGATCAAGTTTCACATTTAGGCACAGAGAACAGACATCCAAGTAGAGATTTTAATGTGTGTAAGAAATTTAACGGTTGTTTTGAAAAGCAATCACCAAGTAGCAATTATCCTATAGAGGTGCTTTGAGCAACCCAGTAATCCCTTATGGGCTCTTGCGTTCGAGCTTTTATACGATGGTAATTCATGTGTGCAAATTCCTGCGCAACGGACTTTTAGTTGTATGCTTTACACAACTTTTTTGAAAAAGTTTGTACTAGCTTGGATGTCTGTTCTCTGTGATTTAGGTTATTTCCTCACAGAAAGAAATTATGAGTTTTACAGGAGACATAATTCTTCAAACGATACAATTCATAACTACTGAACTTCTCAAATGCCACAAAATTCCATTCGTACAGAAATTTGCACTCGGCTAGCAAGTGAGACTGTATGAATTTATATGCACGATTTACCAGCCAAGCAGATATGTGCTTCTGTGGTTCAGTCGATTAACTGGTGTGCTTTGTGATCTGTTTTTTGGTTCAAGTCGCGCTGTTGATGTCGATCTTTTGATTTTTATTCCTTTCGTTTTAAAGCTATATAATTTTCAAATCACACAATTTTACATGTTCTTGAATATAAATTTGTGTGAAACATGACGCTCCATTTATGTGCGTCTGATGAGATGTAAAATCACAAGAATTTTTCGAACTGCATATTACAAAGCAAATTATGTAAAACTTCCGATCTGACAAGAAATCAAATCCAAAAGTTCAAGACTTAAACCTGGGTGCATTTTACTTAAACCTGGGTGCATTTTGAAAATTTCACAACCATCATTGTACGAATTAATTCAGTCCTGTCCTAACGAGCTCATTTTTTTAAACAAATTTTATCAAGTTTTAAATTTATCGAATCATATATTGCTTCATATTCTTAAAAGAATGTCAAGAGAAAGTCATAATCTCGGAAAGATTATGTTCCTACCTGTCACATTCCACAGATTCCTGGTTGAACTCAGCACTAGCAACAATAAAAAATAACAAGTCCAGAGTCTGCAGGTAAAAATAATTCGGAGACCCAATCTTTCCCGCTACCAACGAAACTTCGTGACTAAAAATGACAATAAAAAAGGTTTTCGTTCCAGGTCTTTGCAACTAGCGTTGACGGTAGCCACCGAATCGCAATAAAAAAAGGATTGCTGGCGCTAATGCGGATGACATTGGAATTCTCCATCCACTCCACCGGTTTGAGTGAGGTAAAGTTTAATGGAATAGACCTTCCTGAGAGTTGTTCTATCCGTTGCTCGCTGAAATTCCTTTCTACATTCCTGTCAGAGCGGAATTCTTTTGGTTTTGGTTATGCGAGGAATTTCCCCCGGTTCGAAATAAACAAAAATTCTGCAGAAATACTGCATATCAGTTCGAGTCACACACCATTTATACTATTTATTTATTGCAGATGTCGCCACGATCGCCACTGTTTTGTTCACATCTCGCTAATTTTTTATTTTGGTATTGAACAATCCAATCAGCGTGGTCACCACGAGATAGCGTTATGGTGATTGTTTCGACATATCCCATGTATTTAGAAAATTTTTTGACGAATTTTTCAATTTACTTAAGTTTGAAAGAATGCAGATGGCAAAACCTTACAAATATGGGTAAGAAAAACGATTATTCACGTTTTGCCATCAAACATATGATTTCAAATTGTCCTATACCCTTGACAATCTCGGATGAAATTTGAAATTTTCAGTTCACATACAGATTTGATTCAGATGATAAAACATGAGTAAATAGACTAGTCATAAAACTTTTGATCATATTTTATCAATTAATCTCAAAATCCAACCATAAAAACAAAGCTTTTTCCAGATTTTTTTTTACCAAATTTTCACACGTTTTTGTATGTTAGTATTCGATACATAAGAAAAAAAAAATAAAAACCCTGCATTTTGTTCGAATCTTCAAGCAAAATCTGAAAATTATCACCATCGCTTAGTTCAAAGCTCGCCACTCGGGCAGCGCAGCGATCGCAAAAGCGTTGGTTGGATTTTTCAATATCGTAAGATTAGTTTTCCTATTTCTGATTGAATTTACGTACGAAATAAACGACATCGGAATAAAATGTGAGTTAGACACTTGTGACAAGTATGTGGGAAGTTAACCAATCGTTGTAGATGAAAATTCTTTGTAAACGACATAAGAACTTCGGTATCATTCCAGGAAGTGGGACCTATTAGGTTTTACACGATGACGACACAAATAAACTGACGATAAATCAAGTTCATCTTTGACAGCTGCCGGTGCTTTGTTTTGGTTTGCGACTGCAAATTAAAAATTGGAAAATAACGAAAAAGGGCCTGTAAAAAAAAGTGTTTCACAGTGAGAAGAACTAAAAAGATTGCCCTGTGTGCGTTTCCAGCATTAATTTTAATTTTATAGTCACGAGGTTAGACTTCTCCACTAACGGGGCTCCAACCAGCGAATTCCGGCTGTATATTTGACATGATATTGATACGCCATGTAGATACCATTGGAAATGTCAATCATGCAAATATATTAGAATATCTTATAATGTGAAAATGATTATTTAGCTCAGTGTGGAGAACTATTGGGGCATGTCTGATCCTAAGACAAGACCTGACATCTGGGGGGGCTGCTTTTGTTCCAAAATGGACCAGTTTCTGATTGGCTGATTTTGATGTTGCCACCTGCACATTGTGAAAAGAAAAAAACTTTTGCAGGGTACGCGAGCAATGATGCCAAGTATAAAGAAAATCAGAAAACAAATTTAATATAATATAATTTTAGCTCACCAATGAAAATGAAAATTTTCGGAGAATGTTTCACTTTTTTTTCAATCTCTTTGGTAATAAATGTTTATAGTGGCAGGACTGTGTAATTAAAATAGGCATCAAGCCGTTTTTCTTTTTAGTGAATTAAAGTGTAACCAAAAAAGACTTGTTAAATTAGTGTAAACTCGAACGTGTGTTTAGTTTTACGAGAAGAATGAACTGTTGTGTTCCACACTGTGGTCGCATTAAGCATTTCTATCCAAACCTGAATTTTTCCGGTTTCCTAAAGATCCGGTAATACGTCAACAATGGATCCGATTTTTCATTCAACATGAGATATTTCGTGTTTTGTCATCAAAGCTCAGTTAATTGTTTTAAAGCATTAATATATAGTGAAGAAATGCATTCACCAAAACATGTTTTATGTTTATTTCAAATCATAAACCTAAAGTCTAAAAATTTAAATGTAATATTTTTTTCCTAGAATAGTTAAAAAAATCTGTAAATATGGCTACACTGTAGCCGATACGTTGGTATTTATTCCACAGGGCGAAAATGACGAGAAGGATGATTCGAAAGGAAGAATAAGAAGCCAGTTGTCAGGTCTTGTCTTAGGTTTGATCGAAGTAGTCGATCGCGTTAAAAAATAACGTCAAATGCATTGAATAGCAGAGATGCCAGATCTGCAGAGTTGGCTGGAAATCTGCAGATTTCGTGTATAGTACTGCAGACAGTTTTTGTTGTGCAGACTTTTGCAGACATTTGAAAATCGAGATTTTCGCAGACTTTCGTCCAAATTTACAGACTTGAAATTGATGCAACCTTTTGTTTTTTTTTTGCTCGTCAAGTCAGTTCTGCGTGTCCAACTTTATAAGGAATTACTGCCATACTTGCTGACTGCAGATTTTGCAGATTTTTTTTGATATACAGACTTTTGCAACCCTGCTTGCAATTGTTTGAAATTTTCACCTGCCATCTCTGTTGAATAGTATCAATGTAAACCGCTAAGCATGTTCCATGAGTTTCCTCTTGCCATATAAAAGCGAAATGAGATCCAGCAATTTCCGGTAGAAGTTAATTTAAAAAAAATCGGTTCCGAAGTGATAGAAACCTTGCAGCCACTCAATTTGTAACTTGTTTGCTACCATTTCTTACGTTGATTTTAACTATAACTTGATTATTTAGTTTGATAGTAATATTTTTATGTGAGTGCGATTCAAACTAATTAAATCAAAATATGAATTTAAGTGAACACATGCATACGTAATTGGAAGCATCTCGAGCATCAATCGATTCATTTCTGGCAATGATCTGACAGGTTAAAACATTTGCGACGAAAACCGATCAGTGATGGATGTGGCACCTCTGACATTTTTAATGCATTCCAACGGATAATCTGCTCTTCTGCAATGTCACTTCTGGCCAGAACGGTACGTGTTCGATTGCCCGTTTCGAAAGCTACCGCCACCGCACCCGATTGTGTAATCCATTTAACCGAAAACCCAATATCCTTTCATTCACGACTGAAATCCGGAAATGGTTACGCTGCTCTTATTAAATCGAGATTACTTCCTACCCATCACACTGGAAAATTTCCCATCGAGTCACACCGTAGCTTCACATTTTATTTAACTCCCATCCAGAGTTGCCATTTTAAAATATGTGTTTCAACTTGAAATATCTGTGTACCATCTGTGTTGCATATTTTTGATCATAATCTATGAAAATCTGTGAAAAATATTTTGAAAATCTGTCATTTTGATTAAATATAAAAATCTGTAGAAATCCGTAAAATCGTGTGGCAAAATAGGTAAAAAAAAATCTGTGGTTTACAGAAAAATCTGTGAATATGGTAACTCTTCTCCCATTCCCTGTAAACGAACGAAAGCAAAACAAATTCGCCGTTGCTGAACTCTGGCACATATTCGCCCGGACTAAACCCCCCCTCCAACATTGACTATCCATGTTACCGCGTGAGTCAATGTTTACCGTTTTCCGATGTCTGCTTCCACTACTGCATACACAGGGGAAAAAATATATATCTGAAGTGCAAAAGAAAACGAGGATAAAATGTAATTTCACTGTTGCTTTATTGAATTCGCTTTTTTTCTGATCGGGAATTTTCCTACCACCACCAGCAAGTCCACCCCGTCGGTGATCGGTGATCGGTTTCGGGGCTTAGACATCGTTCGGGAAGCAATTTTCACAGAAAACCAAATTGGTACGGCGAATAAATAATTGAACCTCGGTAGATATACGGAAAGAAGGGGCCACTCAGATGAGCTTCGTTCTTTTCAAATAATGTTCATGGCTGGAAACAAAAAAAACGACGAATGTAAATTCCGTACAACCATTGAAACGGAATAAGTTTCAAGGGTTTGCTGTAATAATCCGATTATGAGCAATGATTTTCCTCTACGTGCTTCCTATTTAAATTCCTAATATCAAAGTGGATGCTTTTTTATTGGTAACATAAAAGTGGACTTGTTGATTCATTGGATTGCATTCTACATATTTGGTTTGAATGCGTATTGCTTCTTTTTCATAGTAAAAACGTTGTAGGAAAATATTTTTCATTTGTCATTTATCGCTTGCTAAGGGTTAGAGGAATCTCTTTATTTGCAACCAGTCAACGTATTCTGCAAATGTAAACGCGCCGAGCTTAGTATGGCGAATCTTTTAAAACTTAACCCAGTGGACAAACGGGTAGAACTTGATACATGGCTTGATATGAATGAATTTCTACAATTCGGACCTTTTAAGGACCGAAATCGTTCCCACAGAATTATTTGATATTTCCTTACAATGCAGTAAGCAGTACAATCAAGGTATAAACTCTGTTGGTTGTATCTTTAGTCCCGATTCCGTCACACTTCTGATTGAACTAACATCGGAAGTGTGTACGCAGCATGTCAGTTCTACTCATAATCCCGACATCCAGTAATGTCTTTGACATTACCCGTTCACGTTTTTAAATCGTAATCTATTAACAACCCTTCATATCCAGGCGGTGAATGCGAATTCTGTAACATCACCCCAATCAAAGACATCATATTAACAAGACATCCAGCTCTCACATTTCCCGAACAAATCATTGGCAACATACTTTTTAGCTAGAATGGCGTCCTCACGCGAGTCCGCATCGAATTTCGTACATAGAAGTAGGTGAGAGAAATGTCAAATTCGTGCGGCCAAAATAGCAGCACTGCGCACCCATACAGTTCAGCTGTTTTTCAAAGAAGGGCGAATCTAACATTGACAGCAAATGGAGAAAAACGTCGATGAATGTTTCGACTTTGGTTTCTAATCCTATTTAGAAATTTTCGTATATTCTCAGATCAACTTTTGATTAGACGATGAACAGTTGGTTCATTTTTAAAAGGCATGCAAATTTTACCACTTTTCTTCCATATCTACTGAATAAATCAACATAAAAGGAATTTCGCCATTTTTCGATTTGTTTACTTTTATGCTTCCTGTGTGAATTATGAAGCTACGCCCTTGCGCAATTTTCGTGCAATTGGTTGGTTGGATCCTTTCTTACTAGCGATTGAACCATCGCCCTGTTTGTTTGCGTGGAATACGGTGGGCGAAACTTACGTAATCAAAGACAGTTTTGCCCTTTATAGTTCTTTGTATTACAAAAATTGAGATTTTTGTAGAATCCGAATTTTTAGGCAAAATTGTAGGCTTTTGAAGCATTTATTGGTAGGTGAGAGAAACTCGATTTGTTTACTTTTGTAAGATTCGCCCATCTTTGAAAATCAGCTGAATTGACATGATGAGCGATCTAACCAGTCATCTGACACCGGTATGTGAGGACCAGCCATTTGAAAGTACACCGATTACGTTGAGCCCCTCGCGTTTTGAGCCCCAAACACTGCGATATTTTGATACTCATCGTGACTCTCAAATTGTGAAAATTACCTGCACTTGATGTACACTGTCAGCTGTATTTTTTGCAATCAGCTGATTTTGAAGTTTAGATTTTGATCTCATCAAAATGGCGTCGTGACAAGAGGCCGGATCCTAAGACAAGACCTGACATCTGGGGGGCTGCTTTTGTTCCAAAATGGACCAGTTTCTGATTGGCTGATTTTGATGTTGCCACCTGCACATTGTGAAAAGAAAAAGCTTTTGCAGCGTACGCGAGCAATGATGCCAAGTCTAAAGAAAATCAGAAAACAAATTTTTTAAAATGTATAATTTTAGCTCACCAATGAAAATGAAAATTTTCGGAGAATGTTTCACTTTTTTTCAATCTCTTTGGTAATAAATGTTTATAGTGGCAGGAGATATTTCGTGTTTTGTCATCAAAGCTCAATTAATTGTTTTTAAGCATTAATATATAATAAAGAAATGCATTTACCAAAACATGTTTTATATTTATTTCAAATCAAAAACCTAAAGTCTAAAAATTTAAATGTAATATTTTTTTTTAGAATAGTTAAAAAAATCTGTAAATATGGCTACACTGTAGCCGATACGTTGGTATTTATTCCACAGGGCGAAAATGACGAGAAGGATGATTCGGAATGAAGAATAAGAAGCCAGTTGTCAGGTCTTGTCTTAGGCCGGATCTAACGTTGTATTTCACAGCTAGAGGCGTACGTGTGCGAGGATGATGTACAGCGTTGCCAGGTTGCCAGATTTGTCTGGCAAATGCCAGATTTTTCTCGTTTCGCCAGACACTCAAACTAACCACATTTTTTGCAAGATTTCCTAAATTTTCCAAATTTTCCTAGATATTGTCAGATCTCGCTAGATTTTTACGGTTTTGGCCTCTATACGATAAATGGGGAAACCTTTTTTTTCTTTTCTTTGCTCTCTGAAAATGAAGCCCGGCAAAAAATTTCTTGTATATAGTAGACCCTGATAAATCCAGATAAAATTTTGAGTTTTGACAGATTTTTGAAAAAATGTCCTGGCAACTCTGATGATGTATGCAATTTTAGCTGTCAGAATACAAGGGAAACCAAATTTCCACTTGCAAAATCATTTATAACTTATTTACAACGTCATTTGTACAAGTGAAAAGTGAATTTTATCGTGAGAAAAATCATTTTCTACCTCTGTTTTTTCGCAGTACCCAAGATTCTGTTTAAACAAAGATACTTTTCAATTCCGATTTTAGCATGCGATAAAATGTTATTTTGATCATTTTGAAATGATATTATTTGTCGCGTACATCATGAAATATTACTTGAAAGACCGTACAAATGCACAAACCTAACCGAATATGCGATATTATGATGAGAGATAACTTTGAATTTATTTCTCTAGCGTTCAAAATAACCTCAACCGAACCAAGCTAAAACAAAAATTATTACACCAAACAAACGAAAAATCTTGCAATTTAAAATGAACAGTTCTTAAGACAGGTCCTAAAATTCTACAAAATAATTCAAATTATATGAGTTCTCCATAGCAGCCTGTGTAAAATTCAATCGTCATCCTATGAAAGGTTCAAATAATGAAACTTAGATGGCGCGTCAGGTAAAATCAGCTTTGCGTTAGATTGCTATTATGTTCAATGTGATGCCGTGCGATGGCGTTGCTGAACTGAAGATTTATTTCGCTCCAAGCTGACAGGGTCTGCCCCAATTAAATGTACATTGATGGAAGTTATAAGAGGGTTGAACATTCCTCTGTAAGTAATAGGGTAACAGAGGTATTTTGGCCCGCTTTAGGATCGATTTTATTTTGGCCCACTGTGTAAAAATATCCACCAAATGTTTTAATATCTTTGAAAAATCCTTCCGCAATAGGTAATTTAATGTGATTAGCTTCAAACTGATGCAACATGGGTTACCTAAGATCGATTGAATCCATATAGTTTGGTAGGTGGGCCAAAATATATGAAGTGGCCAAAATACCTCTGTTACCCTATAACTCACACGCCAAAAATATTACAAATGTAACGTCATCTCGATATGAGATTACTTGTTCAATCGCCAATGGCGGTGGTACATTACTATCTGTCAAAATTGGAGATAGTTTGAGTGAACGTTACTAATTATGCAGTCATCCAACATTGAATAGTGGTGTAATAATGTGAAATAAAGATCATGTTTTGAGACGAATCAATTAGTAAATATTCAGAAACATGACGAACTGTAAAACTTGAGACGAAAATGTTTCCTAAATTGTAAAATGAATTTATTTTTTAATGGGAAAAACGATGGCTGAGGGATCTGAATCCATATTTTTAATGAGAAAACTTGAATAAACATTAAACAGTTTGATTCAGGTACGTTGAAAGATATGATTCATGTTCAAAGTTATAAGATGGAAACAGGAGCTCCGATGAAATAGGGAGCCGTTACCCTAGAACAATATGGTTTTTGAATATCACAAAACATTTTTTGATTTTTTTTCTTTTCGAGGCATTCCATTAAAACTAGTGGCGTATCTAGGGAGAGCGAAGTACGTGGTAAACGAGGAGGGTGAAGGCTAATCTTTCCGTACCTCAGATGAAGCCTTTCTGTTGTCTAGTATTGTCTTAGGGTGAAATGTCGACAACAGTTCGGCCATTCCACGATAAAAGGGCTTTAAAGCAAATGATAGTTTCTCTTCTTTATTTTTTTTTTGCATCGCGAAAAACAACATCGATTTTATATTTGACGTTCAACTTTTCGTCCAACTTTCAAGCCAAATCCACAAGCTTTCGATTAATGTTGGAAAATTTGAGAAAATATATATAATTGTTCCGTAATATTCCAAAGAGAAAGTAGACAAACAGACTCTCTGATTTGCAGATAGGCTCTGTTGTCATGGGACGGTCGATTTTGAGTGTTAAGATTTGTACCAAAATTTGATTTTGAGCGATATTTTAAACAGATTTTAAAATTAAAATTATAGTTTCTGAGTTGTCCAATGAAATGAGGAACAACATACGGGAAAATGAGAATGTTTCTTTTCCTCTTCCTGGGAAGGATGCGTTCGATTCACAACCCAGCACATGAAGTCACAACATTTTTTTTATCCGAGAGGAAAATGATAACAAGGATAAAACATCTATTATCGAAACAACATCCAAAATAAATATTAATAGCAACAGTAGCAGCTCTTCATGTGAGCGTACCATTTATCGTATAGGCAAGTCAGTCATTTTTTATTATTAAACTATACTAATTAGTTTATGTGTACCACAGCCCAAAACTCTACATCAACAAGCTGAAAATTTGCATCAGACCAAAACCACCAACAACTCCGATCAATATCACCACCAATGGAGAGCCCAGTAACAATGTACTTTATGAATATCTACTTAAATAGGGCTAAATTATTCATCCATAACATAGAAGCATTCTTGCACTCGTTCCATTCCGTCCGGCTCCAAACGGGGAAACGCTTCGATCCTTGCTCACTGCCAGGAAAAGTAGCTGAATGAGCAACACTCCATGTATTATTCAACAATGGTGTACACCTTCGTTCATTTCAAAAAGTCCCCTCTCCGATAACCAACCGTCCGTGTGAGTGTCCAGAGTGTCAGCGGACAGACAGAGAACCGCCGGTTTGACAGGGAACCTGTCGACATTGTTGGTCACCGCGGAAACAATGGCTGTAGGCAGGCCGATCCCACACGTCTATAAACGGAGCCGTTGGCCGCCTGCTAGCTGCTGATACCGACACTTGTTCCTGTAGCGGAAGTGAGTCGGAACAAAACCGGCACCTTCTCGAAGGCTTCCGTTGCTCGACAACGTTTTGTGTGGGTGTCTATGTTCAATCCTCTAGCAAACGAGTCTCGTGTTGTGTGCTAACTACTGTTTGTTCCGATCTGTTCGAAACGAATTGCTGTTAGGATGGGGGAGCAGTGAAGGGCTTACACGAGTAAAAATATTGATAATAAGTCAATTTATTGATTAATGGTTGGTGTGATTGATGACCAGTTGCATTTATGTTATCTTTGCCAGCCCGGACTGATTCACTGTCGGAAAGAAATTTATCGACATCTGATTGGATACGAAAGAATTTCAACTTCTGATTAGCTGATTTTTGATAAATCAGTCAAAAGTGAATACTACTGTCGGATCATTAGAGGCATGAACTATAATATGTGTATTTTCAATTCATCATAGAATGCAAATGGTTCAAAACTAACACGATGCAACGTGCTCACCCGTTGATAGTTTCACCGGAAGTGATCTGCTATTATCAATTCGGTCAATTAATTTCACATCAAATTATTTATTTTGCGTTGACGTTGGCCAACACTTCGAAGGTTATTTCTTCATATTCTGGCTTCAATGCTCAATGTGATTTAACAAATTTTGCCAGCTTTTATAAATTTTACTAGTTTTTGTATGATCTGACTCGATATTCACGCTTTTGGCTTCTAGACGATAGGTGGTGAAATCCCTTGTTTTGCTCACGGAAAATGAAGCCCGATCCAAAATTTCCTTGTATATAGTAGACCCAAACAAATCCAGATAATTTTTTGAGTCAGAGACAAATTTTTGAAAAAATGACCTACACACTTAAATTTTTTAGCTGAGTATCGGCAAAAAAATGCCGATATTCGCACAGCCGAGTAATCAGCAATCATCTCGGCAAAAATAAAATTACTGAGCGTCTCGGCACCCTAAAATTTGACAAACGTCAAATATTGCCGAAATCGTCAGCATAAGATTTACTGTTTGCTCAGTGAAACGTTCACTGAATATTCGGCAAACCAATAAAACGAAAAAATGAAAAAATAAATTACCGAATCATCAGTAATTAAAAATATAGTCAATTAAATTTGTTTGAAATTTCTCAACATTATAAACACGCCATTCAGGATCAAAAATTCATTTTATTCACATTTAAAGGAGGCTTACAAATTTGTTGCCAGTAGTGCTTAAAGCCTCTACCTGAAAACATGTAGCATAACAAAAAGCGGCGTTTCCAGATGCGACCACCTTGAGTCGAGCTGGAAATATGAAAATAAAAATATATATTGATTTTTGGCTTACAAAAATGTTCAATATTTGATGATGCATATACGGTATTGTTCAAAAAATAAACTTACTTTGATCTATTGAATTATTCCATGCATTGGGTTTTTTTTCGCATATGTTTTGTCTCGAGGACGCTTTGAGCCCCGTGTTGGGTGTTTTCCCTTATAATCGCGAGTGCTCTGATAAAGTCGCTTTTTATAAAGCGAAACATGTCACTATATTTATTCAATATTTTTACTTGCAAGTGGTTCCACGCTTCTTCGAAGATTATCCATTTTTTCACTCGAGAATTTCATTAGAAAATAATCGCACAATGCGAAGCAAAAATGTAACGCGGCAATAAATGACAGCTGTCGTGCTGAATCTCGGCAACAGCTAGCGCATATTCCGAAATCTCGGCAAACGTCTCTGCTGATGTCGGCATATCTGTTGTTTACTGATAAATTTAGCAAGCAATTATGCCAAATTTCGGCAAAGTGAAGCATTTTACCGAAATATCAGTGAATGCATTTAACGAAGTTCAGAAACATGCGTATTGATTACTGAGCAATCAGCAAATTTACGTGTTGCTGATCAGTTTCGGCATTTTATTATGCCGAGCTCATGAAATGGTTTTAAGTGTGTAGCATCTCTGGCGTGGACAGTAAAAATTTAAGAACAGCCATTTTAGTATCAAATCTTTCAAATATTTCATCTTGTGATATTTATAAAATATTATTCTCCTCTAAGTGATTGCATCTTGCACTTAACACAATTACTTACTCAAAACAGCTAAAATTCTATGTGCAAAATATCGAAATCAGTCAGTAATTTATTCATTCGGATATTTACATAAAACTTAATGCATTGAAGTGATTGTACAAATTTTCTGTGAACATGGCAACCCTAGGCACAGTACAGACCCGGTGAATTTTGTCGACCCACGTATGTCCGATCATCGGCCCGATTGAGCACGATATCGACCGATCCATCCGATATCGACATAACGGAATGAGCAATGAATTCTTACTCGACTGCATGATTTTTCAGTGCTCGATCGGTTCAGTGCTAGAATTTTCGCTTGAGTTGAATGCTCGATCAACCCGATCGACAGTGACATTATAAATGTCATTGAATATTCGCCCATTTTATGAATGCGTTTGTCTAAAAGTTAGGCGACTTAAGCCATTTCACAACACTCCAGCTAGAGGAATGGATGATGCTGATTAAGGTTTAAGGATTAAGGATTAAGGTTTCAACAATTCATGCTGGAATCCTAAGAATAACTGGTTATTTACTAGTTCTGTATAGCCGAAAAACTTGAAGATTCAAAAATTCAGTTATATAATGTTTTTATTTAAAAATAAACTGAAAAATCAGAACGAAAATGTGCAAAATCGAGAAAGAAGAAGAAGAAGACGAATTGACAACTCGGTCCGTATCTTTTCACTCAATTCCGACAGATTTCCGAATCAACCGGTTGTAGAAATTCATTCGGAATCGGTTGTTTCACTGGAGTTGGAATTGATTCAGAATTCATTATGATTTCCACATGGAATTGCGAATGAAAATTTTTCACCGATTCGGAATTGATTCGAAATCCATTCGGATCTAATAATGTGGAACGATGTCAGAGATGCCAATTAAAAATTTCAAATATCTTCAGACAGGGTTACAAAAGTCTGTATATCCAACAAAAACTGTACTCAGTAAGTATGTCTTGCTGGTAGCAATTTCTCTATGAAGTATGATACGCTAAACTGACTTGGCGAGCAAACAAAATTTTGACGAAAGTCTGTGGAAAAATTGTTTTTCAATAGTCTGCAAAAGTCTGCACAACAAAAAATGTCTGCAGCACTATGTGCGAAATCTGCAGATATACAGACAAATCTGCAGATCTGACATCTCTGGACGATGTAGAATTAACACTGGTTGCTACACTGATAAAAATTTGCACGATCGTTTCATATGTAAACATCACTTCAATTTAATTTGCTTTTTCATGTCAATACATGCAAATCCATGGCTACATGGCTGTCCCGGGTTGGCGGTACAATGCATAGGACGCTGGTCTTACAAGCCAGTTGTCATATGTTCGAGCCCCGACCTCGAAGGATTCTTAGTGTCAGTAGGATCCATAGTACTAGCCATGCAATGATTCTGTACACTAAGAATCGGCTGCGAAGTCTGTTGAAACAGAAAGGCCAAATTCCACAAAAGGAATGTAATGCCAAGACTTTGACATGCAAATCCTCTAAGATGCAAGATTAGTTTATTTTTCACTTAGCTTCGATGTGTTGTGTGGATGTGATGTGTTTGGCTATTGAATCGAACTACATGTATCAAACACTTCTAGTGGAAATGAGTACAGCACAAATGTATGTGCAAAACACTTGATTCGGACAATTGTGTTTCAATTGAAATCTATATGGAAAACAATGTGACATTCATGACATATATCTTATCGTTTTGATGTGCATTTCAGATAAATGTAGCATGATTTCCACTAAATATTAATAGTTTTTACACTTTTTTTATGAGTTAAGTGTATGAATTTCATGTGTTCTACGAGAAGTGATAGTTCAAATGCTTTGCACATGATGCTAGCGTGCAAATTTTTTTCAGTGTAGATAGAGCGGTTTTGGCTGTGTTTGTAATTTTCTCATGATATTAAGTATTGCGACGGGGTGTCACCGTCCAAGTTTCTCCAAGTTATCAAGTATTACCGCATTTCGGAAACAACGAAATAAAACTCTGTTCTCAGGTTATAGCAACTGGACGTAGTTCGACTAATAACTCTGAAACGCTCGATTTTTACACTTTCCTTCCCCAAATCGTCTTGCTTTTCCAAAAACAAATGACAACTGCACTCAGATATGGAAAAAAATAATAAAAATATCAATAAATAATTTGCACGCTACCAACATGTGCAAAGCATTTGCACTATCACTACTTGTAAAACATATGAAATTCATTACAATGTACACTTAACGCATAAAATGAGTGTAAAAACTGTTGATATTTAGTGGAAATCATGCTACCTCTACCTGAAATACACATCAAAACGATAATATATATAATTACTTCTAGATTCGATATGAATTTCATGTAAATGTCACATTGTTTTCCATATAGATTTCAATTGAATCAAGTGTTTTTCACATGCATTTGTGCTGTATTTATTTCCACTAGAAAATGAAGTGTTTAACACATGTTGTTCTATTCAATAGCAAAACACATCACATCCAAAGGAAAAACACATCAAAGCTAAGTGAAAAATAATCTAATTTTGCATCTTAGAGGATAATATTAAAACAAATCCTGTTGGTTTACATATGAAACGATCGTGCAAATTTTTATCAGTGTAGATTTCTTTGTCGAATACTTGTTTTTGGATAATGACCTGGCAACGCTGCACCCAAATTGAAAAATCGGTGTTCCATGTGTGTTGCATATTTTCGATCATAACTGTGAAAAACATTTTAAAAAACTTCTAATTTAATCAAATGTTAATAAAAATCTGTAGAAATCTGTAAGTTTTTATAAAATCTGTGTTCTGTGAAGCAGAATCTGTGTGGCAAAATCAAGTCCCTGCTGGGCCGCCATGTTTTTGTGATTATCATCTTTTCCGCAAAGACGAAAACAACGAAGAAGTATGTAAACATAAATAAAATTTGTTGATGCTAAGTATCTGTGATTTGTTGGAATAAAGTTGATTCTTATATGTTTGATTATGAATGTGTTTTTGTTATGAAACGTGCGGTGCCAAATAGAAATACTGACTTTCACAATCGATGAAGTACTCGTATTGTATTTGTTTACTTTGCTTTCACTGACTTGCTAGCTTTGAAGGCCCCGAAGGACCGAGATGTTGGTTACGATAGCACTGGCTAGAGCGCTTTATTGTTGTTGGGCTGGGCAAAATAGGGCAAAAATTTGTGGTTTTAAAGAAAAATCTGCGAATATGGCACACTTAAAATAATAATCATGTTTTAGTAACGTGAAAAGTTATGTGAATATTTTCCACCCTACTTTTCACGTAGATTTTAATGGACTGGCATTTAAAAACTGTTTAATGAATAATCCAGTAAAAGCTACGTGTTTCATAGGTAAAATATAATGTACTGCTCATATCACATTTCTCATCAGTTCATATCAAATTTAGATACCAGAGAATTACTATTTTATATGCTGGTTGAAGTCAAAAGGGAGATTTTAGATATTTATATAAATCTAGGAAATGAAAAATGCCATGAAAAATAAAACATTTATTTCAGAAAATTAGCATAGAATTTTAACGGCTAAAAATAAAAAAGCAACTAATAACGTCGTGGTATCTCAAATCGACAAGCCTCCAGAAATTGTTTTCTGTTGTCACTGCCATCCAACCGAAGCCGAAGTCGAGATCCGAGAATTCCCCCAACACTACTGATGAAATTTGATGTCGCATTACATGGTTCCAGTGTCTCTAGCTTCATACCGATTTTGAACTCGTTTTTCGGTGGACCAACGACATGTTTGAAGCATTCGGAAGGAGCGGCAAACTTCCGAACTCACGCAGGCACTCGGTCCAGTTAAACACATGGAAACTTTCATACTGGACGGACCATTCGATGTAGTAAAAAATTGTGATTATATAACATTTCTCGCAAATATTTACACTACTTACAGTTTGAGAGCCACTGTTCGCCATTTTCAAAATCGAGTTTTTCACACTGGAAATTCACGTAGATTGTTTGACGTTTGGTCAATTCACTTAAACCTTATGTGATGACTCTATTCATTTTAGGGGATGTTCGTATAACATTCATTTTCGTCACGTAAAATATTCAATTTGACATTTGAAACCAATTTACGTGATTTTTCAAGTGAATCGAACGTGAATTTTTATTTGAGTGTAACTCTGTTGTCGATTCGCGGGCAGAGATGCCAGATTCACAGAATAATCTGTGTTTCACAGATTTTCCTAAGACAAGACCTGACAACTGGCTTCTTAAGTACGATTCAAACGGTCCGGCTTCTTCCGTCACCGTCACCGGAACGTCAACGTCCATCACCGTCATTCTGATTCACACGATCCGGTTTCCTATCCGTGTCCGTCATGTCATTTTATTACACGCAGAATTTGAAGAACATAGTTTCGCACAATTTTATTCCACTAATACAAAATCTGGGAGCTTTTGAGACCAATCGATCTGTCGTTTTCCTACCTTTTAATCGAATAAATAACTTTCAAAATTAACTAGAAAGAGAAACAAACAAAACAATCAGTTCCACTCAACAACGTAACGTACTTTGCAAAACTACTGATAAGTTTAATTACTTATATGTGGTATATTTCATTTAAGAGTGGGATCGTGACACCGAATACATACATAACAAACGTCAGCTCAATACCGTAATCATATGAATCGTGCATGTGTGCGATAATCACAGTCCGTCAAATATTCTTTCGGAGAAATGTTGACGGAGCTTGCCGTTGACGGACGTTGACGTTCCGGATCTCTGCTGGATCGTGTGAATGCGCAAAGGGAAAACTCATTTGACTAATTTTGACGGAGGCTGACGTTCCGGTGACGGTGACGGAAGAAGCCGGATCGTCTGAATCGTACATTATTCTTCCGTCCGAATCATCCTTCTCGGTTGATTTTTCAGAAGGCCGTAAGAGCAAGTGACAGTTTCTCTTTGTTTACTTTCTCTTCTATTAATTACCAAGCGGTTTACACGTTTATCACTTAACTCTTTGCATAGAATGATGCCCGAAACTTTCGACTTTCAAACTGAACTGTGAAATCCAAGAAAATCTTTTTTAATCACATCACAATAATCGAAAGAGAGAGTGAACAAAGAGAAACTGTCACTTGCTCTTACGGCCTTCTGAAAAATCAACCGAGCCTTATCGTCATTTTCGCCCTGTGGAACAAATACCAACGCATCGGCCACAGTGTAGCCATATTTATAGATTTTTTTAGTAACTATGCTAGGAAAACAAATATTAATTATTATTAATTAATTAATTAATATTTAAATTTTTAGACTTTAGGTTTTTGATTAGAAATAAACATGAAAAATGTTTTGGTGAACGCATTTCTTTATTATATATTAATGCTTAAAAACAATTAACTGAGCTTTGATGACAAAACACGAAATATCTCATGTTGAACGCAAAATCGAATCCATTGTTGACGTATTACCGGATCTTTTAGAAACCGGAAAAAGTCAGGTTTGGATGGAAATGCTTAGTGCGACCACAGTGTGGAACACAACAGTTCATTCTTCTCGTAAAACTATACACACTTTCGAGTTTACACTAATTTTACAAATCTTTTTGGTTACACTTTAATTCACTAGAAAGAAAAACGGCTTGATGCTGATTTTAATTACACAGTGCTGCCACTCTAAACATTTATTACCAATGATATTGAAAAAAAGTGAAACATTCTCCGAAAATTTTTATTTTCATTGGTGAACTAAAATTATACATTTAAATAAACTTGTTTTCTGATTTTCTTTATATTTGACATCATTGCTCGTGTACCCTGTAAAAGTTTTTTCCTTTCACAATGTGCAGGTAGCAACATCCAAATCAGTCAATCAGAAACTGGTCCATTTTGGAACAAAAGCAGCCCCCCCCCCATATGTCAGGTCTTGTCTTAGAGATTTTCAATAGACTGCAGATTTCAAAAATGACACATATTTCAACAGATTTCTGAAATCGATCACAGACAGGCAAAAAAACCCCAAAAGGTCTGCAATTTCCTGGGGAAAACGAAGAGAAAATAAATATCCGATAGAGCGGTTGGAACCAAGTAGCTATTATGTAACTGGAAACGTGTCTTTTGGCTTAATAACAGATTTTTGAAAAAATGACCTGGCATCCTTGTTCACGTGAGGGGACTATCAATTTACTTTTAGTCAGCCTTGGCTGAAACTCATTTATTATTCTAGCAGCATATTGTTTCCCTTAAAATCTCCTGCTTATAATCCTTTTGATTCTACTATTCAATCTTCGGCATCGTTACAAGAATTCGTGAATACTGAAAGCTCTGTTTCTCAACGGTCAACCAACACCTGCTTGGTTTTTCAACACCCACGAGGTTTGGTTTTCACTGTTTGCTCTGGTTCTTGAAATAATTTACCGTGTGCTAGTGACACTCAATATCAGTGAGGCAAGTTTGACCGACCTAACCGTTACGGAAACTGCTGAGCAAGTACAGCAATTCACTTACAACGAATAGCCTCGTCCGACAGGCAGCACACGTTGAGTAGACTCTTGTGCCAACCGGTTCCGCAAACCTAACAACTCTGAAGTTGCATCCATAATCGGGATCTCACTGACATAATTATGCAATCTTTCTAACCCACATTTTGGCCCGAACCACTGACACAATTATTGGAACAACTTTCGGTGCTGCTACACCCGGATTTAACCGTACCTTCTAGCTGCGAACCTTGAAAGAATTCGTTTTCCACGTGGAGCCAATGCAAACGGCGAGAATGCGACCGTCGTCGTAGGAAGGATTTCACCATTTGCATATTACCCCGAAGCACCAGTACCCAGTCAACCGGCAGCAGCCGCTAGCTGGTGGATGCTGATCCCTTAAAACCGAACCGAGTTAGCTGTCGAGTTTTGCTGCACTTTCAGTTCATGTATTTTCACTGCCCGGAACGAAAGTTTGTGGCCACAAGTAATGTAAGCGACAAAAGACGACGACGACGACGACGATGGTGACGAGAACGATGTGCTGCTGACGACGTCGTCGGTAGAGACTTCACGAGAGAGTAGTTAGCTATATGATTATACAATTTTGAGCTAATATTTTTCTTACAAGCAATTTGCATTTGAATGTTCTCATTGCATTTCAACCTAACTTTGCAATAGGATCTGTCCGGGATTCGGCTGGCTGCTCGGGGGGATTGAAAGGAGGTGGAATAGCGCAGAAGATCGTCGCATTTTCCTTGCCATTTATTTGCAGCTCTGATATCTCCGTGCTGTTTTCTTTCTGTCGCCTTTTCCGGGCTTTTATTGCAATCATGTTGCTATCAGGAGTAGTCTGTCATTCAATTATGTATAATTTGATTTGCTTTTCGAGAAGCAATAATGCGTGTTGCTGTTCCTGAACTAGGAGTTCTCGGAAGCCCTTTATCCGAACCAATGCAGTTTACCATATCTATTTTGTTCCTAAAATTGTGCCGGAAGTTGAACTAAAAATGCTCGATTATTCTATATCGTATATCTAAACGTCTAGCAAGCAGGATGTTACCATAGCTTGAATGCCGTGTAGCAAACAATTGAGTTAAAAATTCCGTAATTTCATTACGTTCAGTCAGTCAGTCAGTCAGTCAGTCAGTCGGTGACAAAGAGAAAGTTTCTCCATTCAAAGCTTCAACTGTGTCCCCAGTCGTTATTGACATGTGCCAAAGTGGTTCCGTCCTGCGGCAGAGACACTTGAGAAGGTGTTTGCAATTCAAACCATGCGACCGAACAGGGGGAGGGAAAATCCGACCCCTTTGTCGGTCACCGCGTACTGCGATCGTATCGCTGCTTTATAATGCCATAAATTATTTGTTTCTCACAGTAGGAAACTTTTAACTGGGAGCACAGTTGATGCAAGTTCGTGTATGTACAGGAAAGAATAGTACTAGTTAGCTGCTGTTTGTTCAACTTCTGATCATTTTTTCGTCATTGACTTTTCTATCAATTATGATTATCACGGCTTTTGTAAAATTTTCGTTTAATATAAAGAATTTAGTCTGGATAGAACTGCCCATAGACGTTTCTCGTTAATAAAAAGGTGAATAAACAGTATTATAATTATTTTCTGGTGGTTTGCATATTCCTGCAAATTGAGCTGCAAACTGTAAAATTAAAATTACTCACTTGTTGCCCAGAGCAATGTTTTTTTTAAACACACCATTTATATTGCATTCGAATCCACATTATTAATGAATAATGATGTACCGAATTGAAATCCACCTTGATAATAAAAAAACTGCAATTTGCAATTTACTCTTTTCGAGAAAATGACATTTTCATTTCTGCTTAATACAGTGCTTTTATCCCAGCGAAGGCTAATTTGCATACCGAAAAGCAAACCATTAGACTCGACCCAATTTTTCGAACAATATTCCGATACAGGAAAGCGTTTCACTCGGTCGATATAAATGTGGATCGGAAGCTGGTTTTTCGGGTTTAGGACACAAATCCTGATTTGTTTATGAATTAAATCATTGGTGGAAAGGTCTAATGTCTTGCACAAAAATAACAATTTTTTTCAAATTTTGACTTCAATGTATTTTTCAGTGTATTCCCCTTAAAGAGCGAGGAGAATTGGCATCACTGGTAGTACGATGCGGTGCCGAAGTGTTGCTTTCAAAAAAGCAGCCCTTACACGACACAATATTATTGTCAATACAAGGAGTATTGACAATACTTTTGATCGTGTAATGGAAACTTCATTGGATTGACGAAAATATTGTCAAAAAATCAAAACTGCTCATCAATCCGACAATACTTTTTCTCCAGAGAGGAAACTGTCAAATATGTACAATGGACTCTTCTCTCAATGTTTCAATGTTAAGTTGCAATATTTGAAGCTTCAAACGCTTAATTATTTCGAAAAATGCGGACTCAAGTTACCAAGTCAATTGGATTGACGGTATTGACAATACTTTGGATTGACAATAATATTGTCACGTGTAAGGGCTGCTAAACGTATAATTTCAATATGCATCAAACAACTTATATTAAAATAATTGGTCAAAATAGTTAGTTTGAGTGATAGTGTAGCTGTGGAAAGTGTGTGTTGATTAGTGAAAAGTTAAAAAAGTTATTTATTGAATAGTACTGATTCGCGAAACCAAAAACAAATGTTCAAACGACGAAAACTGAACATTCACCGTCCAAAATTCAACGACGGCAACCGATCGAAGCGCTATCTGCGTATCATTGTCGGTTTTATCAAATTAAAGCACATTGAAAATAGATTGTGTTCGTTGTGCCAAGACAATAAAACCTGAAGAAGATTTATTAGAAAGTATATATTGAATGTGTGAAAATTTGCAGGTCAATCCTATGATTCAGGCTGAAAATCTAAAATTGATCGGCAGCAAACTCATCCGCAAGTGTTAATTTTATTTCATTAGTAGCGGTGTGTCATTCCGCGGCCACCATGTTTTGTTTATTTCAATGCGAATTGGAGAAACAGGATACTGGTGAGATTCGTTTGACTGAAAAGGCAAATGAAAGAAAATAAAACAATTTTGAAACTACTGTTCCGCTTATGTCGTTGGCAGTTCATGGATTTCATTATCATAATTTGCAAGCGAAGCAGAGAGTGAGATTCATTTCTTGTCATTTTCGTCTATTTTGAGTAATTGAAAATGACTTATTTGCTCTGCATCACGTAAAATGCAAAAAATAATAAAGGCATTTACGTGAATAATGTAATAAAACTGATTTATTTTTTTAGTGTACGTAACTGGCCAAAATCTAAGACAAGACCTGACAACTGGCTTCTTATTCTGCCTTCCGAATCATCCTTCTCGGCATTTTCGCCCTGTGGAATAAATACCAACCATCTCAGCAGGCCGTTCAATTTTGTTGATTTTTGAGCGCTTGTTGAACGATATATTGCACGAAATATTCGTTCAAATTGCTGGAACGGTTTGTTGTTGTTTTTTTCTCTTGCAAAAATAGTGTAAAAATTAATGTCGTTTTTGCTTGAAACAAACTGAAACTGACCCAGGGTAGTTTCATCAAACAAACATTTTTCACGAAACTGTGTTGTTTTCGCACTTAGCAACGGGGGTTTGAACAAACCTGATATAAAATCCAGGTTCGAAACTGACTCGATTTTCAGTTCAACGACGTTGAAACTAGGTTCGAAACTGGCATCAAACAAACGGTTTGACAGCAGTTAGAGTGGAAACTGGGTTAGGTTTGGCATCAAGCGAAAACGACATAAGTGTTACCTTTCCATAGAAAAAAAAATTTGTTGTTATTCTACGTGAAGTAGAAGTATTGTGCAGGTATGTATTGTTAGGTTTGTTGAACGAAAAAAATGGCATTCGGTTCAACGGTCTGTTTCAAAATCGGCAAACGAAGGTCCCGTGTTGGACTCCCGTTGAACGATTGATTGGACTTTCATTGGACCAATGAAGGACCACCGTTGAACGTTTTTTTCTAAGTGGGAACGCATTGGCTACAGTGTAGCCATATTTGCAGATTTTTTAAAAACTTTATGCTAAGAAAAAAATGTTCATTAAATATAAATTTTTAGCCTCGGTTTTTGAAATAAACATGAAAAATGTTTTGAGTAATGCATTTTTTTATTACATATTAATGCTTAAAAACAATTATTTGATTTTTGATGACAAAACACTAAATATTTCGTGTTGGACGCAAAATCGAATGCATTGTTGACGTATTACTGGATCTTTTGGAAACCGGAAAAGGTCAAGTTTGGATAGAAATACTTAGTGTTTAGGCCAAAATGACGTTCAATTGCCATCAGATGCCAGGTTTTTTTGCCCACTATGTCAGTTTTGTGTTTTGTACTTTATAAAGAAATTAAATCCGCATGATGAAATGAAGAGGATTTGTGTTTTACGCTTTCCTGTCATCGTTCTCAACCAGCTGACAGCATTCAAAAACAAAAATTCTGTATATCTAAATGGACATGCAATGGTACTGTTGAACATAATAATTCGAATAGCAGATGCCGGAAACCGATGTTTGAAATCTTATTTTTTATTTTGTACTATTTTCGTTTGGTGTCTTTTCAAAATCCAAGATGGCAACTACCAATCGATTGGCATTTTTTGAAACCCGCTATCCAAATGAATGTTTCCGGGACAGGTTCGGAATGTTAATACCGGAATTCGAAAGTGGATTTCCCATCTATTCATATTCTTTGTAATAGTAAACAAGATAAGTATTCAGAAACGGCATTTGAGGGTAGACTCCGAAATGCGATGGTCTAAGTCGTTTTGCTACCAGTGTGAATGCGAGTTGCGAAGCGTCGAATCACGCTTACGAACTTGCTACATTTAATCAATAGCAAACGTTGTGCGGAACAGTGCATCGTATCCTAAGATGGTGATTTGCAATTTAATCACAAGGTTTACAATAGTAAACAGCGTTTTGGGAAGATTGACATGTAGCCATCTGATTGTCATAAGTGACAGGCGATTTGCACGGAATCCTTGAGTTCTGACCGAAAGTCGCCTAGGAAGGTATAGCTTCCTTTGAGCGCATGCGAAACAAACGTATGGTGATCAAATTAAATTCTAGTGAATCGTTCTTGAAAAGAAAAATGAATCACTCCACCAACAGCTCAAACCTCCAACCATTGAATATTCTAGTCAATTTATTCTACTACGCGTTCAAGTGACAAATTAGCTGGATTTAATATGAATGTTTTCGAAACAGATTCGGTGCATAGATGCCGTTAAACGTCATCAAGATGATGACTTCCAGCTTATTTACTATCATAACTGTCTTGAGCTCAGTTTTTGTCGTGAATACGATTTACTTTACTATGGGGCGCCTTTCCAAAATTTACCCTCTAAGAGAGTGATAAGTTTTTGATCGTGAGTATCTTTTGTTGTACCCAACTTATCAACATAATCTTTGCTACATGCAATTGGAAATATGATCATAATTTTAAGATAACATTTTTAATGTTTGGTATCGACGAGTATCAAAGAGGAAAACTAATGCCGCGTGTTTGCCTTTTTCGAAAACGCGGAAAGAGGAAAACTAATGCCTCGTGTTTGCCTTTCTTGAAAACTCATAGTTCAGTTATCAGTAGAAAGATTTACCTTATGATCAAAAAAGAACCGGAATTTTCATTTTAAAATTCACGCGCTTGTCCAATCGGTAAACTTTTATTCTCTCAACGTTGGAAACACTTTTATACACATTCTGTCAAATTTTGACGCATATCGTACGATTAGTTTTTGTTTGGCGTCTATACAAAGAAGTTGAAAAATTTTCGTGTGGCGATTTTTATAATGGATGAAAATTTAGAACAACCTGCGTGCATCAAATTTTGTGTTGCAAATGGATTTAAGTGTTCCGAAACTTTGAAAATGTTAGAAAAGGCTTTTGGTGAATCGTGTCTAGGAAAAACACAGGCATACGAGTGGTATTAACGCTTCAAAGGTGGTCGTACAAGGTTGGATCATGATGAGATCCGCCCAACAACATCTGTTACTGAAGAAAACATTGAATCGGCGAAGCAAATCGTGTTGCAAAATCGTTCTGTACCGATTAGAAAGATTGCTGTGTTGTTGGGCATCTCTTATGGATCAGCCGAACACATTTTAACTGATGTTTTGGGTTTGAAACGCGTCGCTTCTCGGCTGGTGCCAAAAAAGCTGAATTTCATTCAAAAACAGCGTTGGTTGTGTCGCAGTTTTTGGCCAAAAACTTAACCAATATCATCAACCAAGCACCGTACTCTCCAGATATGGCCCCGTGTGACTTTTTCCTCTTCCTCAGATGCCATTGCGGGGAACGCGTTTTGAGACCATAGGGACCATGAAAGAGAATTCGCTGCGTGAACTAAAGGACATACCTTCGGCGGCCTATAAAACTTGTATGGAAACATGGACCAAGCGTTGGCATGCATGTCAGCTTGGAAATAGACAACGGAAATCCGCGGCATCCCTCGGAATTCCAATTCAACTCGTCGCTCTCTAAAAAAAAAGTACTTCATAAAAGGTTCTTTTCAAGGTCACTATTATTTTATTATGCAGAACTAAAAAGTACGGATGTGTAATGTTAGAGACATAACTGGATGTCGTGAATACGAATAAAACTGACACGATTTCTTTACACTTTCGAATTCGAATTGATAGTTGATCGATTGTGTGAATTGCGAAACTTTCCCCCTTTTCACTACTAAACTTTTCAACGAGTTTTGACGTCGATTATCTCATTTCGGATTTGCATATGTCATTGAAAGAAACTATTAAGATGCTGTACAGGATTCATTTCTGACTTTTAGAAGGACCAAATTGTGGAGTTATCTACGATATTTTGCATAGTTCGGAACATTTATCTCGAACGATTTTCGCACAGCGAAAAGTGCACGAACCAAATCAAATTATTTTGGATTTACACTAAACTGATGATTTCTACCTTCGAATTTCAAAGAAGTAATCTTAATAGTTCTTTAGATAACATTTAGAGCCATTAGAACGGCTGATTTTATATAATGTTGTCCACTTTCCGTTTCTTGTTTTCTTTCTCTCCAATGCAAAGCACCAGCAGCTGATGCAATCGTTCTTGCTTGAATTGAAACTAGCTTTGCGTACAAACCGACACATCCGCACGCAGTGCCAAATGATGCGAAACTGGTTTAATGCGTCTTCTCGCCTTGACAACCGGAAGGCAAATGAGAACTACGATCTGAGCGTTTGAGGTTTGGCACCACGCAAAAGGTCTGCTCTCATTATTGACTACCGCTGCTCCCGACGATTGAAGTCCAAATGAAAGCACGACCTAAGCGTTTGAGGTTTTATACCACGCAAAAGGTCTGCTTTCATCGACAACTGCTCCACCTGACGATTGAAGTCCAAATGAGAGCACGACTTAAGCGTTTGAGGTTTTTAACCACGCAGAAGGTGCACTCTCCGAAGCTGCTGGTCCCACGACGTCTGCTTGCATCCAACACACAAGAGGAAATGATTGAATTTCCATTTTTTTTTTTCATAACATTTCTTTTATTCAAGTTTTTGTTTTCTTTTACATATTTTACATTTTTAGGGATACAACTTTAAGTTTTTCATCTATAGTTCCATTTTGCCAACATTTTGTTCGTGGTTATTCAATATTATTTTACAAATATTTAGTTTACAGTTGAGCACTTAAGTGCTATGATATTGTTTATAATTATTAATCTATCCTACCTAACTAACCTACATAAAAAGCTCACGAACGAGCCGGGCATCGGACTGAGACGCACTTGTTTCGAACTTCTCCGCACTTTGGACGATTTTGATGAAAACATATTCAATGTTTGCTAACCGATGGACCTCAGCTGTGCTGGTTCTGGTTGGTAAATTCAAGATCATTTTGAGGAAGCGATTTTGGACTCTCTGCAGTTTCTGATGATGCGTTCGAGCGCATGTTTTCCACACAGGAGCAGCATACAATAGCATTGGTGATACTATTTGTTTGTAAATAGCGATTTTGTTGATTATGGATAGCTTAGAACGACGATTTATTAACGGATAAAGACGTTTTAACAATGACGTGCTTTTGATGACGGTTCGGTCTATATGCGTACGATAGAGCATTTTTTTGTCCATCACTAAGCCAAGGTAACATACTTCCAATGACCAAGGGATATCTACACCGTTGAGATGAATTTTCGCCGAAGGCTCTAGCCGTTGGGTATTCCGATGGGGAAAAACTATCGTTTGTGTTTTACTCGCATTCACGCAAATTTTCCAGGTCATGAGGTATTCATTAAAAGTGTTTAGACCATTTTGAAGCTTTTTTGTCATGGATTTGATGTTTCTACCATTATACATAATGGCAGTGTCGTCCGCAAAGAGACATAATACGCCTCCACCAGGAAGAGGGGGAATATCGGAGGTAAACAGGTTGTAAAGTATCGGGCCAAGGATACTTCCTTGAGGGACTCCTGCGCCAACGTCGTAGGGGTCAGATGAGTGGCCGAGGATGCACACTGTTGATTTGCGATCTTTGAGGTAGTTTTGAATTATTCTGGCCAGATACGTCGGGAAATTGAACTGGACTAACTTGTGGACGAGGCCATCGTGCCACACGTTGTCAAACGCTTTTTCGATATCGAGGCAGGCCATGACTGTCGACTTGGAGACTGCTTTATTTCTATCAATAAAGTTCTTAACTCGTTGTAACTGGTGGACAGTTGAGTGTCCCCGTCGAAAACCAAACTGAACATCTAAAAGGATGTTATTTCTTTCCGCATGGTCAAGTATGCGAGTGTATATCGATTTTTCGAAGGCCTTGCTAAGTGCAGATAGCAGACTAATGGGACGATAACTCGTAGGACTGGTCGGGTCCTTACCTGGCTTTAGTATGGGTATCACCTTGGCTACCTTCCAGTGATTCGGGAAATACGCTAGGGTCAAACATCGGTTGAACACACTTGTTATCAAGGAGTACGCTTTGGGTCCCAGTTTTTTGAGAGTCAAATTGAACAATCCATCAAACCCGGGAGCTTTCATATTTCTCGAGAATTTAATGTTATTTTTAACTTCTTCTATGGAAATATTTTCATTTGGCGGAAAATCATTCGGGGTAGCGGCAAGATTGTTAATGGTATCGTTGACGACTTGGTCCATCGGACTAGCAATATTTTCACCCAGCTTGTGAGAAGATTGAAAGTGCTCAGAGATAGTATTTGCTTTCTCAGAAGGAGTAATTTTAATACTGTTATTCACAACTAGAGGGGGAATTGGTCTCGGCTTATTTTTCAGAATTTTAGTTACCCGCCAGAAGGGTCGGGAGTAATTCGGAAGATTACGCATATCGGAAGCAAACTGGTTATTCCTTACTGTTTCAAGTCTACTCTTAATTATAAAGGTTAGCTGTTTGGTTAGGTATTTTAAATTGGGATTGTTTGTGCGTTGATATTGCCGCCGTGACGCATTACGTTTGGAGATTAAGTTTTTAGTAACAAGATCAATTTGTGTGTACTTACTCCTAATTGATACTGACGGGACGAATCTAACCTCCGCTTCTTGAATCGCGTTTACCAAGGATTGCAGTGCTTGGTCGATGTCACTTGTAGTTTCCAGGCTGATGTCTTCGGTGAGCTGGTCTTCGACGTAACGCTGGATTTGATTCCAATCAGCGCGGTGGTAGTTACGTCTCTGATGTCGATCTCGCTGATTAGCACACGAATTCACCACGAATGTCACTGGAAGGTGATCCGACGACAGTTCAGTCAGCACTTCGGGCGTTGAAATCTTTTCCGGAATGTTGGTTAATGCGATGTCCAGTGTGGATCCGACACCAGCTGGAGAATAGTAAGTGGGAGAGTGCGGGTGTACCACTACGTAGTGGCCTGCTTGAAGATCAGCAGCCAGAACAGCTCCGTTTTTATTATTCCTCTGGTTCCCCCAGATAGTGTGACGAGCATTCAAGTCACCGGCGATGATGAACTTTTGACTCCGACGAGTGAGTTTTTGGATGTCATTTTTCAGTTGGGATGTACTTCCATCGATATCCTTGCACTGCGTAGGACAGCACACAGCGACGATGATAAGTGGTCCTTCGGAGGTAGTTATTTCGATTCCTACTGCTTCAATCAGCGAGAGTTTGAATTCTGGGAGCATTTTGAATTCCAGTTCAGGTCGAACGGCGATGGCGACACCACCCTTCTGAGACCTGATTCGGTCCAGTCTGACGATTACGTGATCCGGCAGTCGGAAGTTGATATCGGGTTTTAAATGCGTTTCTGACAGGAAGGCGACGTCAATTTTTTGTGTTCGAAGAAATTCGCAAATTTCAAGCTGTTTAGCTGCCACCGATGCGGCATTGAAGTTAAGCATTTGGAGTGAGAATGCTACGGTGTTGGTAGTAGAATCGCATCATAACGGCGACTTGTTCACTGCTGGTTCGACAGGCTCTTGTTTGCCGGTCCAGTTCCGAAAAGAGGTATGCCAATTGTTCCATGGAATATGGGGCATCTTGTTGTGTATTAGTTAGTGTCTCGGCGTATGTGCGAAAACCTGGCGGTGGTAGAACTGGTCCTGGTGGTGGTGGTGGTAAAGATGGAATCAGTGCCGGGAAGTTACCGTTAGTGAGGTCGACCACTTTTTTCTGCTTCGGGCGATTGCGTTTTGCTACTTCCTTCCTAAAGTTGACAAACTCTTCACGTTTGGGACAGGTCCGACTAGTAGATGCATGTTGCTGACCGCAATTCAGACAGGCGATTTTTACTTCTGTTTCTAAACAATCCGAAGAAGAATGGTTTTCACCGCACTTGGAACAGCGGCTTTTCATGTGGCAATGTTTCGAACCGTGACCGTAACTCAAACAGTTGGCACATTGAGTTACTTCGCGGTTAACTGGTTTGTAAGGTTCCCACTGGATGATGATATTTTGAAGTGCTCTGATGTTCCGGAGTTCTGTCATATTTGTGGATCCCTTCACTAGATGGATGAGAAAGAGCTGGTCTCTGTAGGCAACAGCTTGATTGTGTCGCCGCATTTTGTAGATCTGAACAGGTTGTAACTTGTTTTCCTTTAGTGCTGCTTCCAACTGAGCAATTTCCATGTCCGGGAGGCCTCTGAGAACCACTTTGAAGGGCTTTTCTGCCACTATATCGTGGGTGAAGTATTCGAGATCCATAACATTTAGATATTCTTCGATCGTTTTATAATGCTCCGAAGAAGAAGATACTATTTTCACACCGTCAGTGCAAAGACGAATTGTTGCACGTAATCCTTTTGCGATGAGACCATTTAGGTGGCCAATTACAGTTTTCGGTACACATTTCACATAAAATGGAGGCAACTTTTCCTTTTTTTTCAATTTCATCCACTGGTAAAACAGCATACGGGTTGTTCTTAAGCAGTCTTTTGTTATTGTTTGGATCTTTATCATCTCCAGGAAGTCTACGCTTCCCACCAGGGAGAGACCGGTTTTTTCCCATGTCTGGGATAGACAAACTTGCACTAGGCAACGCGAATGAGAACGAAGTAAATAATACGTTTGAAAAACACGTCTTGTCAGCGCGAGAGACAACGTACGAATGACTGACTGAGACTGATGACTGATTGAATTTCGAAGACGGTTCTCCTTTTATACGCAGTCAGTTGAAGATATGTGCCTGACTACCTCAAAATCGTCGTCCTTGCGCGAAAAAGCCAAGCAAAAGTACAGAGTTTTCCGCGTTGTTTTCAAAGTTTGAGAAAACCTAATATTTGAGTTGTTTGTGGTTATCTCACACTGTTCAAAATATTATCCTAAATTCCTGATCATATTTTTGATGAAATGGTGAAAGAATTATGTTGCTGCCTTTAATACAAGTCGAGATATTCACGATTAAGTTCTGCCCATTCTTCCATATGGCTAATTCTGGAAAGCACCCCATAGTAAAGTAAGTCGTATTCACGACAAAAAAAAAAAAATACTTTGTAATATTTAATTGTGTGACAGAATGTTTGATGTAACTTATCCGTACTTGAGTGTAGATGCATCTTGCACAATTCACACAACCGATCAAATTACTGATATCCGTGCCAGTTTTTAGTATTCACGTCATCCAGTTGTGTCCCTGTCATTACCCATCCGCCTTTTTCTAATTTTAAACGTTACAAAGAAAGACAAACCTGGGGAGAATATAAATGAACGAAATAGTGAAAATTTTTAGAAATGTATCGCCCAGAGAAACGACTTCAACCTTCTCCTTACCATAGAGATGCTCTACCAATTGAGCTACTCTGGCATATGAGAGAACACATTCCAGAAAGCAGCCCGCTTATCACAAGACACTCCACAAATCGCAGAATTTCGATACAAATTTGATAAAACAATATGTAAATATCAGTACTATCAAAATCATTCACCGTTCACACTTTCACAACTTTCCATTGGGGAATGTCGCATCATCTACAGCTTGGCTTCGATTGCCAGTAATTGAAATGGTGTCACAGTAAGCCAGGCCCATTTTGTTTCATACTCCCCTCACCACAGTATGTACCGAGGGAACAAATTACCTTCACTAACGCGAAAATGGGAAATCCCGGAAAATCCTTTCCAATTTAATTTAGAAAATTCACCAACCAATGGTGAATCGAAATTTGTTCCCGTGTTCGAACGGCGGACTGTCATTTCACGATAAATATAAATGGAATATGAAATGCGCTAAATGGGAACAGGCTTACCCACACGTGAGATAGTCAACCTGTGATGACAGGTACTGACTATACTGAAAATGAAAAGTACCCATTATTTGACTTATTTTTACCTGATTGGTTCTATTCATTGTTGTCAAAATACGAAGAGCAAAACCATGAAACAGAAAGTTTAAGTAAACCAGCTGAAATTAAGTTAATTCAAATCAAGAGATGAGGAAATAAAACTTACTATTGAGTAGATAGCTTACATTTCAGCATATTTTTACACTTGCCTTATGAAAACCACTTAAGGTACATACTCTCATAGTAACAGACTGGCGAATATTTCTTGAGGAACCAAATCGACACAGGAATTTGACAGTCCGTTTGGCTGTCAAAGAAGTGCTCGCCGGTCTGTTGCTATGACAGTCTGTAATTTAGAAGGTATTTCACATGCAGTTAGGTTATTGAACGGAGTTCCTGTATTGAGTGAAAAGTACTCTAAATTTAGTAGTTTTCCGACTCCGTGCAGATGTCGGCAGACCGCAGGATGTCAGAGAAAATTATGCCAACACAGCCGCTACAACGAAGTGATGTATGTGAAAAGTTTGACAGTAGCGAACAGCAGCTACATTATGATCCGCTTTGAAACGATAGTATTTGCTTGTGTGCGTTTTGCTTATTGTTATCTATTATTTTCACTGTACAATGCCTTTGCGAATAGCGAAAAATATCCGCTTTTGAGAGATTTAGATTGTGGTAGCACGAATCAAACATGCTCAATAAATTCGATGCATAGAAATTCGGATGAAGCCAATAGAACACGACAGGGAATTAACCAGAATTTAAAATTAGTTTAGTACATGGGCTCATATGTTGACCACAATGTGCCACAAGCATACCATTGTCAGTACAATTAACAAATTTAGCTAGATATCCAAACACCGCAACCACAAATGAATGAACCTGGATCGGGTTCCGATGTCTAATGATGAGTGGAAATTTAGCAAATGATTTTAATAGAACTGTTTAAATCTGAAATTGAAGAATTTTTCAACTAACTACAACGTCGTTGAAAATTGCGATTCTGCTCAATGTTAGGCACTCTAAGTTGCAGTTAACTCATATGGAATTTGATTCGGAATTCAGAATGATTTCCCATCAGATGCCACAACCAACCGCCGAAACGATCCGAGACGCAATCGCAATCTAAAAATGTATACAACTGCAACTGCAGTGCTCACATATTACTTCTGAGAAAACTCGGAATCAAAATGATCACGTACGACATCAAACGAGAACGAAATAGATTGGCTTCTTTGAAGTCTGGCAACTATACTTTGTTAGTGACGATCGCGACGACATCTGCAAGCGAACCAAAGAATTGTTTGCTGTAGAAATACTCAGTGGAATAGATGGCTCATCGAATATAAGGTTTACAAAAATAGAATGTCAATAAATGTAGCCAAATTTCGGCTTAATTTATTTTCAATCTCTATTGAATATTTAACCAGCTACCACCCCATAGCTCAATTAAATATGAACGGTTCTTTCAGGTTTGATGCAATTTCATTCAACCAGAGCTTCCCCGGGTACTGGGAAGCAAACAAAGGGTAGAATAATAAAAAAGAAAAGGCCGAGGGAATATATAGCGTCGGAAAAAATGTTCACGAGCTATGCTAACATGGTAAAGTGTAGGGTATGTTGAACCATATTGTTTCAAGTGATGCCAGAACGATCTGAAAATTACATGGCTTGAAATCGAATGAAATAAAAAACAAAAGATCGATAGCAATACGCGACTTGAACCGAGAAACATGCTGGCAGAATTCCGACAAAAGTCTGACAACAATTCAACAATCGTTTCCGGCAGAAAATTTTGCCTAGCGGTTATTAACGGTTCTGTTTCTTCCGGATTTTTGCCATACAAGACTGGTAGAACCGTTTTGAATCGGTTCTCCATTTTTAGCACGTTTGATTTTATTTTTCCATTAGAAGTTTTAATAAAGGGCAATAACATAGCTTTTGCACTACCAAACACGATATGCAAACCTCAAAATACCACTATTTTTATTCCATTTACCTGGTCTCACGGCTCGTTTTCATTTTTGGATGTATATGCAGAATTGACGAATATCAAATGAAGTCGAACTAAAAAAAGTACGGGTGTGTAATGTCAGAGACATAACTGGATGTCGTGAATACGAATAAAACTGACACACTTTCTTTATACTTCCGAATTCGAACTGGTAGTTGATCGATTGTGTAAATTGTGCTACTTTCCCCTTTTTCACTACTAGAATTTTAAGCGATGCGCCTTGACTAAATTACAGATTAGTTACATTAAACATTCTGAAACGCAATTAAATGTAATGAAATAACTAGATAGTTCTTTATAATAAAAATGGGCCGTAAAGTAAAATTTCGCATAATTCTTTAGGAGTATTATTATGGTTCTAAAAAGAACCGATTTGAAGAATTCTGGAATTAGGAACTGGACCTGAGCTCAAGAACTAAATTCAGAACTTAGAACAGACTCAGAATTCAGTTTGATTTTAGTTCTAGAACTACAATTTCGAAACTGAAATCAGTACCGAAATCTTTTTCCAGAATCCAGTTCAGCACACAGGCTCTGAATTCTAAACCCGGAGCTAAGCTCTCAAACTTGAAGACGGTTTTTCGCCTCGACCATCAAAATGGGTTGTATAAAGTACAGTAAAGCAAAATTTCGCAAAACTCTTTGAGAGTATTATTATGGTTCTAAAAAGAACCGAATAGAATTCTAGAATAAGGAACTGGACCTGAGTTCAAGAACTAAATTTAGAACCAAGAACAGAAGTTCTGCTTTCATTGCCGACTGCTCCACTTGACGACTGAAGTCCAAATGAAAGATGCGACCTGAGCGTTTGAGGTTTTTAACCACGCAGAAGGTGCACTCTCCGAAGCTGCTGGTCCCACAACGTCTGCTTGCATCCAACGCTCAAGAAGAAATGATCGAATTTCGACCACGGTTTCCCTTTTATACACAGTCAGTTGAAAATATGTGCTTGACTACCTCAAAATCGTCGTCCTTGCGCGAAAAAGCCAAGCAAAAGTAAAGAGTTTTCCGTGTAGTTTTCAAAATTTGAGAAAACTTAATATTTGAGTTGTTTGTGGTTATCTCACACTATTCAAAATATTATCCTAAATTCCTGATCATATTTTTGATGAAATGGTGAAAGAATTATGTTGCTGCCTTGAATACAAGTCGAGATATTCACGATTAAGTTCTGCCCATTCTTCCATATGGCTAATTTTGAAAAGGCACCCCATAGTAAAGTAAGTCGTATTCACGACAAAAAAGAAGAGAGAGCGATCTTGCAAGACGTACCGTGGCGAGAAAATGACGCGATTTCGCCTGCAAAATTTTGACAGCTGCTGGAATCCTGCCGGCTGCCAGAATTTCTCACAAGCGGGAAGTAATGCTTACATGGAAAAACAACACACTACAGTTTGACTTTTTTTTTACTTAACTTTACTTAATTTTGAGTTGTTTTCGAATCTCTTCTACAATTCGCATTCTCCGTTAGGACCTAACAACAAGAGTTTCGTTTAATTGAATAAAATTAAGTAAATGGCATATTGTCGCAAAACTGAAATGTAGAGGCGCTGCTTGTTTAGAGAAGATACTTTTAGCAAGAGCTGTCAAATCGGTAGGAAAATTTCTAATTACTCCACCTTTTCAACGATTTCTTATGAAAACGGGCAAATTCATTTGAAAAATCATAGTAGAAGTTGAAGAAAAAGTTTTTACTTTGAGGCGGTAATGTTGATCTTAGTTCATTGTGCGAAATCTACCGTTTATTCAGAATAGAGAATTAAACTTGGTTTGATACCATTCTTCAAATGCGTGAAAATAACATATAAAGTATCCGATATAAATAGTACTCGATCGCTATACATTCTAGTACTCGAGAAATCAATATTCACTGGTTTCTGTTTAAAAAAATGTTGATCCAAAAAAAACCTAACCTTACCCAATTTCACAAATTTCTGAAGATTTTCCATATTTAATCGTAGTTTACACTAAAAAAAGTAGTAGTAATCACTTTGAAATCGATTTTCTTCTACTCCGAGTGTACTTTTATTACTGATATCTATAAATTGTACTCTTGAATAATCGATAAAATGTTGCCGATATGAAAATTTCCGAAAGAATTCTCCTTTTCTTGGTGCCATTTTTCATTGGCAGGTGTCGCTACCGGTAAATCAGCTTTGCGACAATGTACCGAACCGCATTCTACCTGAAATTG
This sequence comes from Malaya genurostris, assembly GCF_030247185.1. Lineage (NCBI taxonomy): Eukaryota > Metazoa > Arthropoda > Insecta > Diptera > Culicidae > Malaya > Malaya genurostris. Next base: position 27,132,913 of record NC_080570.1, read on the forward strand.
AGTTAATACCAGGGATGCCAGATTCACAGATTTTTAAAATGGCACAGATATTCACAGGTATCTGAAAATGATCACAGATTTTTACAGATCCTGAATCTAATCACAGATTTTCACAGATTTTTGAAATAAATCACAGTTTAGCATCAAAAAGTACAGAGCGGTTGAGTAAAAAGGTGTTGGTAATGGGACCATTTTTTGTTTGCTCATCAAATTGATTCCGATCTGCTATTATGTGTTATGAAATGTGCACAGATTTTCACAGACAGGTTTTTGGCTTGACCACAGATTTTTGAAAAACTGACCTGGCATCCCTGGTCAATACAAACCAACAGTTGAGTAAATATAACTTACTAGTGAGCAGATATAACTCACTTTTCAGTGTATTTCAGTTTTTGTAAGTTTCTAATGTCAACCAGGGCTTGAAATTGTCACGCATTCTCAATGAAAGAAACCATTCCAACAACTTCATTTTCAATATTTTACTGTCTCATTCGTTAATGACCTACACCAGAACAAACGAAGAGAGACGAAGCATTTTCGTTTCTGGTTTAAAAAATGAGAGAGAATAATTGCCAAAGTCACACTTTCCTCTATGACAATACGAAACCAAACTAACGTCTGCAGGGAGCATCAGCAGAATTTCAATTCTCATTCTTTCATCGATGTATTGAAATTCTATGACAAATCGAAGTAATTACATCTCAGAACCTCTTTGGAAACCAAAACTACTACGAACTCGAGCACCAACAAGTAAAAGTCATTGTGAAACCTTTTTCTGGCATTTTCGATTCTCAAAGCTTCGGTTGAATACCGACACTGCATACTATGGAATTTTCACTGAAAACAGCAAATGACTGATAGGGCAAATGAAAGAAAATTTTGAAACTACTGTTCCGCTTGTGTCATTGACTGGACATGGATTTCGTTCTCATAGTTTCCAAGCGAAGCTGAGAGTGACATTAATTTCTCGTCATTTTCGTCTATTTTGAGTCAATGAAAATGACTTTTATTAGCTCTTATGTCAACTACTTAGGAAAGAGATCCCAAAATTAGTTAGATAAAATGAATGATTTTAAAGCAAATTCAAATGATTTTAAAGCAAATTTAGGGTTTATTTTACTTGTATGACTGACTCTGACTCTGGTTTATTGATCGCTATTACAAACAACAGCGTAAAGTTATGTTTCGCTTACTTTTTCCTTTGTTGGCTGGAAACAATAAGCAAAACCACCGAACAACGGGAACATGAAATTATGTAAACCGAAGTGACTTTTGAGATGGATCAACAAAACTCATGTGTTGAGTACTTTTTTTTAATATATTTTCACAGCCGTAAGAACAGAACCTGTACCGCTTTTACGGAAAATTAACATCCCGCACGCAACCCCTCTCTTTGGCGAAAAGTACTTAATATTGAGTGCTTTTATGACAGTGTGTAGATCCAAAACTTTCGAGAAAGTGTACGCGAGTGTTTTAGCTTTTATGTGAGGCTACAAGTGCTACCCAGTCAACTCGTCTGGAATTTGATACGGAATTCTGTACGAATTCCAATCTATTCCGAGCCGATCCCAGTCGGGATCGATTGTTACATCTGATTCGGAATCGATTTGGAAATCATACTGAATTTCGAATCAAATTTCAAACGAGTTGACTGGGTAATAACTTTCTGAAATATTTAAAATTAAAAGTTTGCAGAGTAAATGTTGGCAGCGATATATGATCAGACGAATTTAGATGATATTTATTGCTTGAAATACCGTAGAGGTAATGAATTTGGCATCACTGCTATGAAACGCCAGGAAAGAATTTCACCCGTACCGTCATTATTCATCGGATCCAGCCGGCAACCCAGTGTTGTTGGGCAAACGATTCTACGAACAATTTGATCAATTTTATCAGTTTCCTACAATTTGCAGATAATATTCGTTCATTTCGATCCGTTCGTTTAAATATTCATGAGTAATTTGTTGATTAATCGGCAGCGTCGAAATGCCAGATTGGATTGAAAATCTGTGCATACAATTTAACGCACCCAACGGAAAGGCAAACACACAGGGACTATCCTCGGAAATTATTTATTTATCAACGCTATATTGGTTTGTAATAATTCAAAGCTCGGTCGGCAGAGTAGCGGACAACAGCATGGAAGGGAGCGGCTGCACCAGACTACTTTGTTCGTAAAATTTTACGCTGCCACCTACAGGCTAAGCCTCGTATTACCGTTTGCTTTAACAGTGGGCATTTTGAATACCTAGAATACTATCGCGGACAAATTGAAGCCCCATTTGTTACCAGCAGCTGATTATGATAACTATAATTATATGCCAGAATTTTCGACACACGCCGCAGCGGTCTGCCATCAAAAGTGGAGCCGTTTAGCGTGTTGCTGATCGGCATGAATGGAACCAGGTTTGATATAGTTTTGCCATCCAGTAACCCTCAAGCCCCTGATGGGCGTTAGCTCGCGTGCTGCTTGGTTGGCCACATTCCCACGTTTGCCATCCTGAGTAAAAGCCGTACGAAAGTCAAATAATCATAAATAATTCATTTTCGCACGTGACACGCCCTCCTCCGCATCTCACCGGGGACCGATAAGCAGCACATGCGGGGTCGAGCTGCTGTGACAGGGAAAGGCAGCGAGAATCATTTATTGAGCTGCCATTCATGAGCAGGATTCACATGCAACCTTCGCCGGTGTCGGCCGGTGAATGCTGGAAGCGTCTGCAGTGACCTTGGTCGGGGCAGTCGGGGAAGCTTTTCTTCCGCATTGAACGACGTACTGCGTCGAAAGAAAAATACGGGAAATGTGCGTGTCCGCAAGCTTCTGTGCCTACTTAGATTTCAACTTCAGCGCCGAGGGGGGATCGAACGGCTGTTTCGGTAGGAATGTGTGTAGTTTATTAAATGACCAGTCGTTTAGCACGCGATATTTTTGGGAGTTGGTGTTTCTGAAAGGAATGAATGGACTGTGAATCGTATGGTATTGTTAGAGGTTCGTTTGTTCTGCAGAAAGGATAGTAATTGATTTTTAATTGAATACTCTCCGGAACAAATTATGGATAAACGTGACAAACGAGGTCAGTACTACTGTGTATAATCAACAGTGCGTTCTCTTACAATTGAAAGTAGATGTGGACGCATGGTAGTTTAACAGTTCGGCTGAAAAGTTCGTATCGTTTAATAGAAACACACATTTTTTTTTGCCAAAATTCGTTTTTATTATTCAACATAATTGCCATCAGCGGCGATACAGCGATTATAGCGATCTTCCAACTTTTCGATACCATTTTTGTAGTACGATTTGTCCTTTGCCTCAAAATAGGCCTTAGTTTCAGCGATTACCTCTTCATTGCTTCTAAATTTTTTACCAGCGAGCATTCTCTTGTGGGCTGAGAACAGGAAAAAGTCACTGGGGGCCAAATCTGGAGAATACGATGAATGAGAGAGCAATTCGAAGCCCAATTCGTTCAATTTCAGCATGGTTTTCATCGACTTGTGACACGGTGCATTGTCTTGATGAAACAACACTTTTTTCTTCTTCAAATGAGGGCGTTTTTTGAAATTTCGTCCTTCAAACGCTCTAATAACGCTATATAATAGTCACTGTTGATGGTTTTTCCCTTTTCAAGGTAGTCGATGAAAATTATACCATGCGAATCCCAAAATACAGACGCCATAACCTTACCGGCCGATTGTTGAGTCTTTCCACGCTTTGGGTTCGGTTCATCGCGTGCAGTCCACTCAGCTGACTGTCGATTGGATTCCGGAGTGAAGTGATGGAGCCATGTTTCGTCCATTGTTATATTCGGTTTTATTTCGATATAACAGCTCCAAACACTGCTCAGAATCATCAATTCGTTGTTGTTTTTGATCGATTGTGAGCTCACGCGGCATCCATTTTGCACAAAGCTTTCTCATATCTAAATATTCGTGAATAATAAGTCCAACACGTTCCTTTGATATCTTTAGGGTGTCAGCTATCTCGATCAACTTCATTTTACGGTCATTGAAAATCATTTTGTGGATTTTTTTCACGTTTTCATCGGTAACAGCCTCTTTTGGACGTCCACTGCGTTCATCGTCTTCGGTGCTCATATGACCAGTACGAAATTTTGCAAACCACTTACGAATTGTTGCTTCGCCCGGTGCAGAGTCTGGATAACACTCATCAAGCCATTTTTTGGTATCGGCGGCACTTTTTTTCATCAAAAAGTAGTTTTTCGAAATTCCTTTTTTCCATTTTTTTCACATTAGCAAAAGTAGCTTCACTCAAAATGCAATATCTCACAAACTAATAATTAGACAGCTGTCAAATTTACACACGTATTTTTTGAAGGTTGGTACTAACTGAAAATGGTATGGATTTAATTCTAGTGGCGCCCTCTCATAGAAACGATACGAACTTTTCAGCCGATCTGATATATTCGGAAGTGTTAAAGAACATGTCAGTTGTTCTCGTATTCACGACATCCAGTTATGTCTCTGACATTACCCACCCGCCTTTTTAATCTTAGGTTTGTAGGCTTTCCTGGTGAACACAGGCATTTTTGAAACATATAAATGACCTAGACTAAACTAATCTTTGATTAGACTTCTAGTTTGAATAAGTCTTTCTTAATTTTGTGGTTGCCTTAAAAAAGGTGGGTGGGTAATGTCATAGACATAATTGGAAGAAGTGAATGCGAATAAAACTGATATGCTTCATACATACTACCGAGTTCCCCGTTTCGGTGAATGTGCTCCTCTTTCAACGAGTTCTTTCATTTATTTGAGTTCAACGAACCTGCCAGACTTTTCCACAATAGGCTGATACAGGAAATGCGATGAAATCTATGACGATATAACTCTTTATATACACACCTGTACAGTAGATAAATTATTAGGCTAATTATTTTATCTTCTGTTTAAATTTTTCAATGTAAATTGTGTCTGACTGTTTTAGAATTGTTTTTTAATGTAAGTTTTTGAAAAAAGACAGGTTTTGTGCCTATTATTTTTTACAACTTTTATTGCTTTGATTCCCGAGATGCCAAATTCACAGATTAATCTGTGTTCCAAAGCAAAGTTTTGGCATTACATTCCTTTTTTGGAATTTGGCCCTTCTGTTTCAACAGACTTCGCAGCCGATTTATAGCGTACAGGATCATTGCATGACTAGTACTACGATCCTACTAACACTAAGAATCCTACCAGATCGGGATTTGAACATAAGACCATTGGCTTAAAGGAAAGAACTAGCTCTTCGCAGCCGCATTGAACTGCTAACCCAGGCAGCTCAATATACTGCACAGATTTTGAAAATGACATAGATTTTCGCAGATTCCCGAGAGCAATCACAGACTGGTAATGTGCCTCTAGAAATCTTCCAATCTGCAGGGAAAAAAACAGTGAGAATATATTTTCGACTGTGAGCTAGGAAGTGCCGAAACTGTCCTGGAATGTGTCCCATAGGAAGTGGACGCATATTTTGCAGAGAATGATTTTTGGATCGAACATAGATTTTTGACAAAAAAAAAAGATATGGCACCCCTTCCCCTTCCTATACTAAAGTACGACATATTGACGACAAACAACTGTTCAACATCGACTGAAACTCCCAAACTAATAAATAGCTATTGAAGGTGTCATCCTCCGAAACACGAAACTTACTACTAGGGGGCGTATTGCCAAAATATCGACACATTATACGAAACACACTGAAACACTGTTGGAAGACATCCGCCTTAGAAACTGAAAGCTCCGGAGGCGATTTGGAAATGTCGATACTTTGTTATTGTCTCATTCGCAAAACTGGCAGCATCAAGTATCGCCTCAAACCGTAACCGTTCATCGCTTTCGATCCGGGTCAAACCGACCAACTTAGCCTTATCATGGTTTGCGTGGAGAGGGGGTGGGGGGACGGTATTCCCAGTGCAGTTGTCAACTTCCGGCCAGCGTCAGTCAGCACAAGAGACAGCTCCGGGGTCTGTCAGTCGTGTCGATCGAATAGGTTTCGTTTAGAGTAGCAACTATGCCTTGCCTTGCCGGGTCTTTCCTTTCAATGTATTGATTTTCCATCGCACAACCGGGTAACAACATCCAACCGGCCGGTGGTCCGGTAAGGCAATATGTGTCCTGACGTTCCATTACGGGCCGTGTTGCCTACAATCGCCCTTAATCGAGTGGCTATTGCTTACACAACGTGAAATATACCTGCAGGTTTGGAGAAAAGACTGCACCAAGGTGCATGAGCTACCCTCGGGTCGGGTTGGCTGGTCTGGTGGTTTCCACTTTCCAACTGCATATTGAAGGCGTCTTCTTTCATACATTTAGCTAAACGCTGAATGCAACCGGGATGAATGTACACGAAGCCACAGGACGGTTTTGATATAAAATTATGCTTCAGTCGGACGTGCATTCGATGGACTATATAAAGAGAGCTGGAGTGCACTTTAACGGAGTACCAAAAGTATGACGGAAGGGTATAAAAACTGAACTGTTTATTTTTCTTGTGGTTGCAGCGAGTGCAACACTGGAAAAGTTTCTTTCGCTCGATGAGACCTAGGACAACGTCCAGATGAATAGCAGTTGAGACAATAATAACCCTCAATTTGTGCTTACTGGTATATAAAAGTCAAGACACCGGCTGTTTCTAACGATGAACCTGTTGGGTCATTAGATGCTTAACTTCTTTGTGTTTTTTTCCTCTTTGTTGAATATACCCAGACACTTCACTCCACCTTTGTTCGGAAACTTCTGAGGATCACTCCTCGGTTGCACCAGGTTAGTTTCTTTGAATAAAGATTTTTCCGTAAGATTATTTACGAATCCGTTTCCTGGTTTGAATGAGCACTGCTGCTTCCCACTACTAATTAGATAACGAGCATCCGTAATTAGAACGGAAATTGAATGAAATATTTTGTTTTCCCCTCTCTGAATGCTAGTTCTTTTCATCCTACTTCGTCCATTGAATTTTGTTGCATTGATTTTCTTTTCTCTATTTACCACCCCATGCAATGAAATGTTCATCAATTGCGGCTCGTTTTTCAATAATTATGAACTGCTTACCAAGCGCTCTCTTCATAATAGCTTCTAGTTTTTGCAAACAAAAAAAGTTCTGGCAACAGTTTGAACGTTAAACATTTCAATAGTAACACGACAAAAGGGCCTAACTGCAATTGAGAGCCTGTCCTTGTTTACTTTCTCGTTTGATTATTACGGAGCCATTATTGCAAATTCTCTACAGTTTCCATCAATAACAGCTCGGCTGAAAAGTTCGTATCGTTTAATAGAAACACACATTTTTTTGCCAAAATTCGTTTTTATTATTCAACATAATTGCCATCAGAGGCGATACAGCGATTATAACGATCTTCCAACTTTTCGATACCATTTTTGTAGTACGATTTGTCCTTTGCCTCAAAATAGGCCTCAGTTTCAGCGATTACCTCTTCATTGCTTCTAAATTTTTTTACCAGCGAGCATTCTCTTGAGGTCTGAGAACAGGAAAAAGTCACTGGGCGCCAAATCTGGAGAATACGGTGGATGAGGGAGCAATTCGAAGCCCAATTCGTTCAATTTCAGCATGGTTTTCATCGATTTGTGACACGGTGCATTGTCTTGATGAAACAAAACTTTTTTCTTCTTCAAATGAGGCCGTTTTTTTAAATTTCGTCCTTCACACGCTCTAATAACGCTATATAACAGATCGGCTGAAAAGTTCGTATCGTTCCACGAGAGGGCGCCACTAGAATTAAATCCATACCATTTGCAGTTAGTACCAACCTTCAAATATAGCCATATTTACAGATTTTTTAATAACTTTATGCTAAGAAAAACGTATTTATTAAATTTAAATTTTTAGATTCGGTTTTTGATTAAAAATAAACATGAAAATTGTTTTGGCGAATGCATTTATTTATTATATTTTTTTTTTCATAAATACGTTTATTTCATAGGCAATATACATAAGTTTTTCTTCGCCGTGGCATCCACAATACATAGTAGTTTAAACCTAATACATTTCGAATATCATATTAGTATGTTGGTACTCATTAGTTAATCTAAACACTGTTTTTATCAAGCGAGTTGCTATTTTAATTACATTAAATAAAATACATTTATTTTGTACATGATCTTATAACTATTTCAGGATTGTTTGTATCAGTTCACCACTTATATTCAATATCCTATAGTTGGCTATTGGTTGAACTCATGGAAGAGAAAACAGTTTAACATAAAATAAAATTTAAATTGGAACTCCAATGGATTTAATGAAATGATAAAGAAGTTTCATGTATGGAAGGTCACGACAAGCAAGAATGTCGCGAACTGGGACATTGGATAGTCTACCTTGGGTACGCAAGGAATTTATTAGTTGAGATCTGACATCACGAAACTCCACGCATGTCCAAACAACATGGTCAATATCGCGGTAACCTTCGCCGCAAGCACAATGATTAGTCTCGGAAAGTCCAATTCGAAGGAGATGTGCATCTAACGTGTAGTGATTGGACATGAGTCTGGACATCACACGAATGAAATCTCTACTCACATCCAGTCCCCTGAACCATGCCTTTGTCGATATTTTAGGAATAATTGAGTGCATCCACCGACCCAGATCATCTTTATCCCAAGAAGCTTGCCAGCTGGCAAGTGTTCTTTGGCGAGACGCGCTATAGAATTCGTTGAAAGCAATCGGTCTCTCATAAATTTCACCCTCAATAGCACCACGTTTGGCTAAAATATCGGCTCTTTCATTGCCTGGAATGGAGCAATGAGCCGGAACCCAAACTATTGTGATTAGATAATTATTATTCAATATGTCGTTCAGACACTGTTTTATTTTACCCAAGAAAAACGGTTCATTTTTGCCAGCAGCGTTTGAGCGAATGGCTTCAATTGCACTCAGACTATCTGTGAAGAGGAAATAATGGTTTGGAGATAATGTGACGATTACATTCAAGCTATAATGAACTGCTGCTAACTCTGCTATAAAAACAGATGCAGGTTCTTGAAGCTTGAATGAGGCCGAAACATTATTGTTGAACATACCAAACCCTGTCGCTTCTTCCATTCGCGATCCGTCCGTGTAAAACATTTTCTCAGAGTTAATATGCCTGAACTTACTTGAAAATATTTTTGGGATTTCCATAGAGCGTAGGTGGTCCGGGATTCCACGCACTTCGCGCTGCATGGATGTGTCGAAAAATAAAGTTGAGTCAGGTACATTTAGGAGGCTGACACGGATAGGAATATATCTTGAAGGGTTGATTTCCTGTGACATATGGTTAAAATATACTGTCATGAATTTTGTTTGAGATCGAAGCTCGACTAGTCGTTCGAAATTATTAATTACCATGGGATTCAGCACATCACATCTTATTAGCAGGCGTGATGAAAGCTCCCAAAATCGATCTTTTAATGGAAGAACTCCCGCCAGAACTTCAAGACTCATTGTATGTGTCGAATGCATGCAGCCTAAAGCAATTCGCAAACAACGGTACTGAATTCGCTCAAGTTTGATAATATGAGAATTTGCAGCGGAACGAAAACAAACGCATCCATATTCCATCACTGAAAGTATCGTTGTTTGATACAATTTTATTAGATCTTGCGGATGAGCACCCCACCAAGATCCTGTTATTGTTCGAAGAAAATTTACTCTTTGTTGGCATTTCGTTATCAGATACCTAATGTGTCCTCCCCACTTGCATTTGGAATCGAACCACACCCCGAGGTATTTGAAAGTCAAAACCTGTTCGATTATTCTTCCCATCATATGAAGCTGAAGTTGCGCGGGATCATGCTTTTTTGAAAAGACGACCAGCTCTGTTTTCTCCGCAGAGAATTCGATACCAAGATGAACAGCCCAAACGGACAATTTATCTAAGGTATCTTGCAATGGTTTTTGCAGATCAATAGCTTTGGATCCAGTAACTGAAACCACGCCATCATCTGCCAATTGTCTTAGTGTACATGGGGTTACTAGACAGCTGTCAATGTCATTCACGTAAAAATTATAGAGGAGCGGACTGAGGCATGAGCCTTGCGGGAGACCCATGTAGCTAATTCTGATTGTTGCCAAATCGCCATGTGAAAAATGCATGCGTTTCTCTGACAAAAGGTTGTGCAAATAATTATTTATAACCGCTGGGAGTCCTTGTTGGTGGAGCTTGTCTGAAAGAACATCAATGGAAACTGAATCAAATGCTCCTTTAATGTCTAAAAATACAGATGCCATTTGTTGCTTTTGAGCGAAGGCAATTTGGATGTCAGACGAAAGTAATGCAAGGCAATCATTCGTCCCTTTATTTCTACGGAAGCCAAACTGAGTATCTGACAACAAACCGTTCGTCTCGACCCAAGTGTCGAGACGTCGTAGAATAATTTTTTCGAACAATTTTCTGATGCAGGACAACATCGCAATGGGTCTATATGAGTTGTGATTGGAAGCTGGTTTCCCCGGCTTTTGAATGGCGATAACTTTCACTTGTCTCCAGTCAGGTGGAACAATATTTTGCTCAAGAAACTTGTTGAACAATTCCAACAAACGTCTTTTTGCGAGGTCGGGCAGATTCTTCACCAAGTTGAATTTAATTCTGTCCAATCCAGGAGCGTTATTGTTACAAGACATGAGTGCTATGGAAAATTCCATCATTGAAAAGGGGCTATCAATGGAATCATCATTTGAAGAAGACTCCCTAACAATGCTATGCGTAGGAACGGAATCTGGACAAACTTTCCTCGCAAAATCAAATATCCATCGATTCGAGTACTCCTCACTCTCATTTCCTACGTTACGATTCCTCATTCGTCTGGCCGTATTCCAAAGAGTGCTCATTGAGGTTTCTCTTGACAAACCTTCCACAAAATGTCTCCAATAGCTGCATTTCTTAACCCGAAGTATGTTCTTGTACTTGGTTTCTAAAACCAAGAATTTTTCAAAATTCTGAGGAGTTCCTCCTCCTCGTTTTAAAAACGTCTTGAAAGCATTTTGTTTCGCGTGTTTAGCATCTGAGCACTCTTTGTCCCACCAAGGATTTGGAGGTCTTCTGTTAGACGATGGACCAAGAAATCGTTTGGTTTGGGCTTGTTCTGCGGCCTCCAGAATCGAACAAACGAGGAAGTCATATTCTTCAAGTGGGGGAAGCTCTTCCATTGAAGTTAAGACACTTGAAATATTACTTTGGTATTTAATCCAGTCAATATTTTTTGTCAAATCATATGGAATATTAACTGAATTAGCAATGCCTTTGTTACTGCTAATTGAGATGATGATTGGTAAATGATCGCTACCATGTAAATCAGGAAATACTTTCCAGGTGCAATCTAGTCGAATTGAAGTCGAACAAAGAGATAAATCTAATGCACTTGGACGTGCAGGAGGTCTTGGGATCCGTGTCATGCTACCCATATTTAGTACCGTCATGCTAAAATTGTCGCAAATATTATATATTAGAGATGATCTGCTATCATTGTAAACGGAACCCCACATCATTCCGTGCGAATTGAAATCTCCTAAAATCAAACGTGGAGCAGGAAGGGCTTCGACAATTTCATTAAGCTGTCGTTGTCCAACTTGAGCTCTTGGAGGAATATATACTGAAGCAATGCAAATGTCCTTTCCTTTAATGTTTATTTGACAAGCAACAACTTCTATACTAGAAGTCGAAGGAATATTTAATCTATAAAAGGAATAACATTTCTTAATTCCTAAAAGCACTCCACCATACGGGGAGTCTCTGTCGAGACGTATAATGTTAAAGTCATTAAAATTTAAGGCTATGTTTGATGTAAGCCATGTTTCGCACAAAGCAAATACATCACATTTTTGACTATGCAACAAAACTTTAAATGAATCAAGTTTTGGCATGATGCTTCGACAATTCCACTGCAGGACAGTGATTGAATCATTTGCGGCGGATGATAAATTATCCATCAAATGATACAAAACCTGAAAGAGCTGGCCATTGAGCTGATAACTGTTTCAAAAAAGTTCTAGCTATTGGAAGGAATGCTGTTATGATGGTCTTTAGAGGTTCAGAAATATTGAATGCAGCGAAAATCCATTCTACAATTTCCGAAAATTTCAGTAATCCTGTTGGTGAATGTGAAATGGAGCCCACTGGATTATTGTCTTTTCTTGAGCTAGTTCCTGGATTGGTTTGTGAATTTGACAAACCAGGAGGCACAGTTTTTGGTTTTAAATTTGGCTTTTTAGCTTTAACACGGGGATCTTTTTTTGAAGGTATAATTTTAGGTGTCTTTTTTGGTATTTTGTGGTTTGTTAATCTCCTCTTAACAGACCCTTGAGGAGTGACAAACGAGGTATCTTCACTATTTCCGTCAGAGTCAGATTCCTCTGGCTCCGCAAGATTTGAAAAACCGTTTTCGGTTTCCAAAGGGGAGACATGTATGACCGTTTTGAGCATTTCTGCATATGTGCGCTTAGACCGTGCTTTTAAAGAAAGCTTCATTTTGTCTTTACGCAGCTTAAATGCAGCGCACACTGAAAGATCATCATGAGGGCTTTCCCCACAATAAACACATTTTTCAACATCTTTATCGCAAAGATTATCCTTATGAGGCCCTTGACATTTGATACATTTGGACTTATTACTACAGTAAGTAGCTGTATGTCCGAATTTTTTACAGTTCGTGCAATTCATAACATGCGGTACGAAAAGCCGAACAGGAAGACGAATTTTATCGATATAGACATGGCTAGGCAATGCAGATCCGGCAAATGTTACGCGAAACGAATCTGAGGGACGATAAGACTTTTTTCCATCGACAATAGATGCTGAGTACAATTGTTTGCACTCGAGTATCTTAACTCCCTCAAGCATGGAGTTTTTAAAACGGCCAACTCCATTTTTAAGTAAATCATCTGCTGTCAGACTTGCTTCAGTCACAACACCGTCAATTTCTACCTCCTTCGATGGAATGTAAACTCGATATTCAATAGCAAATAATTTACAGGTTACAATATCGTTTGCCTGTTTCAAGTCGTTAACTACAACTCGAATTTTATCTCTATTAACCTTACAGATTTCTTTAACTTCAGAGAAATGTGATGTCAAATCCTTTGTAATTTGCATCAAGTTTAAAATCTTTTCTTTTTTTCGAAGATAGACTATCCATGGCCCAGTGGTACCCTGTGGATAATGTTTAGCCCTCGGAGTATTTAAACTTTTACTAGTATCCGGAATCGGATTCGGATGATCTTCCATGAGATCATCCATTACATTAAATTTTTTTTGTAAATTAATAATACCAAAATAAAAACTTATGTTTAGTAAAATTTCAGATATAAGAAATAAAATATAAATTAAATTAAATCTACCTTGTAGCTGATGTCTCTGTTCCTTTATCGTGAAGAACGACGTGAAGCTCTTCCAACGATTTCCAATTGGCAGTCTTTTGCTGTTTCCAATTGGCAGTCTTCTGTCGTTTACTGCTATCTCAGTTGCTCTGCCGTCGTTGTGAACACCACTGCACTTGCTGTACCTGACCCCAGGTACAGTGCTTTTGCTCTTGGTGGCGATCAAATGCGATGCTTGCAGTGTAGCACCTCGCGATATATGCCGTCTCTTTTGATCCTACGCAGCGTACAAATTCTGGTACCTGGTAGATCAGCACTGGGTTGCTTTAGCACCTCTGTGCCTTTGCACCCCTTCGTCTTCGCACCTTTATGCGATGGCACCTCTGTGACTCGTCACTTCTATGCTCTCGCACCTCTGTGTCTCTACACCTCTGTGCGTATGAACGGGATGGCCTTCGTTGCTAGCTTTCCAGTCGGGAAACGCCCCGAATATTGCGTTTGCTATGGGCAGTTTAACTACCTGAAGCTTAGAATTGTCTCGGTAGCAGCCGTTAACTCACGAGCCAGTACAATCGAAACACAACCTCTTCGCTTGAATGGTTTTTACTGAATGATATTATTTATTATATGTTAAAGCTTAAAAACAATTAATTGAGCTTTGATGACAAAACACGAAATATGTCATGTTGAACTCAAAATCGATTCCATTGGTGACGTATTACCCGATGTTTTGGAAACCGGAAAAAGTCAAGTTGGATAGAAATGCTTAGTGCGACCACAGTGTGGAACACAACAGTTCATTCTTCTCGCAAAACTAAACACACTTTCGAGTTTACACTAATTTAACAAATCTTTTTTTAATTCACTAGAAAGAAAAACGGCTTGATGCGGATTTTAATTACAAAGTGCTGCCACTATAAACATTTATTACAAATGAAATTGAAAAAAAAAGTGAAACATCCTCTGAAATTTTTCATTTTCATTGGTGAGCTAAAATTATACATTTGAATAAACATATTTTCTGATTTTCTTAATGCTTGGCATCATTGCTCGCGTACCCTGCAATAGTTTTTTCTTTTCACAATGTGCGGGTAGCAACATCAAAATCAGCCAATCAGAAACTGGACCGTTTTGGAACAAAAGCAGCCCCCCCAGTTGTCAGGTCTTGTCTTAGGTTCAATGAGGGTGTGAGATAAAAGAATCGATTTCGAAAGACTTAGACTCGTCTGAAAGCTACTATTAGGTAGTTTGATAAGCTCACAATACCATAATTTTATTGCTCTTTATATGTACTTTTGATTAAAAAAAAATAAAACCACGGCGCTAAATATGTTGAATCCATTCCAAACAGTTCTGGTAGTCTTGGACTAACACAGGACCTGACAACTGGGGGGGGGCTGCTTTTGTTCCAATTTAATGTCAGAATGGGCCAGTATCTGATTGGCTGATTTTGATGTTGCCACCCGCACGTTGTGAAATGAAAAAAGCGGGGGGGTAATGTCAGAGACATAATTGGATGTCGTGAATACGAAAACAACTGACATGTTCCTTAACACTTCCGAAAATTAATTAGTTGATCAATTGTATGAATTATGCAAGCATTCCCCTTTTCTACATTTTTCGCAAAAACAAAGAAGGCTTCACTTGATCTCGATTACTGTGAATTTCACACAGCGAAAAGTGCACAAATCTAACCAAACTGTTCTAGATTTGCACTAAACTGAGGATATTTCCCTTTGATTTGCGAACAACAAATCCTAATAGTTCTTTAGAAAACTTTTAGTGCCATTAGAACGGCTGATTTTGTGTAATGCTCTCCGCCGTTGCTTTTTCACAAATGCAAATGACTAGCAGCTTTTTTTTATATCGTTTATTTATACCCGGCTTTAACCTAAACGTAATCGCTCTTGTCGGAAGCGAAACTAGCTTTGCAAACGACACAAAATACATTTACTCGCAGTGGCGATAGAATCCAAACTGATCCAATTTTTGTTGAGAGTTTTGTTTTTACCTGATTTCGTTTGTAGCTTTTTCACTAATGGGCGGTCCTAACGGCTATAAAAAAAACCCGCATACAGAATTTTAATGTCGATTATTTCATTTCGGATTTGCATTTCATTAAAAGAAACTATCCGGATGCTGTACGGGATTTATTCCTGCCTTTCAGAAGGACCAAATTAAGGAACTCACTGCGATATTCGCCACTTTTCGGAACATTTTTCCCGGACGATTTGTTGTACAGCAGCAGATATTTTGTTCTCTTCCTTAGAATGCGTTCTGATTGGCTAGTGTTGACATGGATCAAATGAGACAGGTTTTTCAATAGTGTACTATTGAAATACTTCAATGCTTTTGCTATACACGTTTAAATTGAAAAATTTCGATTCTATTGGTAGTTAGATTATATAAATCCTTTCACAGATCATTGAGCTATGAGCTTTAAAAATACGAGAAAGGCAAACGCGCCTTATGAATTATCCTCTTTGATACTCGTTTATACCAAACATTTCAGAAAAGTTTAATTTTGAATTATTTGAGACTATGTCACAAAACTGAAAATTTCATCATAAAATTGTGATCATATTTCCGATGGCATGTCGCAAGAATTATGTTGTTTCATTAGATACAACAATAGATATTCACGATCAAAAACTTATCACTCTCTCAGAGGGTAAATTTTGAAAAGGCACCCCATAGTAAAGTAAGTCATATTCACGACAAAAAAAAACTTTTGCAGGGTACGCGAGCAATGATGCCAAGTATAGAGAAAATCAGAAAACAAGCTTAATACACTTAAATGTACACTGATAAAATTCGACACTTTGGACTGAAGTGTTTTACATTTAATATCGCCGCAATTATCTCGACAATTAAATTGTAAGTGTAAGTTTTACTCAAATGAAATATCAGATGCAGTGGTGTACGGAGAAAATTTGGCGCCCGGGGCAAATAAGAGATTTGCCGCCCCCATCGTTGGATTAGTGAGCAAAAAAAAAACAAAGCTGACGAACAAAAAAAAAAGGTCCCAACTTTGCACCCCTTTAAAAGTATGTTGCGCCCGGGGCGAATCAACCCTTCGCCCTTCTCCCTACATACGCCACTGCTCAGATGGTTTTACTAATGTTCCATCGATAAAAGTGCCATATGGCGATGAATACGTTGAGGTGAAAAATGTTGACAACAATTTATTACTATCTCCTATGACTGAGACTTATTAACTCCAAATACTACCTAACGGTAGTTCCGGGAAAGTAAGGTTGGAGATCCAAGGTGTTTTGGTGGATAGTTCCAATTATACAGTGGTAGTCCTGTGGAGACTCCCACACTCTGTGCGTAAATGCACTTCGTCTTTAAAAAAAAATAAAAACGTTAATTATTAATAAAAAAATGCATTCATCAACTTTTTTTTCAGATCAAAGACCAAGCCTAAAAATTTAAATGAGATTAATATTTTTTTATAAGCTTTAAAAGTTATTGAAAAAGTATGGGTGTGTAATGTCAGAGACATAACTGGATGTCGTGAATACGAATAAAACGGACACACTTTCTTTATACTTCCGAATTCGAACTGGTAGTTGATCGATTGTGTGAATTGTGCAACTTTCCCCTTTTTCACTACTAGAATTTCAAACGATGTGCCTAGACTAAATTACAGATTAGTTACATTAAACATTCTGAAACGCAATTAAATGTAATGAAATAACTAAATAGTTCTTTATAATAAAAATGGGCCGTATAGAGTACAGTAAAGAAAAATTTCGCATAATTCTTTAGGAGTATTATTATGGTTCTAAAGAGAACTGATTTGAAGAATTCTGAAATTAGGAACTGGACCTGAGTCCAAGAACTAATTTCAGAACTAAGAACAGACTCAGAATTCAGTTGGATTTTAGTTCTAGAACTACAATTTCGAAACTGAAATCAGTTCCGAAATCTTTTTGTCGTGAATACGACTTACTTTACTATGGGGTGCCTTTTCAAAATTAGCCATATGGAAGAATGGGCAGAACTTAATCCCGAATATCTCGACTTGTATTATAGGCAGCAACATAATTCTTTCACCATTTCATCAAAAATATGATCAGGAATTTAGGATAATATTTTGAACAGTGTGAGATAATCACAAACAACTCAAAAATGAAGTTTTCTAAAACTTTGAAAACAACGCGGAAAACTCTTTACTTTTGCTTGGCTTTTTCGCGCAAGGACGACGATTTTGAGGTAGTCAGGCACATATCTTCAACTGACTGCTTATAAAAGGGGAACCGTGGTCGATCATTTCTTCTTGTGCGTTGGAACAAGCAGACGTCGTGGGACCAGCAGCTTCGGAAAGTGCACCTTCTGCGTGGTTAAAAAACTCAAACGCTCAGGTCGCATCTCTCATTTGGACTTCAGTCGTCAGGTGGAGCAGTCGGCAATGAAAGCAGACCTTTTGCGTGGTATAAAGCCTCAAACGCTTAGGTCGTGCATTCATTTGGACTACAATCGTCAGGTGAAGCAGTCGTCAATGAAAGCAGAACTTCTGTTCTTGGTTCTAAATTTAGTTCTTGAACTCAGGTTCAGTTCCTTATTCTAGAATTCTATTCGGTTCTTTTTAGAACCATAATAAAACTCTCAAAGAATTATGCGAAATTTTGCTTTACTGTACTTTATACAACCCATTTTGATGGTCGAGACGAAAAATCGTCTTCAAGTTTCAGAGCTTAGTTCCGGGTTTAGAATTCAGAGCCTGTGTGCTGAACTGGATTCTAAAAAAAGATTTCGGAACTGATTTCAGTTTCGAAATTGTAGTTCTAGAACTAAAATCCAACTGAATTCTGAGTCTGTTCTTAGTTCTGAAATTAGTTCTTGGACTCAGGTCCAGTTCCTAATTTCAGAATTCTTCAAATCAGTTCTCTTTAGAACCATAATAATACTCCTAAAGAATTATGCGAAATTTTTCTTTACTGTACTCTATACGGCCCATTTTTATTATAAAGAACTATTTAGTTATTTCATTACATTTAATTGCGTTTCAGAATGTTTAATGTAACTAATCTGTAATTTAGTCTAGGCACATCGTTTGAAATTCTAGTAGTGAAAAAGGGGAAAGTTGCACAATTCACACAATCGATCAACTACCAGTTCGAATTCGGAAGTATAAAGAAAGTGTGTCCGTTTTATTCGTATTCACGACATCCAGTTATGTCTCTGACATTACACACCCATACTTTTTTAGAATCCAGTTCAGCACACAGGCTCTGAATTCTAAACCCGGAACTAAGCTCTGAAACTTGAAGACGATTTTTCGTCTCGACCATCAAAATGGGTTGTATAAAGTACAGTAAAGCAAAATTTCGCATAATTCTTTGAGAGTTTTATTATGGTTCTAAAAAGAACCGAATAGAATTCTAGAATAAGGAACTGAACCTGAGTTCAAGAACTAAATTTAGAACCAAGAACAGAAGTTCTGCTTTCATTGACGACTGCTTCACCTGACGATTGTAGTCCAAATGAATGCACGACCTAAGCGTTTGAGGCTTTATACCACGCAAAAGGTCTGCTTTCATTGCCGACTGCTCCACCTGACGACTGAAGTCCAAATGAGAGATGCGACCTGAGCGTTTGAGTTTTTTAACCACGCAGAAGGTGCACTTTCCGAAGCTGCTGGTCCCACGACGTCTGCTTGTTCCAACGCACAAGAAGAAATGATCGACCACGGTTCCCCTTTTATAAGCAGTCAGTTGAAGATATGTGCCTGACTACCTCAAAATCGTCGTCCTTGCGCGAAAAAGCCAAGCAAAAGTAAAGAGTTTTCCGCGTTGTTTTCAAAGTTTTAGAAAACTTCATTTTTGAGTTGTTTGTGATTATCTCACACTGTTCAAAATATTATCCTAAATTCCTGATCATATTTTTGATGAAATGGTGAAAGAATTATGTTGCTGCCTATAATACAAGTCGAGATATTCGGGATTAAGTTCTGCCCATTCTTCCATATGGCTAATTTTGAAAAGGCACCCCATAGTAAAGTAAGTCGTATTCACGACAAAATCTGTGAATATGTGACTCGGAAGGACGAATAAGAAACCAGTGGTTAGGTCTTGTCTTAGGTCTTGGATGGAAAGAATCTGGGAGAAACAGAACCGTCAAGAAACGCTAGGCGAAATTCTCTGTCGAAAACGGTAGTTGTATTGTTGCCATAGTCTTGCCGGAATTCTACCAGAAGGCCGGCAAAAATGACTTGCAAATCTAGCCTGCCGTCTGGGGGAGTCTGGATTTTAGCGAATCCATTAAACGTGCTCACCACGAGATGGCGTCATGGTGACATCTTTTGACATATCCCAATTATTCAGCCAAATTTTGGACGATTTTTGCTTGAGTTTGAACGAAAGCAGATGATAAAACTTTACTAGTGAGAAAAAAAATTATTCTCGTGTTGTCATCAAACATATAATTTGAAACTGTCCTACACTCAGTAGCAAATTCAGTAGTGAAAATCAACGAGCAAATCTTATGATGCATCAAAAATCACCAAAATCTCCATTTCATAAGAATAATATGAAAAATAAACCTCTGCTATATAAATCTCATCTATCACTATTATAATTTTCATACGGACAATTTCACAATATTGGAGAAAAGTTACCCGAATAAAAAATATTGTAGAAAAACAATACGATTTACTGTTACAAAACCTGCCACAATTTTGCTTTGAAAATTGAAAAATATTTTAATGTATTGTTATACACTATTCAATCAATTGTGAACATGCTTTTTACAATAGAATGTATAGGTTGTTAAGTATCGTAACAATTCAAATCAAAAAAATTTCTCATACATTTTTTCTTGGAGAACAATCAAATGTACAGTTTGCATATTGTTTGAAACACCACGTGTACAATAAATTCAATTGTAGAATCATAGAAACAATATATTGAATCGTTGGAAACGAAAAAAATCTTGTCAAGATACAATAAAATGTATTGTAACCCATATATCTAATTGTGAATCAATTGCTTATGCTGTAAAATCAATGGTTTATTTTTTTACGGGTATGTTTGTCAGAGAAATTTCGCACAATGTTCCAAAAAAATTTGTATTAATTTCATAAGGCTTTTTATTGGAATTACAATTTGCGTGACGTTGACATAAGGCGGTCTTATGATTCGCCTACGATATTCTCGTGGCTAAAAATCATACGAAATCATTATGAAAATCCATAAATTTTTTGCCTGAGTGTATATACTTGAAAATCTCGGATGAAATTTGAAATTATCGCACACCTAGAAAAAAAATCGTGTAAATTTACGACGTACATGAGCGTAAAAAATGACTCAATTTCACCGTAAATCTAACTTATATTTAAGGCATTCTGACATAATTTTATGTGTTAAACATGTAAATTTATACGTTTTCTTGAACGGAGGGGTATGTTTGACGTATATTTATATCATTCTTGTAAAATTCAGTCGTTTCACGGATTACGTTCTCATGAATTGTGTTGCGTCATCTTCAAATTTCTTAATTTTTTGCCGTGCAGATCACATACAATTTTAAGTCGGGTGATGATGTGTAAATAGACGAGTACACTAAATTTCAAAAGTTATTAACGAATCTCTAAATCCATCCATAAAAACTAAGAATGTCTCAGATTCGAAAACAGAACCCAGTCTCACTTTTACGAATTTGATATTTCTTTTTAGATTTTTCCATAAATATGAAATAAAAATATCAAGAAAAGTCACTGAAATATTATGGACGAGTCTTTTACCCAATTTTTAATTTGTTTCTGTGTGTTATTCGCCTCGGGCGCATCAATTTTCGGGGGGCGGCAAAGGACCTTTTTTTGTTGCTCGCCCAGGTCATCTTTCCGGAAATGGAGTTCAGCTTTGTTTTTTGTTTGCTCACTAAACATATGATGGGGTCGGCTCTTATTTTGCCCCGGGCACCAACGGTATTGGTACAAAGCGATTCAAGTGGGTATTTGAGAACAAAACTTTTAACTTTGGAACTATCGTTCAAAGCAAAAAACTTCCGATTACAAATGTAGATTCCAGTAATTTTTAACCAAAGCCTGTCATCAATCTCGAGGAAACTGAATTAAATTATTTCCTGCAAGATGTTCGTTATCTGACAACAGGCCCGTACCCAGGAATTCATTTCGGGAGGTGCCGAAAGCTTAAAAAATAATGTTTATTGAAAATTGCTTACCTTACCTAATTCTCGGTGTGCCTTTTAAGGGTGTTTCTAAAGGAAACTTTAAACTTTTCCACTGGAACTGATATTGTATTTCATTTCAGTACGTTTACTGTCTCGTTATTTCTGTAACACGTGTCTGAGACCTTCTAAATAATTATATATCTACACACACAATCCCTGTGATTTTACATCTCATAAGATGCACATAAATGGTGCGTCGCAGTTCACGCAAATTCACGTGGAAGAACATTTAATATTGTGTCTGAAACTCCATGACATGAAATTCGTTGAAATAAAAAAAACTGATAGCAACCACCGCGACTTAAACCGAGAATCATTGGATCGCAAGTACGTCTGTTAATCGACTGAGCCACAGAAGCATACATCTGCTTGGTTAGTAAAAGGTGCATTTAAATTCATACAATCGCACCTGCTAGCAGAATGCAAGTTAGAGTCGAAACACGTAAAATTCAAGCTATTCTAACATTATGTCATTACAAATGAAATTTTCCGTCATTTGACAAATTAGGTCTTTATGAATTACATCGTATGAAGAATTAAGTCACCTGTAATATTCAAATTTTTTTGGTGTGTAGTTTTGATTTCTGGAGGGGCCAGGGCCCCTCGGGTTCCCCCTCTGGGTACGTGACTGTCTGACAAACATCAACAGTTTCAACAAATTATGGACCACGCAAATCACACTACTGACTACGACACCAAGCGTAGCGAATTCACTCCACCTATGTTCAAACGTTGCTGAAATGGTCCTTTCCATTTCTCACATGTCCGATCCGTCAGTGCTTGTTTTTCGCAACGCATACTGCGCTGAAAAATTATCACGAGCACTTCTGGTTAACCTGAGGAAGCTCACCGCTAGCTCAAAGTCGAAAACTGTCAGTCAAAGTTGAGGTTTTCTCTCTCTTTCTCAACCGGAATTGTACCCGGAGCGGCACTGTGCGGAAGACAGTTTTGAAAGATTACTCATGGTGAAACGTTATTCTATTATTTATTTGGTCCGGGTACTCGGCAAGCATCTTCGGGGTGTACTTTTAAATAGCAACTAAGAAACTTTACCTTCACCATGGTGTTGCCTCGTTCCCACCACTAAAGTCGAGTGAAGATCACGGCTAACAGACCCTGTCAGCTTGGAGCGAAATCAATCTTCAGTTCAACAACGCCATCGCACGGCATCACATTCAACATTTCATGTCAATTGTATGGGTACGCAGCCCTGCTATTTTGACGCGCACGAATTTGACATTTCTCTCCCCTACTTCTATGTATGAGATTCGATGCGGACTCACCTGAGGGCGACATGCTCGCAAAAAAGGATGTTGCCTATGATTTGTTCGGGAAATGTGAGAGCTGGATATCTTGTTAATATGATGTCTTTGCGGCTAAGTACCTAGTCGTACCACCATTAAGCTAAACGGATGGAAGGGTAAGCTAGCAGCTTCCTTGCAGCAATTTTTCCCTTCAGAAATAGTCACAGCAGAAGTAAATTTGCAGTGGCATCATTAATTCATCCTTCGTTGATTACGCTTACCCTCACCGACTTTCTCTACCGGAGGACGACTACTCCAAAGGACAGTGTTGGCAGCGAGAGAGAGAGAGATGGCTTAGGTAGAGGGATTTTCCTGTTTCGTTTCGCTACATTGTGCAATTTAATTGTGAACCTACGCCGGAATGCAATCCTGCCTTCATTATAAATAATCACGGAACTCCGGCTGGCGGAGACGGTGGTGCAAAATGGCACACAACGCGTTCGGTGAGGATACAATATACGCTCTCTTAACTGTCTTCAAATACCGGCAGGGTTGTGCGTTGGCAGCGCGAGAGTGTCCAGGACGAAGCTAGCAAACACTAAACACCTCTTAATCTATGTCGCGGTTAGCAGGTCATCCGAAAGGAATGCGAGCGATTGCCAGAAGACGGGTGGAAGGAAGCGACAATCCGATAGTGGTCTCGTCTGCAGAAACTGTGCTGACGAAAGTTTGTCTTAGACAGAGCTAAATACGCGATGGGGAAGAACATAATTACAACTCTCGGTTTGATTTATGCCAGCTAAGTAAAGCAGTCAACATTGTGCTGTGTAACGAGAAGTCGCCACAATCGCAAACAAGCCCACTTCCGAAGATGCTGATGGTGCGATTTTGATGTTTTGCCGTCATAAATTATGTGCCGTCGGAGAGTTTGTGTCTGCGGTTGAGTACTGATGTAATTTATATGCTGGAAAGGTAAATCGGTTGTGGTGCGATTTTCTTTTAAATTTCTCCGTCTTCGGTGCATTTCTAGTAGCAGTAGATTCATGCACGGATGTTACTAACTATTCGTTCAGAGCTGCCGGCGATGACATGCGATCGCTTGTAAGGAGCTGGGCTCAAGTGACAAACGTCCACCGGAGGAAACCAAATCATTCACAAAATATTTCAGAACATTATGAAACCCGAAACCTGTGGGTTTAACAGAGCAGATTCAGGAGGTAGGAGAAACTGATAGAGAAATAATTCTTTGTAAAGGAATTAACTATAAAACATGTGCCACGTTTGGAACAACTTATATGAATAATGTCAGTTATGATCGGGGATATCGTAATATCGATCGATTAATAGAGTAATAACTCAGACATTCGAGTAATATTTAATCGATTAGTTTGAAACTTTTGACATTTGATTATTGAACTAATTGAACGATATGAAAAATTCAATATCTATTGTTTGCATTTAAAACAGACAAAACTAGTCGACTTTTCAAGGGTTTACCTTCGCCCGCATTGACGAAAGTACCCATGCAGCATCAATCATAGTAACCAATGAGTCAGTAGACAAAATTTGACAGCTCTTTCAGTCGAACTCTAACTGTGATGCCAAAAACATTGAAGCAACTTCTTTCAGAAATGTGCGCTTTCAAAGAACGGCACCCCACCGCATCGAAAACGGACAACGTGCCGAATATGCCCGTTCCGGCATCTACAGCATCTTGGCACTATTAGACAACAATCAGAGCATCGAATGTAATCCCTGTTCCGGACGGCTCTAACCGACAAGAATCTCCAAAGGAATGGAAGAGCAAGACCGAAGGAACAGTGGGTACATCGCTGCTTGCACTTGGCCGGGAGGTGGATGCAGTCGGCTAAACAGTGAAAAAGTGTCTGGCGAATGTATGTCTGGAAGCAGAAGGCGTGTCCATTGGTTTCGAAGCAGCAGGCAATGACGCAGAATCGTGAAATGGCGGTGGTGATGGAGGACGAGACCTATCTTATCCTGGATGGAAGCTACTGGCAGGGCACTTCGTATTTTACTTCCCTTCAAACATTAAGTTCCCCAAGAATGTGCTGCTTCACGGAACGACCGAAATTAGCTCTGCGCCTAATTCGTATTACTGTTTCTGAATTAGTTGATTTTAACAACAAAAGTTCCAAAATAACTATGAAATTAGTTAAAATTGCAAATTTGCTTTGCTGGAAAAAACTCTTATTTTTAGAGAATGTGTTTAGTTGACGAATATCCTGGACAAAAACCAGCAATATTTCAATCCAACACGAAATTCTCTTTGAAAATTAATTTTGTTATTAAAATAAGAAATTTTTTTTCTATTTATCTATTTATTCTATCATTACTGAAGGACAGCACAAAGGAAATAAAAATGAAATTGGTTTTATTAACAAATTTATTAGCCTTTTTGGCTCATGAGAAGCGTCAAAGCAAAACAATTCACTAAAAGGCTAAAAAGGTCTCGTTGAAACTACAGGGTGATTTTTTAAGAGCTTGAGAACTTTTTTAAACAATAAAACGCATAAAATTTGCAAAATCTCATCGGTTCTTTATTTTAAACGTTAGATTGGTACATGACATTTACTTTTTGAAGATAATTTCATTTAAATGTTGACCGCGGCTGCGTCTTAGGTGGTCCATTCGGAAAATCCGCTTTTTTATCGACAAATTTTGTTCAGCGATGAGGCTCATTTCTGGTTGAATGGCTACGTAAATAAGCAAAATTGCCGCATTTGGAGTGAAGAGCAACCAGAAGCCGTTCAAGAACTGCCCATGCATCCCGAAAAATGCACTGTTTGGTGTGGTTTGTACGCTGGTGGAATCATTGGACCGTATTTTTTCAAAGATGCTGTTGGACGCAACGTTACAGTGAATGGCGATCGCTATCGTTCGATGCTAACAAACTTTTTGTTGCCAAAAATGGAAGAACTGAACTTGGTTGACATGTGGTTTCAACAAGATGGCGCTACATGCCACACAGCTCGCGATTCTATGGCCATTTTGAGGGAAAACTTCGGAGAACAATTCATCTCAAGAAATGGACCGGTAAGTTGGCCACCAAGATCATGCGATTTGACGCCTTTAGACTATTTTTTGTGGGGCTACGTCAAGTCTAAAGTCTACAGAAATAAGCCAGTAACTATTCCAGCTTTGGAAGACAACATTTCCGAAGAAATTCGGGCTATTCCGGCCGAAATGCTCGAAAAAGTTGCCCAAAATTGGACTTTCCGAATGGACCACCTAAGACGCAGCCGCGGTCAACATTTAAATGAAATTATCTTCAAAAAGTAAATGTCATGTACCAATCTAACATTTAAAATAAAGAACCGATGAGATTTTGCAAATTTTATGCGTTTTATTGTTTAAAAAAGTTCTTAAGCTCTTAAAAAATCACCCTTTACTTGCAAATTGTTTTGATTATTTACGTTTCGTTCATGTCTTTTTCTCCAATATAACATCGTATTTTTACCTGCCAATATAGAAAAGACAACAGCGACTGAATTTTTTTTTCGGTAGTAGTGTGCCATCTAGTGGCTAGTAGTCATTACGGTGTTAACGTTTTTTCGGTGACAGTGCGCCATATAGCTGCAAATTGCAGAAGCCAATTGAACCATTTATGTTGGTTGAAAACAACGTTTTATTTCTCTAATTCAACAAAAACATTAGTTGAATGGAAATGAAGTGTGCCTTAGCTTAGAAATGATGGCACGTTTAATTGGTGAATTCAACTAAAAAAATAGCCATTTCAACAAATATTTTATTATTATTAAGGGAATGAGAATTAAAAAATCTAAATTAGCAAAAGTAAGATTTTTTTAGTTGTCTCAAAAAATAACTAACTAAAATCAGAAAATTAACTAATTTTTTCGCCAAAATGCTGATTCCGGTCTTTCCGTGCACAGGACATGATTCACGTGTGATCTGTCAAAAACAGTGGTGCCAAAAAAGATACCAGCAAAAATCACCCTTTACATTGATTAGAATGTTTAGCACAACCTAACTGAACAGAAAATTTGAGCCTGCTCATTTTAGTCACTGGTCACTGCGCAGTGCAATAATCAGTCGTGAATCAATCAGTCCCTTTCCGCAAGATAACGATATCTTATTTACCTCACATAGACTATAACGGAAATCTTTCCGTTATGAGTAAGTCCACGTAGTTTATTAATGAACTGCTAGCGTATGTAAACATTAAGTCATTAATGAGTACCACGCGAGAAACAGACTGTAAACAAGTTCCCATTAATAATGTTTTTTGTAGCGAACGTAATTCGCATTCATTCCGAAACTATCTGGTTTAAAAAAGTATTAAGACAGTGCTATTCAGTAAAATATATTGGACACCGAAATTTGGGCTGTATTTGCTGTGTAAAATCTGTTTTCCATTAATTATTGCTAAATGCCGTCCAACAAGCGCGGTTAAATAGTTGAAAGGAACAAGTAAAACCAAACATAATGTTCTCCTGTTTTACTACCTAGCACTAACGGTTAACGGTTTGGTACTTGTAGTAATTATGCAAATTCGTTAGCAACCGTTTCATCAACAGACACCACGTGAGAAAGTGTGAAGCTCTGAGTGAAGCACACACACACTAGTTTTTGCCATTTAAATTCGTTGGCATAAGTACCGGAACAAACACGTCATGAATGACAGCCATCTGCTACAGACAGGAGCAGCAGGTTCTTTTCGTGATCTGACTCTCTCCGTTTTTCTCTCTTTCTTCCTGTCAGTGTGCCAGTGATGGAAAACCACACCTGGAACCTGGTGGGAAGCTTGATGAAAATTAAACCAACGAAGGCACCCAGGGCAGAATTATCACAGGAAAGACTGTCTTATGCAAAGTGACGTTAATTAGAATCACTCGCGCTACTGCTGCTGCAGCTGCTAGTTTTAGTAAATGGCGGCCATGTTTCCATGGAAGGGTCATTGGGTTTCATTTCATAAGAGCCTTCCAGCGAAACGGGTAAAAAAAAACTAAATTATCCTTCGAAATATGTACTCCACCTTCTCTCGTTATTATGTATCATGTTATGCAGTGACAACGGTTTTGTGAGCGGAAACATTGAAGTAAGTGTTTATCCCTTAATTCTACTATCACCGCACGTCACTTGCATTAATGTCATCGTACACAATGTCACTACAGAGATGCCTGCTTTGATCTCTCAACTCTTGGCCTTCTTCGTTATTTGTAAACATCTGGAGATGACTAGAAGTAGTCGTTAATATACGAAAAGTCATAAGCGTCCTACGTTGTAAAATGTAGTAATAAATGACATAAAATTGCACTGTGAAAAACTAAAAAGTTACATCTGATCCCTCTTTATTGATCTCTATTCTGATAGAATGTTTGCAAACTTTTAGTCATTCAACCGATCTCAAAACGTCCTCGATGTCAATTACAATAACTTCCATCGGTCAGCTGCAGTGAAAACTATTTTTTTTGCTCAACTCCAGCGCTTCAACTTTTTTGATAACCACTAAAAATTCATCTATTGGAACGAGTTGGCTGGTGGAAAACCCTTCAAAGTCGAAAAAACGGTTTTGCTCTCAATAAATATCCCCATTATCATGCTTATTTCCGTATTCTCGATTGCTTCTCCTCCGGGTGATGCGATTTTCGCTCACCCGGTCTTCGGGGCAGACTCTTTCTTCCTTTTCAGGCTTGCCTCTTCCGTAGGGTAGCAATGCTGCCGGTTACCGGAGTACCGGAGCGGCCGAACCGGTAGCAACAAATCATTGCGGGACGAGACGAGAAAATCAATGTGAGCTTGGAAGGATTTATGAGGAACCACGAGCGCAAGTTGCCTTCGGGTATTCGTTCCGTGTGTGTGTAGATATGGATTTACCGACTTTGGGATTCCGGGAGGATCATCCATGATGACACAGCAAAGCTCTTCGCAGGATGCTATTTGCATTTTTTATTTGCTTGTGCTCGATAGAACTACAGAGGAGGTATAATAATCAATGAATTTTTTGTTCGAGTAATTCTCACCAAAGCTTTGATGGCTGGGACCGGATAAGAGATCTTGATTGATTTAAGGAATACATTGAAACGTAAATCCGGACTTGTGAACACAAGGCTGTGTTTTCCGGAACACGTTGTTCAATATAGCTATGTGAATCATGACAACATTAAAAGAAGTGATATTTTTTAAATTAGAAACAGTGTCCTAAAGCCATGCAGATTTTTTTTCGGCCAATCAAAGTTGAAGAATCACTAACTACATAGTAATCAGAGACATGACTGGGAATGCGTTTTAAAAATATCCTAAAACAGGGTTCCAAAAGTCCGAAAAAATGTCGGGGCGGGATTTTATTTTTCTATAAAGTATGATACGCAAAACGTATAATAAAGTCTGCAAATTTTGACGAAAGTCTACGAAAAACTTGATTTGCACAAACTACGACCGCCGTTTTTTCCAAAATTTATAGCTTTATTGCGAAAAAGTGCTTACAGATGTATTATTCAAAGTATTGTCCATCGCTAGCGACAACTTTCTCCCATCTTTCCGGCAACTTTCGGATCCCGGTTCGAAAAAAGGAGTCCTCTTTTGACGCTATCCATGAAGCAATCCATTTTTCCAACTCTTCGAAGGGTTGAAAATGTTGATCTGCCAGGCCGTGTGCCATCGAACGAAATAGGTGGAAGTCAGAAGGGGCGTCATCTGGGGAATACGGCGGGTAGGGCAAGACCTCTCATTTCAGCGTTTCCAGATACTTTTTGACCACTTTTGCGACGTGAGACCGAGTTTTGTCGTGTTGGAGGATGATATTGTGGCCGCTATTCATTAAGCGCGCGACTAAGGCGCATCAGTTGCGTTCGGTAGCGATCTCCTGTGATGGTTTCAACCGGTTTTAAGAGCTCGTGCAGTTTGTGTTGAGTTGTTATGTCAACCAGTAGTTCAACATAAACCGCTAAGCAGACGTAGAGTTTCTCTTCTATTTGCAGTAGGTATATAAAACGCGCAAAATCATATTTACTACAATTATGCAACTAGTAAAATGCATGCTTCGTAGCGAATGTTTATTTATTAAATTTCACGCAAAAAAAAACACCGACATCGTAAGCCATCGGCGGTGAACGGACCGATATTAGCATATAATGGACTTTCGACCAAGCGAAGCGACCGCATGGTTCCAGCCGCATATTTTCGTTACCCGGCAAAATCCTTTCGGGACAGCCAAAAAGGGCCCACAGCAAAGACACAAAAAGTCAATCAAAAAGGTATTATTATATGATCTCCGTGAAGCCGCAGGACTGGCCGGCTTCGGAAACGATGAAGACAATATTGTTGAAATGGGCTTTTATTTATTGCCCTTTTTTTGCCGTCCTTCAAGCGCTCAGAAGTGGTTCTGCTTGTTTTTTTTGTCTCCCAGGAACATACTCCTTCCACCAAGGAAAACTGGTCGAAACACCGATTGGCTTTTCCGCTATTGTACACCGGAGGCTATCATATTTTGCCGCCTTGTTCGGTGCTGTGAAGTGTGCAATATGGGATGTGTTGTTTGAAGTTTGTTTTTGCCTATCTCGCATGGAAAGACTGTGCACTCACTGGGAAATGGTTCTCGGTATTCGGGTCGGGCTTCCGACGTTAAAGATTTAAATTTAAATGGTCCAAAAACTTTGAAATGGAACTTACATTGATTTATTCTACGGTTATGAGAAAGGCATCATTACACCATTAGGTGGATTGAAATTGGTTTCTATGCATGCCCTAGCATACAACCGGTCCTAGGTTTGTGTCCGTTCGAGGAACTCAGTTGGTTGGCGAAACACAGGTAGAACGAAAAACGATGATGGTAATGATGATGTTTTCCTCGGTGGGAAATGATTTTAAACGACAATAAAATTGAATCGAATGAGGGCAGAACATCGCTTATGCTGCTCAGAATGTTGTATGTTGAGATCTCACTCTAAGTGAATTGCAGTTACGAAAGATTAAGATCGATATCTTGTGAGTTTTTGCAACTCGCCTTTAAATAAATTTATTTGTATACCCGCGCATTGGAATGGCATATATGCTCCAGCGATGAAAGAGATTCCACAAACGATTCCCAAGCTTTCGAAAACTGTGGTATTGAGAGATTCTAAAGTCGATATTTGGTTTCCCGTTGGATGAAAAAAGTCAACTCTCCCATCTATTCCAGTAAACCTGTTAAGTCGAGATTTCTGCCATTTGTCAACTTTGCAAAAGTTATAAAATTCATTTCTGAATTTTTTGAGCTTTGCATAAGTTAGAAAATTCATCTTCACTCGATTTTAAGGATCGATTATTTTAATTTAAAATATTCCAATGATTGTTTAACATCATTGTAAAACACAGTCCTGCTGATGAAAGTCCTGGCCATAAAAATAATGTGAATCACAAAATTGATTTTTCGTTTTTACACTTAACCGCACGGACTAGACTAGAAAGGTGACAAACATGAAAAATTATGCAATTGAGAGCGATAAAACTTGATGATTTTGTCGTGAATACGACTTACTTCACTTTAGGGCGCCATTTTAAAATTTACCTGTACAAGAATGGGTAGAACTCAATTGTGAAAATTTCTTGTTGTACTTAACCCAACAACGCTATTTTTTCTCCATGCTGTCGCAAATATTATCAGCAATTTATGATGAAGTTTTCAAATAACAAATAATTTTTTTCATAAATTTTTTATTTTTTATAGCCTGGTATAAACGAGTATCAAAGAGAAAACCCCATGATTGCTTTCTCGCTTTACCTACTGGGTAGGAATATAATGTTAAAAATAACACTTTTTTATATTTTCTTCCATTGAAATTCTTGCAACTCGTATCGTGTGTACTTCTGCAGGTGAATAATTTTGTAGTCTCTTTTGTTCTGTCTCATTAATTTAGGCTTCAGAATAAACCTTGCACAATTCACACGATTTATCAACTTACGAGAACGATTTTCAGTTATGTCTCTGACATTACCCACCCACTTTTTATACAAGCTATCGGAAATATGATCAGGAATTTGTGTTTAAATTTTCAACAGTGTGAGATAGCCATACATAACTCAAAAACAAAATTTTCTCAAACTTTTGGAAACAATGAGAAAAACTCATCACGCTCACTTGCCTTTTACGCATCCGGACGACGGTTTTGAAGTGGTCAGGTACATGCCAGTCCCGATGCTCTTCTGGACGAGTATAAAAGGTAAGCTCGTTCATTTCTTCTAGTGCGTTAGACGGAACTGGATGTCATGGTGAGGTTCTTCGACCAACATCAGTAACAAAAAAAAAACT
Organism: Malaya genurostris; assembly: GCF_030247185.1. Lineage (NCBI taxonomy): Eukaryota > Metazoa > Arthropoda > Insecta > Diptera > Culicidae > Malaya > Malaya genurostris. The sequence goes on from NC_080570.1 coordinate 27,164,930, forward strand.
TGCTATAAAGCAACAAAGGCTCTGGACTTCGGACGTCGGGGCGAGCAGTCGTTAGCAACGAAAGGAGACCTTTTTCGTGGTACAATACCTTAAACGCCCACGCTGTGCTCTCGTTTGGACTTCGGAGATTGGAGGTTGTTAATTTTGGAATTTAGTTCCAGAATAGGCACAGAAAGAAAAAATGAAACTTACACGACATGTAAACCGATAGTACTATGAAATAGACATCAGTTGAAACGAAAATCTGATTTAAAACCATTATTGATGTAAAATTACATTAAAATTCATTTAGTTTTTCATTGAACAAGACTGTATATTTACAAACCGCTTCGTTTTGTAATGTAAATTTCTATTTAATTGCCTGCTCCAAATATGTGCATGAAAATAAATGTAAAATCACAAAATATTTTTATCTGTGGGGGTTCAAAAGTTAAAACTAAAACTCGGAAACTGAGTCCTTGTTCTAGATTCTGCAGCTACATTTTTGAAACTGGTTCCTTCATTAGATTTTGGAATTCAATTTAATGCCTTAATTTGAGTTCGGAATTCGTATACAGAATTCTCACTCTGGAACAAATATTCCGAATTCCGCAACAAAATTTAAGATATGAATTCTCATTCTAGATTTTGGAACAAAACTCTAGATCTGAACCAGAATTTTGAAACTGACTTTAATTCCTGATTCCAGTTTCTGAGAGTTTATTTCCATAATTCAAATTGAGTATGCTGAAATTGAATTCGGAACTTGGGTTCTGGAATTAGATTTTGGAACTGCATTCAGTGCTTCAAGTCAGGTTCGGATTTCAAGTTCAGTATTCCGTTCAAGAATTAATTTAGGATCCTGGAATCTAAAAATTGAGTTCAGTTTCGGAATTCTAAAACTAAATTAATGAACTGATCTCTTGATCTGGATTCCGAACCTGAATTTGAAGCCAGTCCCATGTTTCGAAATCGGTTCCAGTCAATATAGTTGCTCCGATACAATCCTAGAAGCGAAGTAGTAAAAGTTGTAAAATTCACACAATCAATCTTATAATTGTTCATAGTTTCTTGATATTCGGAGGTGTGGAAGAAGCATGTCAGTTTTGTTCGTATTCACGTCTCCAAGTTATGTCTCTGATATTACCCACCCGCCTTTTTTTTCTCTGATTTTGACGATTCTAGTCTACTCCTTTCATCAGTTAGCTAAAGTCAACTCGGTAAAGTAAAATACCGAGACAGAACAGTAACTCACAATTTCGCTGATTGCTCAGTAATCAATATTATGTTTTCCGAGATTCGTTTAGTAGATTTTCTAATTTTTCGGCAAAATGCATCTTCTTGCCGAGATTTGGCAAAACCTTGTGCTGAACTCATCGTAGATTAACAATTATCCCGAGATCAGCAAATGTTAATGAAATATTTCGGAGAAAATTTCCGGTGGTCATCAGAAAAAAAATGGAATTAATCCAAAGTATTCAGTATGTATAATAACTAGTTCTTCTTCATTTCTGAGTGGTGTCACCTCACTCGAGATGACACCGGAATGATGGCACAGCAACTTAGGCTATATTGCCAGATAATTTTCGTTTATAGTCCAGTGGACTTTCTTTTCACAGGACTACAACTGAAAACCTCACTGCCTGATAATGTGGAGTCGTCAAAGTGCGGATGATTCTCGCGAAATACTCAAATTTTCACCGCACTAACACGATACAACGTATTCACTCGTTGAGGGTTTCACTGAAAGTGTTCGTAACTTCAAATTTTCTCCGGCGAACGACCTTAAATGCATAAATAAATGATATAAGAAAAGAATGACATGATACAAATTATTGCTATAGAAAGTTTTTTTTTTCAAATCCCACTTTCTCTGTCGAAAAGTTATTATAGGTTATGTCGAAGAACTTCCACGACGTATTAACCAACATATTCGACAATCGGCGTTGTCTGAATGGCATATTTTATAAATGTACGTCCTCAAAACATAAGTGATGTATATTTTTTGTATACAGAAAAAAAATGAAATCTTGATCCAGAATTTAATGTTTACAAATATAGAGAAAAAGAATGCTTTAGTAACTTTCAATTACTGAAGGCTCAGTAGTTCATAATTTTCACTTCGTTTCTTTAGCGAACATTTAGTAAAGGTTATGCCGAACAGACAGTTAACTATTTGCTGACAATTTCGGTAACAACTGACGTTTGTCAAATTTGAGATTGACGCAATTTTATTTTTTATCGAGATGATTACCGTGTACTCGGCGGTGCAAACCTCGGCAATTAGTTTGCCAAGATTTAACGAACAAAACAAGTGTGTACTAAAATATCAAGGAACAGAATACCCTACACTTAGCTGAGCTGAGCTGAGCTGAAGTAGATCGCCCGTAGTTGCAATTTGTGATTGACCGAATGTGTGGATATGTACAAGAATGAAGCTTGGGAGAAGTAAATCATTTTCACTGTACATACCCACTCACTCCTAACTTTTTATTAAAGGATCAATAACGACGCTGGCTACGACCAAAGGCTGTGCTAATGAGGGAAAGGAAGGAATGTTAGTCCGATACTCGTTGTTTATAGAGACCGTGGGTACCACTGTATCTCCATGAGCATCACGAGATAGGAGATTTCTTCATTTGGAGGGAAAGAGATCCGGATATATGTTGGTAAACAATATGATCTCAACAAAATCTGATTTTCGATACTCTGGAGAAATATAATAAGCAAGAAAAATATAAAATATCTCCAAGGAACGATCTCACCTATATCCCTTTTCTCCTGCTCGCTCTGCTGTCAGCAACGCGAGATGAAACACGACCACTGAAAGAATAAAATAAAAACACTTGCGCTGCAGATAAACCCTAGACCATCAGTCTGAATGACACACATTCCATACACGCTTAGAAAAAGTTACTCAGAATTTGAGTACTAGTTACTCATTTTCAAATGATACATGGAAACGTCAAAAATTGAGTAGTTACCATCAATAATAATGAGTAACTCTTACTCTAAAATTGAGTTTAACGCAAAAACTCGTTTTTATGTTACTATTCGCAAGATCAGTCTAAAAGTTGTAATAACCATTTGTAGCAGCAGGTTCTATTTTTTGTTAGTGAGATCGCGTATTTCAAGAGTGAGTCACTTAACACAAACGGTGTTGTGTCTGCAAAAACCACAATTTTTAGACTGTCCTCTTGGTTGTACCATCGACGCAGTTATTGTGTCCAGAAGGGATCCGTACTGTGCTTCAGAATGGAAACAAATATGCTCAAGTGTGGCATTTATGAGGAACAAGTGTCTGATTGGTGTCTGAGCAGTACTGACAAGTGTGTTAAGCTACGATTGACACACTACTCCAAGCGATCGTCACTTGATATGATATCTCGAAGCTAGAAATCAATTGTAAACGGAATAATAAATAAACACAGTATGATTATTTTATGTATTGCGTGTCAATTAATTAATATTTTAACTCAAGTTTGAGTAACTAAGGAGTTACTCTAAATTAGAGTTGTTACCCTTTTTCTATAGATGAGTGGGATCTTACTCATTTTTGAGTAACTATTTTTAAGCGTGTAGAAATCCGACAACACCGACAATGACATGCAGACGGCGCATCGATCGGTTAACAGGTTAACATAGTTGAATCTTGGGGCTGCGAATTCTCAGTTTCCTCCGCTTGAGCACCTTTAGTTTTGCGGATCAATATAATTCAATAAATAGCACTCTGACTACTAAACACACACTTGCTACAACTGCACAATCACTCACAATAACTGTTTCAACCAAATTGTTTACTATACGTATCAAACAACACATTGAAATTATACTTTTTTGAGAGCAGCACCAGGACTCCGCATCGCACTCCCAGTGATGCCAACTCCTCCTCAAGGAACAGAAAACTCTACACGGAAAATAAAAAGTTCCTATTATTTGACTTTTTTTTACTTCATTTTGAGTTCTTTTGAATCTTTTCTTTCATTCGCTTCTTCCATTGTTGTCAAAATACAAAGAGCAAAACCACCTAACAGCGAGAGCTGCGTTTAATAAGATAAAATTAAGTAAACCGTATCCACCTGAAATTTAGTCAATACGACTCAACTGTAGAATAAATATAATTTAAATATACTTATACTACTTTACCTAAAATTACCGGAACCTCCAATTTAGGTTGAATGTACTTAAAATTGGGTTGTTATGCGGTTCCGTGTACATAACATCAACTGATCACCCCAACGTTGCCAGATATACCGATTTAAGACGTCTATACCGCAATTGGCACATTGTCGCAAAACTGAAATGTAGAGGAGCTGCTTGTTTAGAGATGATACTTTCAGCAAGGGCAGTCAAATCGGTAGGAAAATTTTTAATTACTCCATCTTTCCAACGATTTCCTATAAAAACGGGCAAATGCATTTGAAAAATCATAGTAGAAGTTGAATAAAAAGTTTTTACTCTTAGGTGGTAATGTTGATGATAGTTCATTGTGCGGAATCTATCGTTTATTCAGAATGGAGTATTAAACTTGGTTTGATACCTTTTTTCAAATGCCTGGAAATAACAAATAAAGTATCCAAAATAAATAGTACTCGATTGCTATATATTCTAGTACTCGAGAAATCGACATTACACTGGTTTCTGTTAAAAAAAAAGTTGATCCGAAGAAACCTAACCTTACCCAGTTTCACACATTTCTGATGATTTTCCATGTTCAATCGTAGTTTACACTAAAAAAAGAAGTGGTAATCACTTTGAAATCGAATTTCTTCTACTCCGAGTGTACTTTCATTGCTGATATCTATTTGTGCTATTGAGTAAACGATAAAAGTGTTGCAAATCACTACTGCCGATATGAAAATTTTCGAAAGAATCATCCTTTTCTTGGTTCCATTTTTCATTGGCAGGTGTCGCTACCGGTAGGGTAACAGAGGTATTTTGGCCACTTCATATATTTTGGCCCACCTAACAAACTTTATGGATTTAATCGATGTTAAGTAACCCATGTTGCATCCATTTGAAGCTAATCACATTAAATAACCTATTGCGGAAGGGGTTTTCAAAAATATTACAACATTTGGTGGACATTTTTACAAAGTGGGCCAAAATAAAATCAATCCTAAAGTGGGCTAAAATACCTCTATTACCCTAGTTCAGCTTTTCGACAATGTGCCAATATAGATATGCTCTCCTAAAATATCGATGATTGGCTGGAACATAAGAAAAGCTTGTTGTGAGACTTTTTTTCACCTACCTGAGCACAGATGACATTTTCCTGGTACTTATGTTGCAGAGATTCAGATACAAATATGGTACCGATAGGTTTTTACATCGGGTACAGATTTTTGGAAAAATTACCTGGCAACGCTGGATCGCGGAGAGCGTCAGACAGCGTTGCCAGGTTTCCTGATTTATTTCAAAAAGTCAGATTTTTCTCTCTTCGCTAGACATTCCAACTAACCGGATCTTTGCCATATTTTACAAATTTTACCAGATTGTACAAATTCTCCCAGATTTTGTCAGACTTCGCAGCCGATTCAGAGTGTACAGAACCATTGCATGGCTAGTGCTACGATTCTACTGACACTACTAATCCTTCCAGGTCGGGGCTCGAACATACGACAACTGGTTTGTAAGACCAGTGCCCTATGCTTTGAATCATCAACCCGGGACGAATAGGGGATGAGACCTTTTTTTTTGCTTGCGGAAAATGAATTCCGGTTAAAATTTCCTTGTACATAGTTAGACACAGTCAAATCCAGATCAATTTTTGAGTCAGAGACAGGTTTTTGAGAAAATAAGATGACAACTTTGGCGTCAGGTCGAGTTGGACCAGAGTGGCGCAGCGCGCTCGACGTTTTCCAATAAAACGGGCGATAACTTATGTAATTCTAAAGATTCATCCATGAAATTCCACTATTACATATTCTCGAAACGTATAACTATGAAAATCATCTAAAAATATCGATTTAAATCCTTAATTGGTACCGAAGTAAAGGGTCTTTACTGATAAAGACCCGAACTAGGCACCATGTTTTTTCTTCTAATAGAGCTCCAATGGAAACGCATGGTTGATTGTCAATTGTCCTTAACCTTTGCCAATACTAGTGTTCAAGTTGATGGAGAACTTGTATCAGAGAACCTTCATATATACAGCTTACAATTACTCTAGCATAAACCGGTACTCATGAGGTACCAAAACCTAAATGATCATAATGTTATTTACTAATAATTTACAAAATTTTAAAGAATTATTTTTAGTTCTTCAGTTTTTAACATCGAGTTATAAATATTTGACTTGATTATTTTTTATTTGGGTCCTTTTTCTTTTTTCTCATTTTGACTCATTCTGTAAAATTAAATTTAAACCAACTCAATCATCGATGAATTATTTTCCAAGGAAACTTTTCTAGAACGAAAAATTTGTAACATTGTACATTTTATTCAATTGTATGTAAATAAGGAAGATCTATTTTTTGAAAACTGATTTTTAAAAGTTACTTTTAAAATAACATAGAAATTCAAAGAAGTATTCAGAGTGTAATTTGATTGTACCAAAGAATTAAAAATACGTCCTTCACGTTTAACATCCAACGACGAGCTTATCGGTTCATTTTATTTACATATCTTACAATTTGTCAAGTTTTTTGTTGGCTTTAAGAGTTCATTCGTAGACATTACACATTCTACTTCTTTCTCAAAAGTGAGGCTAGAGTAAAAATGACGAACTGATTTGCATCAGGTCCTTTTCGATTATGAATTATGCATATGTGGAAATTACGTCAAATTGAAAAATTCTATAAAAAGAATGACCAGTCTATCGAAAATAGAACAGTCTACAGACTATGTAATAAACTATATTGGCTGCTGCTTTATCCTAGGAAAAATTCGCTAACAAGTTCCAATGGGGGAACCAGTTTTGATAGAACTCAAGGTATAATTTCCCGATCGGGGACTCCGTATGTTACTATGTGTCGGATTCCGGTTTCTAGCGAACTCGAGTGCTACACAACACGAGTACACAATCCGAGCACGTCTGTCACCACCAACCGACGGAAGGCGCTAAATGTATGTGTACTTCAATCGAAAAAGTCCCATCCGGGGACCAGAAAAGGATCAGCAACATCATACCGAGCCGGCAACTGTAGTCTGTTCATCCCGGATCAATATTGATTGGTAATCAAAACACTGGACGCGGTAGCAGGAAGGAGATATATTTTTTTGTTCACTTTGTGTTCGGTTTTCTGGGTCTGTTTGCAGGATTGCCAGCCGGGCGTAAAACTATGAATTTTAATGTCGATTTGATGGATTGCGTCTATGTCGATGCTTCATGCTGTGTGAGCGTTTCCTCTGCGTTGCGGCGTCGCTTGCGTTAATAGATTTTCCAGCCTACTCTGAAAGGATTCATTTTCTTTAAAGCATATCGGAGCGTATTTCCGGGTGACTGACGGGTTCACATGGCTTCAATTAGTTACAAAAGGAAAAGAAAATGAATGGGTGGCATCGATGTTCAGTCAAGCTCGAAAATAATTGCTACAGTGCAATGACCCGATTATAATCGTATCTACGGGAACTCGGTAGCCTAAATCTTGCAGTTGGTTATACAAAACAGAAAATCTCAGCATATATTAATTACTTAATGCTTTCATCACCATTGAAAGAAAATGATTCCATGAGTCATCGTTAGCATGATTTTCCGAATAGAGATACCGGTATGCGGTACAATCTTAATCATCAACCGGATTTTTATCTTATCTTGTTTCATTCTGTTTTTTTTCAAGAAATCTTAAAAGTTCAACAATCATTTAAAACCACCCTCGCTAAGCTCCCAATCAATTATTCAAAATTTTTGAGCAACAACGAAAGAACTGATGAAAACACAGCCTCCTATGAACGCCTCCCGTTTCCACCCATGAGATCACTTCGTTTACGCTCCTACATACTTCATGACAAGGAAAACAACCAAGTATTTGCCACAGCAGGCGGCGTTTTGTTTGTTTTGCGATGAACTTTGCCAACCATCTGTAAAGCCGGGTCGTGTTCTTCCCTAGCGTCGATTAGTAGAGCGCAAAATTTACCGGCCCCGTTGATTACTGCCAAAATATTTGCGTCCACTAAATGGATCGTGCGAGAAAGTGTTTGACGTTGGATTCGTTGTAATTCCAATCCGATTCCAACACCGGAGCTGCGAATTACCGAGAAATCCAACGTTGCGTAGTATAATGAACTTTACTGCGAACATGCGGACCAGTGATATACTGCTACTATAAAACTCGGACGTTATGAAATGCTGGGGAACTTTTCTCGTTATCAGAAGGGTAATTAATAATAAACTTAGCGTTAGCGTTGCTATTTACTGTCGAAAAATAGAACGCTTTCAATACTGTTACTTTACCCTCTCCAGAGCCCAACTCGACTGGTAACTTTTTCAAATTGATTAATAAAATGTAGCGCAATTGTATATGTGTCTCGTTCAAAAATTGCATATTGAATACTGAATAGAGATGGGCAATTCGCTCCTGAGCTGTTCCAGTGAATCGAATCATTGAAGTGAGCTGACAGCTCACAGCTCTTTTCAAAAGAACCGCAGCTCACCAGCTCACTCATTTGCTACCCAGTTCACTGCATTATGACGAAGGGAACACGCTACGAGCTGATCGGATCTTCGGCTCTTTAAGATATTCAATTTAGTCGACATCAATTAAAGATAAGTTAATTCGCATTGCATTCATTGCATCATTGCAAATCAATGATTCAATTTCGATCATGCATATGAAAGAAAACCGGTGCATAAGAAAAACGGCGCACAAAATGAGACTTAAAGTTTAAACTAAAAGAGCTGATGAGCTGATACATCGAATCGATTCACTTTGGAGAGCTGATCGGTTCGGAGCTGTTCACCAAAATGAGCTGTTTTGCACACCTCTAATACTGAAGCTATTAGTGTTTATCTAAGACAAGACCTGACAACTGGCTTCTTATTCTTCCTTCCGAATCATCCTTCTCGTCATTTTCACCCTGTGGAATAAATACCAACGTATCGGCTACACTGTAGCCATATTTACAAATTTTTTAATAACTATGCTAGGAAAAAAATATTACATATAAATTTTTAGAATTTAGGTTCTTGATTTGAAATAAACATAAAACATGTTTTGGTGAAAGCATTTCTTTATTATATATTAATGCTTAAAAACAATTAATTGAGCTTTGATGACAAAACACGAAATATCTCTTGTTGAACGCAAAATCGAATCCTTTGTTGACGTATTACCGGATCTTTTGGAAACCGGAAGAAGTCAGGTTTGGATAGAAATGCTTAATGCGATCACAGTGTGGAACACAACAGTTCATTCTTCTCGTAAAACTGAACACACTTTCGAGTTTACACTAATTTAACAAATCTTTTTTGGTTACACTTTAATTCACTAAAAAGAAAAACGACTTGATGTCTATTTTAATTACACAGTGCTTCCACTATAAACATTTATTACCAATGAGATTGAAAAAAATGTGAAACATTCTCCGAAAATTTTCATTTTCATTGGTGAGCTAAAATTATACATTTTAATAAAAATGTTTTCTGATTTTCTTTATACTTGGCATCATTGCTCGCGTACCCTGCAAAAGTTTTTTCTTTTCACAATGTGCAGGTGGTAACATCAAAATCAGCCAATCAGAAACTGGTCCATTTTGAAACAAAACCAGCCCCCCCAGATGTCAGGTCTTGTCTTAGGTGTTTATCAATACGAAAACAGTTGAAATATAGTCCCAAAAAATACGCGCAAAATTTGAATGAATCGTCGCACAAAGCATAGCAGGCAAAACCGACATCGAAAGAAACCAGGAATATTTTCAGTGATTAAGCGCAGTGGGCTTACCACATGTTTTGTTGATTTGTAAAAAAAAGACTCTTATTGGTTCGTAATGGTTTTGTTGAATATTTTACAATTTGAATATATTCTAACTCAATCTTTATTGTTATTGATTACTATAAAACTAGATCTATGAACCATTTATATTTATAATTGACTAACATGGAGTTATATGTATTGACTAATATATTAGAAATGTAGCAAGCATAGATTCTCCTTCTAAAGGATGATTAAAAATAGGAAAATATTCAAGTATTTTAGGTATTTCTACCAGTACCAAATGGTAATTCACAGCATGAGAGAGCGCAGCCGAGTTTCATTGTAAATCAAAAAAACTGTTGAAATATAAAAAAACTGGACATTCACTAGACAATGAAAATGTACCAATTAAATACATTTTCTATAAACGTATATATTTTTGAATTGTGATTCTGGCAGCCTGTCTAGTTTAAATTTATACTTTTGCTACAATTTGAAGTAATATTTGTTATATTATAATGCATTGAGCTAAACAGAGTTGGACATTACTAGCATTCAAAACGGTTTCTTATAATACCCATTTTATTGTATTCAACTCGTTGCTATTTCAACACAAAACCCAACGCATGAATTCGTATCATTTTTCTATATGTAATTTTCGCTCACGATAATACGCCACTGAACCCACTGTGCATTTCTTACACCAGCACCATACGAAACAACAGCCCACAGTCGCAATGCCAGATTCTTCGTGAAATTTTGCTTCAAACACTATTTTTCAGTCCTAAAATCATCCCCGTGGAACGGAACACTAATCGTTTACACAGTTCGAGAAATAATTAAGACACGGTAAAGCAAAATTACCAAATTCTAAGCATACTTAGCTGTCATAAATTTAACTGCGAAAACTTGTCGGTTTTTTTAAGTTTTTCTAAATTCTGTCCAGGTTTGGGACAACTGATCAAAAATGCGACGCCACACTTCGCTACATTTCACTTTAAGAACCGTTCTTGAAAAAAAAATGCAACAGACTAAAGATACACTAAAGGTATAAATTGGAAATCGGACCAGTTCCAGAATCACGGGATGATGAGGAAGAATTAAAATATATTTTTGAATTGTAACTCATGCGAGTGTTTAATGTTTCTATGTTCTAAATTGACGATAATACTTGGCTTGTATTCATTTCGTTCAGTAGCCTGTCTAGTTTTTTTTTTTGGGTTTTGTTACAATCTAAGCATTATAAACGATCTCTTATAATATCGATTTTGTTGCATTCAGTGCGTTGTTATTTCAACATAAAACCCAATGCATGAATTCGTGTCATTTTTTTTATATGATATTTTTGTTCACGATAATACGCCACTGAACCCACTGTGCATTTCTCACACCAGCACCATACGGGCCAGCAAAATGCAAGCCATGTGTAAAATGATGAAATATTTATTATACTTACTTTTTCAAATTTCGATTATTTCGACTAAAGTCTTATAATTTTGAATAACTGCGAAAACTTCAGGTGTTTCTGGTTATTCGAAATTCTGTCCAGTTTTGGAATAATTGATCAAAGCCCGCACTAAATAAATTCTAAATCGGACTAGTTCCAGAATCACATGATGATGACCCGAATAAAAAAAAAACATTGCAGAAAAAACAATACGATTTGCTGTTACAAAACCTTCCACAATTTTGCTTTGACCATTGAACAATATTTTAATGTATTGTTATACACTATTCAACTAATTGTGAACATGCTTTTTACAATAGAATGTATAGGTTGTTAAGTATCGCAACAATTCATAAAATTTCTTATGCATGTTTTCTTGGAAAACAATCAAATGTACAGTTTGCATATTGTTTGAAACACTTCGTGTACAATAAATTCAATTGTGAATAGTAGAAACAATATATTGAATCGTTGGAAATGAAAAAAAAAAATCTTGTCAAGATACAATAAAATATATTGTAACCCATAGATTTAATTGTGAATCAATTGTTTATACTGTAAAATCAATGGTTTAATTTTTACGGGGAGGAAGAAATAAAATTTTTTAATTCTCTTTCATAGATGGAGATGTTAAAATGAACTAATTTCTCAAAAAAAAAGTAAGTTCCTCGAGTTCACAGTTCTTGTAAGTTGAAGAAGTCGGCAAATGAAGCAACTTGCCGTCTGTAAAAATAGAATAGGAACTCAGCACGTTTGAACAATACATTTGGTTTTTGCGTTTAGAGTGCCAAATTAGTTACAATCCGAAAACTTTTCTTTCTGAAATTGGCGAAGAAATTATAGCAATTGGTCAAATAGGAAAATAATAATTTAAACCAACCGCGCACACGTTTTTTATTGAAACCCCTTTTTGCTTGACAGATTGTAACGAAATTTTGCACATGTAAACATTACACTCTAAGCTGGTTTTCACGAAACTTTATAAATTTTTACCCATCCAACAAAATGTTATGCATTAAAGAACGTGTTGCATATTTTTAGTAAAGTTTTAATGTGTAAAACACCAGAGAAATCGACCTTCTGAACCTCCCCATCTTTAGGTAATGTTGAGTTGTGTTCAATACTTTTTGCTTGTGGTGATTATTTGAACGATTTTTTAGATGTATCACATTTTAGGTCTACATTTAATGTTTTGTAGTCATTCGGAAGAATTGTCAATACTAAAATCGGTCGTTAACTGATTTTAATAATGTTCTCTTCTTTTGTTTTTCAGGTAACATTGGTTTTCAAAAACATATTTCAAATCAGGCTGATAAGGAGCTTTCGGTGTGAGTAAATCTAATTCAATCTAAATTTACAGTGCCATAATGAACTAGGGCATGTTCAAGAGTTTTCTCGTTATAGATGCATAATTTATGTCAATTTTCAATATTTGGTTCCATTATCACTAAAAATTGAGTCCAGAACAAGTAACTTAACATAGTTTGTAATACCAAGAAAAAATTTCGGTGCAACGCGATACATTTACCCGTTTTACGGGTCCTCCAGGGTTTGGTACTAAGCTTGCCTCTCTGCGGATGAATGCCCATCATAATTTTGTTTCCCTCACCGGTCTTCGATAAACCTACACCGTTGGAAAATGGAAGCGATGCGGTTCACTCATCCCTCGAACGTTGAATCTCCATCACGTATGTCAGTACAATTTACGTATCCCAATTGAGAAGCTGTCAAATGCCGAAGTAATCAATTCGTCGTACGTGCGCGTTCTTGTTCCGAACTCGGTCCTCAGCACGTATGAAATACGATGGATGGGTTTTGTGAAGTAGGTTGTCTGCTGTCTGTTGCTAGAACTCGGAAAGATCTAGGGAACCACGTAGTAAACCCATGTCAGTTGGAATTCACCAATCCTACAAAGACAACTGTGATTACTTACCGGTGGACTTTCTTTTATTTTATAATTTAATTTACGGATCGGTTACACCATTAGTCGACGACCAAAATTAAATGTTTCTTGTTCTATTTACTTGTTGAAACAATTGGAATTAATGTAATAATTTCAGATTATCCCTAAAGCCGAGCAGCCTCGACTGGAACAAACCAGTACCGAAACGGCAAATTTTCGCCTTCGTTGAATGAAAATTCAATCAAAATTTTCGATCATCTTACACATCACATGCAAGGAAACGACGACGTTTTGACGGTAATTAAATCGTGTGCCCGGGAATGAGCATGGTAGAGGGGAGTGACGAGGACAGACCCTAAAATTAAAACGCTCAACCACTCGATTAATCATTTGGTGGCTGAATTGAAGCTGATCAAAGAGCTCCGCAAGACATTCAGATACGACACGGGAACTAAGCAAGCAAGTAAAAAAATGATAAACATGAACGGTGAATTTCATATGAGCGGCTTCAGGAATGAGATGTGACGTGAGAGTGAAAATTTGGAAATTGCATTCAACAATTTAGCAAAGAGAATTCGGTGCTAAACTAGGATTTAGATTCATAGAACAAATAGGGTAAGAGCTCCCTATTTCATCTCATTTGTAAGGACGTTACCTTGAAAACCTGATTTAGCCACCAAAATCACTACGATTTTTTCATATTTCTGCTTAATTCGCTTTGCTCCACATTAGGAATTGATTAACATTCCTTGGAAATTTAAATATTACTTGAAAAATCAGCTAAAAACACATCTGATATGCTCACTACTGTGCTCCTAATTTCTCCTCAAAGGTTTTATATTCATTCTATCGTTGGTCCTTTATTCATCCCATAAATTAGCAATGGCGACAGCATTCAAAACCAAAATATTGCACTATTACACTCCAAAGACATCATATTAACAAGATATCCAGCTCTCACATTTCCCGAACAAATCTTTGGCAACATCCTTTTTTGCGACCATGGCGCCCTCAGGCGAGTCCGCATCGAATCACGTACACAGAAGTAGGGGAGAGAAATGTCAACTTCGTTCGCGCCAAAATAGCAGCACTGCGCACCCATACAATTGACATGACATGTTGAATGAGACGCCGTGCGATGGCGTTGCTGAACTGAAGATTGAGATCGCTCCAAGCTGACAGGGTCTGTACACTCTCAGGTTAAAAATGTCGTTAAAAAGGGCCTAATACCAACTATGGCATAATATTTAAAAAAAAAAACAGTTAGGAATCAATTCGACGTTAAAAATTTTTTGGATCGTTTTTATTACCTTTCGTTTCAAATTTAAAATTTTACTCTGCAGTTATTTGGAGAACTTAAAAAAAACAAAAAAAAAAGAATTGTTAGTAATTAGGCATTAGCCCTCCTTAAAACAAAATGCAGAATCAGATATGCCATTCATACAGATTTATCTGTATTGTATAGGTTCTTGGTGTTCGCGTTCGTTAAATCAGATTACAGATTTTCTAAATTTGATACAGATTTGTAAAGGTTCATAAAAAGTGAGAAGTAAAACGTTAGACTTTTCTCTCTGAGTATCTATTAGTATTTGATTGCAGTACTTCTTCAAAAGTTTATTAATCAACGGACAAATCACAGGTTAAAATGGAGATCTTTTGTGCAAATGTTTGATGATGAACACTGATCAACATTTATATTAAAATTTAAAACCAATTTGAATTTGATTCATTTTATTAGTGAAAACAGATAGAGCAGATACATATTTTCTATGAAAATATCTGGCATCTCTGTGCACAGCCGATGAAACACACACATTTAACAGTTTTATGGTGACGTATAGCGGAAAGAAACCAGAGCTACTAGATTTGCCACAATGGTTATTTGATTAGTACGCTCTATTTGGTAATATTAGAATCCGAAACAGTTTTATTTATATATATAAATATTGATGATATAGTAAAACTAATGTCACGGATACCAAAAAATATTTGTGGATGATAATTTGAAGAAGAAAAAAAATTTTTTTTTAACATTATGAGAAAACTTGGCAACCTTGCGATATGAAATGAGATGAAAACAAAGCGCAATCAAGTGAATTAAGTGCAAATTTTCATCTCATATTTTTCATTGCTTTTATTGCTTATCAGGTAATTTCAGAAGTCTTTAATCGTTGAATAAACAAGTGGAAAGTGAACATTACTAACTATAAAGTCATCCAACATTGAATAGTTGTGTAATTATGTGAAATAGTGATCATGTTTTGAGACGAATCGATTAGTAAATATACAGAAACATGATGAATTGTAAAACTTCAGACGAAAGTGGTTCCTAAATCAAAGAGTGAGTTTATTTTAAATGAAAAAAGCGATCGTTGAAGGTTTTTAAACTATTTTTTTCAATTAGAAAGTTTGGCAAAACCTAGAATAAATGTTTTAAAACGTTCCGCAGTTTTGTTCTGATCCGTTTAAAGATATGATTAATGTTCAAAGTTATGAGGTGAAGGAATGAGATGGAAATTGGAGCTGAGATGAAATAGGGAGCCCTTGCCCTACATAAAATTGTTCCGGCGATATCTGAAAAAATCGAGTGCACTCTTTTTTCCATTTTTGAGCACATTTTGACTCGTTGCTTCGAAACCGAAAGTCAGATACGGAGAGTCGATGCCGATGATAGTGGTTTAATGTATATGGTGCTGGTATTTCAAGTCAATTTTGTTTTATATTCTAGACCAAAACTAAAAGGATTCTAAGAGGCTGTTGATCCTGTAGATTACACCGTGAGATAGAGATAAAATAAATGACAATAATAATAAAAATAATAGATAATATATCTAAAATAGTAGTTCAGGTACTATGGAATATTCTCTTGTTACGATTATAAAGGTTTTTGTTTTTTAAATCATAATAATAAAATTCAGTAACTTTACGAATTAAATTATTATGAATGCGTCACCTGTAAATTTCATGATTTCTCCTGTGTACACGGAAAATAAAAACTACCTATTAATTGAGTTATTTTTACTTAATTTTGAGTTCTTTTGAATCTTTTCTTCCGTTCGCTCCTTCCATTGTTGTCAAAATACAAAGAGCAAAACCACCCAACAGCGAGAGTATCGTTCAATAAGCCAAAATTAAGTAAACCGTACCAACTTGAAATTGAGTAAATACGACTCAACTGTAGAGTAAATGTAACTAACCATTGAGTAGATATAACTAATCTTTAAGTATTTTTTTCCACGTGCCTTACGGAAACTACCTAGAGCCACTTTACCAAAAAATAGGTTATTGAACGGAACCCCCAAATTGGGTGGAATGTACTTAAAATTAGGTTGTTTTGCGGTTCCGTGTAGTAAAATCTGCTGCTTTTTAAACATATGGTGCCCAATCATATAAAGTGTCACTGCCACCAAATTATAGAGCATGGTACTCATGGAGGAACATTCCATGCTCGGTTTAAATTACAATCTTCAGTGAATGACAGACACACGTGCATTCGTGTTGGTTACTTCGGGAGCTCGTAGGTGTGTTTGCCTAGTCCCGACAAGTAGTGCTGTAACTAATTGATAGCTCCCAGAAAACAACCCGACCTAATGGAAGCAGACTCGTAGTTGAAAGTTATACAAAACAGAGGAAATCTCACACACAGACATCATTCTACATTCAAGTGGATACTCGAATTCGAGTCTGATTCAAGGATATTACATTTCTATGTTGGTGTACTCCAACTTCTCGTGATAATGAAGTGGCCCTTGCTCGGTTGAATGCTGGCACTGATGGTTGTTGTTGTGTTCCTGCAACTAACCCAGCTAGTTTCTGGTTTTTGCTTTTGCTGCGGATCCCAGCTGCTGCCTGACTATCAGGGGGTTCAGTAATTAAAAACTTTTCATCACTTAGTAAAGTGGACTCAATAAATAACTTTGAAACAAAACGGTTTGCAGAATATTTTTGCACGAATGTTTGTGTTAAATATTTAAAGCTTCCGTATAGCAAAACCTCATTGAGCAAGTAGATCGACTGTGATGAGGAAAAATGTCTAAAAATCATTCAGTGAATAACACATCAATCGCCCAAACAGAAACATTTATCGACAATGAGTTCCACATTCAGAAAAAAAATCCATTAAAATCACGTTTAACCGAACAAAAAAAAAACAAGAGCATTTCAACCCATTCCATGTCCTTGGGCAACAACGAGAACAGCCTCCGCTAGCTTCTGTGGTTATGAAAAAAAAAACACCACCTCCAAACCCCCCCCCTTTCTGATGAAGTACGCGTAAATGTGATGGTAAATGTTTATTTACACTGACACATTCGGCATCGCCTACTGTGTGCCATTTCGTTCGCGTACTGCCGCGGCACGGCAAATATGAAGTGAAATCGATTTGACGATGTGCCGCAGAACACAAGATCAATACAAATTATTGAGTGCCTGTCACTACTGACACGCATCCAACCGTGATGAAGATAGAACTCCGAATTCAGCAAAAGTGCTACCCAAGTTGAGACCAACGGGACACATCGCTTCGATACGATGAATCTGTCGAAATGTTTCTGTTTTGCCTGACTGAACGCAGCTAATGAATGGATTCACATAACGTGAGCGGTTTTGAGCTGCATACACACACACACACGCACAGTCCAGGTGAAAACAAACCGGTGTCTTTATGAAGCTTAAATAACGGTTCCGAAATTGTTTGCTCTTGACTAGTAGCATCATCACCTAAATGTCCTATTTCGGTCACAGTCACGAAAAGTATCTCTGTTCCGGATGCGAAGCATGACATGGCAAAAATATCTTGTTTGTTAGAGTGAAATGTTCGCCGCTGGAGCTTATGACATTCGTGTTACATGTCCAGTTTACTGTAATTTTCCGTATTTTATCAACCTTCTGATGTCAGGGTATTTGTATAAAGACCGAATTGTTAGATATGAATACACCCTCGATACTCTGTGTGGAATAATGGCTTACTCCAACAGCTGTACAGTAAAACTCATTCATTACTACCCTTATAAACAAGAGTAGTTTTACCTCAAGCAACCCAATGAGTTCCGTTAATATATTTATGTGAAGCGAAACACAATATGCACACAAATTTTCGTTCTATCTTCAAAATGTGCATCTAATTTTCTCTAGTCGATTAAATGTGACATTGTCACATTTAACACATCACCTCACTGTACCTCCCACACTCAGTGCACACTTAGAAAAAGTTACTCAAAAATCAGTAAGATCCCACGCATCTACAGAAAAAGTGGAACAACTCTAATTTAGTTACTCAAATTTAAGTTCTTCCGCTTAGATTAGAGAGTTGGCATCACTGAAAGTGCGATGCGGTGTCCTGGTGCTGCTCACGAAATAGTATAATTTCAATGTATTGTTTGATACGTATAGTTAAAAATTTGGTTGAAATAGTTATTTTGAGTGATAATGTGTGTGTTTAGTAGAGAGAGGGCTAAAATTATTGAACAATATTGATCCGCGAAACTAAAGATTCTTAGGGATGTCGTAATATCGATCGATCTATCGATTAATCGAATAATAACCCAGATAATCGAGTTAGCTTAAGACTAATATTCGATTATTGAGTTAATGAATTAATTAAAAAAATCCTATAGTAATAATCGAATGACTAATCGAGTAATCGATTAATAACCCAGATAATCAAATAAATTTCAAGCGATTAGTTTCAAAATAATACTCGATTATTAAATAATCGAATAACTCGAAATTTCCGACATCCCTAAATATGCTCAATCGGCGGAAACTGAGAATTTACCGCCCCAAAATTCAACGATGTCAACCTGTTAACCGATCGAAGTGCCGTCTGTATGTCATTGTCGGTGTTGTCGGATTTCTATGGAATGTGTGAAAGTTTACAAGTCGATCGTGTAATTCAGACTGAAGGTCTAGGCACAGATAACAGATATACAGGCTCGAACAATTTTTTTCAAAATCCTGTGTAAATTTCAAATTTGCTATACGTTGGAAACACTATTGCCACCTACTCGACTGTTCGCCGTGATCTTTCAAAACGTTCCACTACGTTCCGGAACGACAACAAAATCCTCCTGCCAGTTGTAGAAATATTCCAACTACAACACTTTTAACACTTATCACACGATTTCCCTAAGTGTTAAAGACAATTTTATTACCATGTCGCATAAATCACACGAGAATCCGATCGGAATAAAACAAAAATAAGCTTGTCATTTTAACCAACAGCAAAACAAAAATCTAGCGAGAAGTGAATGTTGCACCCAGACCCTGTCAGCTTGGAGCGAAATCAATCTTCAGTTCAGCAACGCCATCGCACGGCATTACATTCAACATATCATGTCAATTGTATGGGTACGCAGTGCTGCTATTTTGGTGCGCACGAGTTTGACATTTCTCTCCTCTACTTATATGCAAGAGATTCAATGCGGACTCACCTGAGGGCACCATGCTCGCAAAAAAGGATGTTGCCAATGATTTGTTCGGGAAATGTGAGAGCTGGATATCTTGTTAATATGATGTCTTTGATTGCACCCAAAGTTGTGTCTCAAGTGAAAGCGGCACCCAAATAGCGGTGGCACCTCGTGTCGATCGTGGTGACATCTGCAAGTGTTCGCCATGCTGATTGAGCAAATTTTACACACAGTTCATATGTGAGCCTGTATATCTGTTATCTGTGGTCTAGGGTTGGTCTGCAGCGGACCCATTCGTGAGTATTTTTATTTTATTCTTTCAGTGGTCGTGTTTCATCTCGCTTTGCTGGAAGCAGAGCGACCAGGAGAAAAGAGATACTGGTGAGATCGTTTCTTGGAGATATTTTATATTTTTCTTACTTATCATATTTCTCCTGAGTATCGAAAATCAGGTTTTGTTTAGATCATATTGTTTACCAAAACATATCCGGATCTCTTTCCCTGTCTATCAACAAATCTCCTATCCCGTGATGCTCGTGGAGATACAGTGGTACCCGCGGTCTCTAGAAACAACGAGTATCGGACTAACATTCCTTCCTTTTTCTCAGTAGCACAGCCTTTGGTCGTGGCCGGCGTCGTTATTGACCATTTTTTGTAAAGTTTTGAATAAGTGGGTATGCACAGTGAGAATGATTCGCCTCTTCCGGATTAGGGTCATTTCGCCGGAAGCCATTTTACCGAAAGCCGTTTCGCCGAAAGCCATTCCGCCGAAAGTGTTATTTCGCCAAATGACATTTCGTCGAATGGGCCACTTCGCCGAATGCCATTTCGCCGAATCTTGAAATCGTCTTGAAATCGTAATTAGAATTGATTTAAAATAAAGACAAATGAAAGATGATAGCGTTAACGCCCGTATTGTTGACCTACAATTGTACTTCTTGAATAAAGATTGATTGTTGTACTCTTGAAAAAAGATTGATTTATGAACCTTAGAACGGAGTTCCCAAGAAAATTTGTTGACTATTAGCTACTAAGCATCGAAGCAATTGCATAGGTGTATCTACCAGGCAGTCTATGTATGTGGTATTTTCCGTTTATTAAGCGAAAATGAAATAATATTCAATGCGGCTACGCCACTTCGTTTTGGTTCATGTGCTGTCCGAACTTGCTACCGCTCGTTCGGACCTAACTAAAGCAAAGAAACCTAGTTTTGAGTAGACTGGGCAAACGAGGTTGTTACAGGTTTGTATGCAAGAGGCCGCCGCTTCCGGCGGGTGGGCGGCCGACTCAGCTGGCGTCGGCTCGTGGCTTTATGCCACCGAGCCATCATGGTTTCGGTTAGGTGGCTGCGCCACATCAGTTATACAGGAGACATGACCCTTTCGGTGAAATTACCCTTTCGGCAAAATGACCCTTTCGGCGAAATAACTCTTTCGGCGAAATGACACTTTCGGCGAAATGACCATTTCGGCGAAATGACACTTTCGGCGAAATGACCATTTCGGCGAAACGACTTTCGACGAAATGACCTATTCGATGAAACGACTTTCGGTGAAATGGCATTCGGTAAAACGACTTCCGGCAAAAGGACCCGCTCCCGCCTCTCCCAAGCATCATTTTGTTGATTCATTGTGCATTTTCACTCATTCGGTCAATCACGAAGTGCAACTACTGGCAGTCTACTTCAGCTCATCTCAAATTTGAGTTCTTCCACTGGAAAAGATGTTTGGGTAAAATCTACTCATTTACTGAGTAACATTTTCTTTGTACATAAGCCAAAAGTATGAGTGAAATTTGATTTCAAATTAATTTACAATTGGTCAGATTTCCTGTTGGTTCTCAGATCAAGAACAGACCGGAAGTGTTCCTTTGAATTCTTTCACGTGTCTATGAATTATCATGCCACAACCTTTAATACGACACAGAAAAACCCTAAAAACGTACTCTTTTTTCTAGATTTATTTCTTAATTCTATCCTCGCAATTTCCTCGCTGTTTCAGCATAAATTTCATCTAATATTTTCTGCATTGTATGCAGCCACCATCGCTATTCACACTTACGCAATTTGAGCAATAGGAAATGGGGAATATTCCTGAAGCGTAAAACTCAAACTTAAAGCATGAATTACTCATAATAATCACAGGTAACTACTCAAATTTTGATGTTTCCATGTATCATCTTAAAATGAGTAACTAGTACTCAACATCTGAGTAACTTTCCGTCCCATTGAGACGCTCTTTGAAACACTCGTGCTGACTTCAGTCGATTGTCGGGTAATCATTCTGTTCTTTGGCGTATAATAATGCTATTCAGCCAAACAAGCACTCGATGTGCGCTTGCGTTCATTTTTCTAGCCCTAAATAAGTATCTGCGGAATCCAGCGACAAAATATCTTTCTCCTCTGCAGAACCTTGCTTAACAAAGGCATGTATATATTATTATTACTGTCATTTATTATACTCCGGTTTTATCTTCCATTTTTTATGGTTTTGACTCTGTTCTGCTTCGTAGGTCCTGCCACTAAAGCACGCAGGCAATGGAGTTTTGACCATCACGTAACACACAGAACCTCTATCTCACGGTGCATTCTACACGATCAACTGTTCCATAATATTTTTCAAACTTGTTTTTCGTTTCTATTACTGTTTAATTCACTTGAATAATATTTATGCTCATTTTCCTTCAAAATTAGATACAAGTTTTCGTTTCGATAAGATATGTCATCGTGCTAACTTCGATCAGTGTTTTCTATGTCGTTGTAGGATCATTTCATAGTTTGGATATTTCCAGTAGATTTTGCAAATAAGTGACTTCAATATGTTAAAATTGGGATGCCAAAACTCTTGCAATGCTTTTCAACACCTATAACTTACAGAAGAGTAACGAATGCAACGCCTCAAAACGCTTGTGCCTTTTAAAAATGTAACACATGTAACGTTTTGTAAAACCTAAAACTTACAAAACCCGTTACGCATGAAACGATTTGTAACGCCTTTCATTCACAGAAGAGTAACGCACGTAACTCCTACAACTCACAATAAACGAACGTATACCACGTTTTGTAACGTCTGTAACTTACAAAAGGTAACGCATTGTAACGCCTAAAACCTACTAAACAGTAACGCATCGTAACGTTTGTAACTTACAAACGAGTAACGCATGTAACGTTTCGTAACATCTATAACTCGTAAAAAAATAACGCATGTAACGCTTCGTAACGCCCAAAACTTATAAAACGTAGCGCTTGTAACTAAAAAACGAGTAACGCTTCGTAACGTCCATAACTCACGAAAAAGTAACGCAAGAAACGCTTCGTAACGCCTATAACTAACAAAAAAGAAATGTATTTGTTATGGTTTTTTATGCTCAGATCACAGCATGCTGTGCGTTTGGCTGTCACATGGCTAAGTGAGAAGGGTATTACAAAGCGAAAATTGGCAAAGCGGTTTGGAATTCATCATTCCAGTGTTAAAACTTTCATTGATAAGTTTGGGGAACACTATTCTTTGGGTGTAAAGGAAGAGGCAGAAAACACGGATGTAACCAGGAAAAGGCAGAAAACACCGTTTTAATCATGAAGAACAAATCAATGTCAATACGTGATTTGGCCGAAAAAGCAGGAGCGAGTGTCGGAATGTTCCAGCCTATCAAGAGGCGAAATCACCTGAAGACCTACAAGAAGCACAAAATTTCGAAACAAAGTGTAGAACAGAATAAGAGAGCAGAAACAAGGGCCCGGAAATTGTGTTCGCGTCTTTTGCAGTGCCCGGATGCATGCGTTTTGATGGACGATGAGACTTATGTAAAGAAGGACTGAAAAACCCTTCCAGGTCCACAATACTTTACTGTCGTCGTTGGGGAGGATGTGAGCGATGCGGACAGGTCGATTCAAGTGGAGAAATTCGGTCGAAAGATACTGGTATGGCAAGCAATTTGTTCCTCTGGTTTGAAGTCAATCATTTTTGGCTTGCGGAAAAGGGTATAAATTTCGTTGAGAAAAATATCAATACACCAAATTGCCCTCAGCTTCCACCCATCGAACGTCACTGGGCAATCTTTAAGATGGTCTTCAAAAAGACTAGTAAGACAGCTGGGAACATGCAGGAGTTCAAAAAAATTTGGGCTCAAGCGTCCAAAAAATGCGATGCAACACTTGTCCGGAACTTGATGAAGAGCGTTCGATCAAAAGTTCGAAAATTCGTTAAGGAATAAATTAAATTTCATCCGGTTTTCATGAAGCTCAAGTTTAACCTTAAACAATAAAGGATCAATTTTTAGTTTGAATAAAATATCGTTGTTCATCATACTTTGAAAGTAAAATTTGTGGATAGCTTATTTTCGATACATTCCTTAGCAGCACATTTTCTTTTTAGATGAAGAAAACACCCAATTTTCACACTATTTTTGTATAAATCAATTGAAGAATCCAGCCAACTCTTTTGCAATCGCTGCGCTGCTCAAGTGGCGAGATTTAAACCAAGCAAGGGGGATAGTTTACAGATTTTGCTTGAAAATTTGAAAAATTGCTGGGCTTTATCTTTATCCTCATAAATCGAAAACTAATATACAAAAACATGTTAAAATTGGGGAAAAAAAACTGGATCATTATTATATTTCAGTGATTTTCTGCGTTGGGAAAATCATCATCTTCCTAATCACTCGTGAAGAAATCACTTCAAAAAACTTCTAACAAAAATCACGAACTGAAAAAATCAAGATTTTTATTCATTAAACATGCTTACACAAAACTCTGAGCCTCGAAGTTCATAAGTGATTTTTTGTGTCAGTGAAACTTCTGCGCTGCTGTTACTTCTGCGTGTAATATTCAAGCTAAATTGGCAAATATTTTTTAACCAGCTGTCTGCATTGCAGTTGATTTTTTTTTGATTTTTTTTATGTTTTTTATTCATTATAAATCTTGTTAATCACAACACATAAAGGCCAAGTTTTGGCATTACATTCCTTTTGTGGAATTTGACCTTTCGGTTTGAAGAGATTTCGTAGCGGATGCTTACCGCACAGAATCCTTGCATGACTAGTACTACGATCCTACTGACACTAGGAATCCTTCCAGCTCGGGACTCGAACGTAAGACCAGACGTTTGTAAGACCAGTGCCGTAACTAACCGTTGAACTGCCAACCCGGGCAATCACAACTTTTTTTTCAATAGTATAATATATTTTTAAGGCACACTGCTTAAGCTCTAAGATGCCAAGGATATTTTATAATCTTTATTAACGACTAACTTAAAACTAGAATAGTATCATTAGATAATGTCGTATCGGGGTCTCGGATTCTCGAAAATTCAGCTTTCAGCTGGCGACCGGCCTAGAGAAACCTTTCCAGGCGTGGAAATAGATAATAGTCGCTGGGGGCCAGGTCTGTAGAATACGGTGGAACAATCCCTATTGCAAATTATTTAATTTTACCGTTGTTTTCAGGTTGTCACTATTCACTATTCATTCCATGTAGTATAAAACAGTTCTAAAATATACTTTTGCTCATATTTGAAGTAAGAATTACTGATTCAACCGACTGGTAACCCGTTCAAACGAAGAGCAATCTTTTCAATAGCTTCTTCAATGAATCAAAGTATTTTACATGGTCACTGACTAACTTCCAGCAGAGAGAGAAATTGAATAAATATCACGTATCGTTACAACCGGCGTTTGCCTACAGAGGCATTTGGTCAGAGATACCGTGCCAGGATCATTTCATCTCCGGAATAAACAAGATACACGAAGAGGCTCTCACGTTTGGCAAAACGTTTTTCCTATTCGGATCAACCTGGCCGGTTCGACCCAGTCTATTTAGACTGGGCAGCAAAAAAAATCAGCGAACTGATAACGTCGTTATCCAATTGAAGCCAACGCTGGTCCAGCGCAATCCACTTATCCAATTGACCGCTGCCGGAAAGATGAACAACAAGATCTGGTTTCGGCGGCGATGTGAATCGAAAGTCGGTTTCAGTTTCGGGGGAGTGCCTGGTTCAACATGCACTGCGTGACGGTTTGGCTACGGAAGTGACTTTTTTGTTACTGTTAGTGGGCCTGAACTGAAAGTGTGTTTGCTGTCGGTCAGTTATAAATTTGTTAAGTGACAAGATGACATTTCACGAATAGACGCCACGCGGCCCCGAAGAAAACGATGTGAGTGCGACGAACCGTTCCTGGCCGGAGGCAGACAAACAAGAGCGCGGGATAAAAATGCTGATCCAGGTTCGACTTACGGAGCAGAAATTATTGCTGAAAATTAAAATATTCATCATCCTATCATACTGCCCTAAGCCATCCGAAAACAGAAACTGAACTGTCTGCCAGAGTCTGATCCAGAGGCTTTTCTAACTTTTTTGCTCCCATGAGAGGAGCGAAAGCGGAACCTGATTCGTACTCGAGCGGGCACTAATCCATCAAATGAACGAACGCATCTCGAGTCTCGGCGAGCGAGTGTCGGTCGGGAAACATCCAGACGGCCACCAGGGAATAGAGAAGCGTGGGATTTCATTAATCTGCGAGCACTTTATTGTTGCTGTTGTTGTTGCGGATGGTTTTCCCATCGTTTAATCTTTCCTCCCTCTGGGAAATAATTTTGTTCTGGCTGGAAATAGCAGTGGTTATTGGGTGAAGCAAGAAAGTTAGCAGCCAACAGTGCAATGGTGTTGTGTGAACCTTTTTTATCCCGGTTTGTTTCATTGTTTGGACCACAGAAAAGTTTTCCGTTGAATTCCTCGAAACTTACACGAATGAGCGATTTCGTATTTTAAGTGCATTAGTTTTCTATCGGTCAGTTTTTCACCAATCAACAATTTCATCAACTAGGTCAAACTGAAGCACTCAATCTATTTCTTCTGGTCAAAGCTCACTTGGAAACTAGATCGTTGAGATTATTTGGATCTTATGAGAAATTATTTTATATATTTCAGAATTGTGAGGTGTTCATTTTTATTTGTTTTTTTTTCATTTTGAATTAATTTTTTTTAGAAAATAAGTAGGACCTAAACCATTTCTCATTTCCCGCAAATAATCAAACTTTGTATTCATATATGTAGCTGTCATTAAATAGTTTTAAAGTTTTTGTCACCATTCGCCATTGCTATTCATCCGTTTAAAGAAGGTTTCAAAAATATATGTTAAGTACTAAAAAATAAAATCTGTGCAAGACGAATAACTTCTCTGAAGCCGTGCAATCGGAAACCTTATTGAGCATGTTGAAATATGTGCTTTTAACACAATATTTCCATAGGTTGCTATTGAATTTCATCCGGCTCCGCCTTCCGGTTTCGAAAGTATAGGATAAAGTGCGTTTAAAATTGCGAACCGTGCAACAATGCAAAATAAAGAAAAAATCTTATTAATTTGGCATAACTGTTTACAGAATAATAAAAATTATGTTGGTTTATACCCAAAGAAAATTTCTAATTTTATTCAAGTTTGAACAAAAAAATTTGCAGAATCTTGTAGTGATATTTTCGAAAATAAAAGTTATATGAGAGAAGATTCATCACACCACTAGGTGGATAAAAAAAAGGTTCTTTTGCTTGATTATATTTCGAATGATTGCCCAAGAAAATGAAGCTTGGGAGAAGCAAATCATTTTCACTGTACATATCTGAAAAACATATCATAAAAAACACTCGCGAATGGGTCCGCTGCAGACCAACCCTAGATCTCCAGTCTAAATGATACGATCGACTTGTAAACTTTCACGCACTGCATAAAAATCCGACAACACCGACAATGACATACAGACGGCGCTTCGATCGGTTAGCAGGTTAACATCGTTGAATTGTGGGGTGGTAAATTCTCAGTTTCCGCCGCTTGAGCATCTTGAGTTTCGCGGATCAATATTATTCAATAAATAGCACTCTCACTACTAGAAACACACTTACTACACCTGCACTTTCACTCAAAATAACTATTTCAACCTAATTTTTACCCATACGTATCAAACAATACATTGAAATTATACTTTTTTGAGAGCAGCACCAGGACACCGCATCGGACTCCCAGTGATGCCAACTCTCCTCTCGATGATTTCCGACACAAATTTGAGTTGATTTTGTCGTGAAAACGGCTTACTTTATGTAGCGTTTACACTATTGCTAGTTACCAGCATGCTGGTGCCAGTGTACTGCCCTCTTAGGAAAAAAACACGTGATTAATCCACCTAGCAGTGAGATGATACCTTTTTTTTATCAATCCGCATGTGTTTTTTTGCATGGATATTCTTAGGTGTTTTAGTTCTCATAACATTATTTTAATTATCGTCGTTTTAAACAACAAATTGAGATCTTAATTACTCATTACTCTGTAATGTCGAAACTGCAAATCGTTTCGAATTTCAATCTTAACGTGTGACAATCGATTGAACATTCCATGAGATGTCGAAGTAAGTTCCACTTTAGAGAATTTCGTCATTAATTATGGTACTTCCAGAGCCGGTATTCAGGAGCTAGCATAACCCAAAATGATTCGAACGGCCATAAATTAATACGCCAAACAATTTGCATCTTCTATATCGGTGTGAATTTTAAAAACTCATCATCTGTAATTCCAGAATCGGATAAAATTCACCAATTTTCTATGCCACCTTAAGTCCTTTAATTTGAATTTTTGTTTTTGAAGTTCGATTTGTCCTTTTTGAGAAAACGATTGAGCTTTGAGAAACGATTCGATACTGGAAACGGATTTCTAAAATCGGTGTAGCCGAAATCAGTTAAATTCACCTGAGGAGTGTGTAGACATCTTTAAGAAAATGTAGTGCGAATTAAAATTTGGGGGTACATTCCGAATTGAAAACTGAACACCGCTTAAACTGATATAAATTTATTTCGTAATCGACTATCCAAATCAGCAAACACGATCAACCTGATTAATTTATGTAAAATGGACATTTTTATACTAATCACCCTGTATCTCCTAAACCAGAAATCGAATCTGACTAAATTTTATAGGATTTTAAGACCTCTCATTTGAATCATAGATGATTCTTAGATTTCATTTGAATCTTAGATCGGTTCAGCCATCTACGAGAAAAATGAATTGCATTATTTTAATCTCGTTTCATATATCATCCTGTGGTTCCTCAATCATAAGTCGGATCCAAACGTAATTCAGGAACCTTGTTTGGGAGTATACTACTTTTCATATGAATCTGAGTTTGTAGAAAACGGTTTAGCCGTCTCCGAGAAAATTGAGTTAAATTATTTGTCACACACGCATTTGCTCGACGAACTGAGTCGTATGGTATATGGAAGTTATGTTCTTCCAGCGTTTATTGCTGTAAGTAGTTTAAATCAATATAATTATGGAATTGCTTTCAACTCGAAAATTCTGATATCATCTGGTTTACATACGCCATATTCGAACGATTATGTTGCCAAAAACGAACCGTGCTAAAATCGGTCCAAGGCAAATTGCCATGAAAAAGGATGCTGTACACTCCATGCAGGTAAAGAGACGCATACATACAGCGCTCAAAACTTCTACTGCTGGAATAAGGGGAAAAGTCGTTTACACAAAAATTTCGATATCTCCGTTAAAAATGGACGGATTTTAACAATCTATGGCTTGTTGGATAGCTATTACCGCGCGGAATCTAAGTCTGAAAAAAATATTCTGTTTTCATGGTCAAGTGTGACAGATACTTTCAAAAAACTGAAAATTTTGACATAAAACTTCGTATAACTCAAAAAGTAAACATCCGATCTTAAAACCATTCAATAGCGTTTTGGGTGACGGGGAGACCTTTCATTTGCGACTAGTTTGATCAAAATCGGTTCAGCCATCTCTGAGATCTCGACCTCTTAGTTGACAACACACATACAGACACACACACATACTCATAGAATCGATTGGTATATGACATTCGGCCTTCCGGGCCTCGGAAAT
Organism: Malaya genurostris; assembly: GCF_030247185.1. Classification (NCBI taxonomy): domain Eukaryota; kingdom Metazoa; phylum Arthropoda; class Insecta; order Diptera; family Culicidae; genus Malaya; species Malaya genurostris. The sequence continues at coordinate 27,194,411 of NC_080570.1, forward strand.
TTTTTCTAAAGTTTGAGCGAATTCTATACCTATTTTTTATATATTTAAAAATAGGTAAAAACGTTCAACGGTGGTCCTTCGTTGGTATAATACGTTGGATCATTGGACCACAGTTGAGCGTTTTTTCCTAAGAAGGCAGTACACTGGAACCAGCATGCTGGTAGCCACCAGAAGTGTAAACGGGGCATTACTATGGGGAGTTAAAATGAAAAGTTGTAGAAGATAGACACTGTCAGCACATTCATCCTTTCTTTCGTTTATTGATACGGTTTACGGACTCGAAAGGAGTCGCCAGCCCTCGTCTTCGGTAGTAGATTTGGATGGATTTTTCTATGTTTGTTTCCCCGGGTAGAAAAACTGAAATATGTTGACCTTTGGTATGTTCCACCTTGGTTTTCAGTAACAGTTTCTATGATTGGATTAAGAGACTAATTGTCAAAATATGATCGAAGTCGATTTCGTTGGTCTGCTGGAACATGATTAACTTTTTAAATTTAATTCCTATATGTGTAAATTTTCTGATATATTGGGCATTTTTCGATCACACGTATGATAACAACACGTGAACAATCTTTTTTTACATGTATTTGTAAGGTTCTACGAACCTAGTTTATTTTATATATGGTACCGTAAATAGACAACTGTGATCCCACCGTTGGAAATCAACGAGACTGACAATAACGATTAGACCAAAGTGAGTTCACAAAGTACATTAGTATAATCCATATACCATAAACGACCACACAATATCGTAAAATAAATGCATATTTTTAGTTTCCCTTGAAAAAGGCCATCAAAAAACGGCCGAAACGTCTATTTGACTGAGAAAGCCGCATGTTTTCCGATATTCTACCATCAGTGATTGTTCAAACTCTAGTAAATTGAAAAATACGGGTTGCTAATGTCAGAGAAATAACTGGATGACGTGAATAGAAAAAAAAATCATTTATTTATTTATTTATATATTCATTTACTTAAACAAATTCAATAGGACCAACCGTTTTTGAGATATATGTTTTTGAAAGTTTCCAAAGAACATATTCTTAGGCTGATGTTGCAAATTGTTCTTTTTGGTTCATGCAAAATTTGAATTAATTCATGGAATTTAAAAAAAAATCTACCCTCGACTTTTGATGGAATTGCTATTTGGCTTCGTTGGCTCCACGTCAACAGTTTGACGTTAGAATTTTCATGTTTATTGAACGTGAAATGAATGTTCAGTCCATACTGAAACGAATCGATCCATAAATTTTGTTTCTCCGCATAGACTCACGGCCAACAAGACCCGTAGACCGGGCTGAAGTTGAATGTCGCGGCTCATCGAAAATTCATTTGTTGAATTCAAATCGCTTCCGTCGCGTTTGGCGCTATTCCAGGCCCTTTCTTTGGCTGTGAAAATGTCTCCTCCAGCAGTCAGTGTTGGGCTTCGATTTTCGCTGATCCTGACCCTGACCACAGTCAACGGTAGGAACGTGCCAAATTGTAGAAGAAAGCACAGTTTTTCTAGGCCACGCATTAGCCCCGAAATACGGTCTAGATCTGAGCATCGGTGGAGCTGATGCCGCATGAAACATGATACTGTTAGCCACCGTTTGCTAATGTTACGGTTCATTTGTGCCTTCTAATGGTAGCTTTTAGCAGCGAGGAAGCAAATGACCGTCGCGACGGCCAGAGCGAAAAGGTAATCAATTTTCCGGTCGTTTCTAACGAAGAGCTGGGATAAAATCACTCTGAATGAGCGTGTCGGCTATTAATCAGAACTTTACTCACGTTTCGGGAGCTCATTACTTTGAACATTTGAAGGGAATTGATTGGGAACGATTTATACCGGTAGGAGACAAGATTATATCTGGGAATTGATTGCCGCACAGGTTCAAGTAAATGTATTGTTTTTGCTTCCATAGCAACCAAAATTCACATCATCAAATGAACTTATGAAGTTATTTCTGAATACCGGGCTACTACGAATGATCATCGCTTTATTGCTCGACACAATAAATCGTGCTTTCTCCACTAGGGAGCAGCAAAGTCGCTTCTCACTTGTCTGAATAACTGTCGCTTTCCATCATCCAGGGAAGGAAAATGAAGACATGCAAGTTTACCTGTTGCAATTGTTGTATATGTTTCTCTTTGTGCTCCAACCATGCATCCCATGCATATTCACCTGAGCTACTTTACGGAATCCTCTTCCTATGCGTTTCCACTTTTCCAGGAAGAGTGCATGTATTGAAGTATTGTTTGATGAAAAGTACATTCGGAAAATAATGAAATATAGCACTCATTTGGCTTCCGGCAGTCCATTATACTGCCTCCGACTCCGTTGGAGAAAGTCCCAAAGCCTACTTAGACACTTGCTGCATCTGAATAGTGCCTTTGCCGGGAACCCACATGTGAGCAGACCACACCCAGACCAGAATAGAAATGAATCAATTTTTGAAACTACTAGGCGGTGTCAGTTTGAATACCGCTCGGGTTGAGAGGCAAGGCTTAATTTTTCCTGCATAACCATTACTTCGACCAATTTATATCTGTTGCTGAAGGAAGAATGTTGCGGTTGTCGTTCCAGAAATTTACTTCTACTCCGTTTTGGGACCACAACCCAATAGAACTCTGTTTATTTAATTCAATCGGATACAAGAATAGCCTCCGTCGAATGCTCCGTTTATGCGACCGCAGTCAATCAAAGTCGTTGGCTTAAAAGTTTCCTACTTGTGGGTGGTAAATTCCCTGCTTCCCACGTTACTGCGCTTTACGGTTGAAAGGAATTCGCTTGTTTTGCTTCCCGCTATTGGTATCTTTGTAGGTTCTAGTGAAACATTTCCAATTGTATTGCAAACTGATGCGGATCATACGAATTTGAGAAACATAAACGCAGTAACAAGTTTCGATACACGGAACGACCGAAATTAGCTCTGCGCCTAATTTGTATTACTGTTTTTGAAGTAGTTGATTTCAACAACAAAATTCTCAAACTAACTGTTAAATTAGTTGAAATTCAGAATTTACCAAAACTTTTGTTTTAGAGAATGTGTTTAGTTGGCGACATAAACTAGCAAAATTTCAATCCACCACAAAGTTCTCCTTGGCAACTAATTTTATGAGTGTATTTATACAAAACTTGTGCGCATTTGATGCGATTGTGCGTAATAATATTTATATTTGGACCAGTGAAATGAGTCTTGAATGTTGCACTCTTATTGTATTTGTCAAACAAAGTTTATTATATCTTCCAATCTATATTGCAACTGGTTGTAGTTTTTTCAGCTGAAAGCTATATCAAAACACAAAAAGAGGTAGGTTTATATTTGTCTAAAACATAGTTTTGGATCAAGAAAATAAGATCCTTCATAGTTTGTGTAGAATACTCGTAGTAGGCGGTTGCTCTTCTCTGTAAGTTCTTGTTATTTCATAGTATGTTTCACCCGGGCTACGCCGTCCGGAGAACTACTTGTATTCGGTTTTTGCTTTCCGAGTGCTCAAAGTTTTCAGTTATTTTGAAGAAAAATTTTATGAAAAAGAAGTTTATATTTCGTTTATGTCTGTTCCTCCAATACAACACGGGAAGATATACCTGTTAACGTTTTTCCGATGGCAGTGCGCTTCAGATTGCAGAAGCCAATTCATGTTGGTTGAAAACAACAATTTAATTTTTCAATTGAACTAGAAAATTAGTATATCTTAGCTAAGAAATGACAGCACGTTTAAATGAAAACAGAGCCAATTCAACTAATATTTTATCATTATTAATGGAATGGGAATTAAAGAATCTAAATTAGCAAAAGTAGGATTTTTTCAGTTGTCTCAAGAAATAACTAACTAAAATCAGAAAATCAACTAATTTTATCGCCAAAATGCTAATTTCGCGTTTTCCGTGTAATGGTAGAGCTAAAATTGATGACATGAATCAATAAGCGGCTCTTACGAGAATTATTTGTATCATTTTTAATGATGACTAAGTTATGATAAAATTCAAATTTGCATAGAAAACTAGTCATTACTGCGCCATACACGTTCATTAAAATAAAATTATTTTTGTCGTGAATACGACTTACTTTACTATGGGGTGCCTTTTCAATATTTACCCTCTGAGAGAGTGATAAGTTTTTGATCGTGAATATCTCTTGTTGTATCTAACGAATCAACATAATTTTTGCTACATGCCATCGGAAATATAATCACAATTTTATGATAAAATTTTCAGTTGTGTGGCATAATGTTTGGTATAAACGAGTATCAAAGAGGATAATTCATAAGGCGCGTTTGCCTTTCTCGTATTTTGAAAGCTCATAGCTCAGTGATCTATGGAAGGATTTATATAATCTAACTACCAATAGAATCGAAATTTTTCAACTTAAACGTGTATAGCAAAAGCATTGAAGTATTTCAATAGTACACTATTGAAAAACCTATCTCATTTGACCCATGTCAACACCAGCCAATCAGAACGCGTTCTGAGGAAGAGAACAAAATATCTGCTGCTGTACAACAAATCGTTCTAAAAAAAGGTTCCAAAAAGTTGTGAATATCGTAGTGAGTTCCTCAATTTGGTCCTTCTGAATGCTATAAACGAATCCCTACAGCATATTGATAGTTTCTTTCAATAAATTATGCAAATCCGAAATGAAATAATCGACATTAAAATTCTGTATGCGGCTATTTTTATAGCCGTTAGGACCGCCCATTATTGAAAAAGCTACAAACGAAATAACAAAAAAGGGAATCTCTTAACAAAATTTGAATCAGTTTGGTTTCTATCGCCACTGCGAGCAGATGTATTTTTTGTCGTCTGCACAGCTAGTTTCGCTTTCGACAAGAGCGATTACGTCACAGCTGCCAGTCATTAGCATTGGAAAAAAACAACGGTGGAGAGCATTACACAATATCAGCCGTTCTAATGGCTCTAAAAGTTTTCTAAAGAACTATTAGGATTTGTTTTTCGCAAATCGAAGGTAATTATCCTCAGTTTAGTGCAAATCAAGAACAATTTGGTTAGATTTGTGCACTTTTCGCTGTGTGAAATTCACAGTAATCGAGATCAAGTAAAGCCTTCTTTGTTTTTGCGAAAAATTTGAAAAAGGGGAATACTTGCATAATTCATACAATTGATATTCGGAAGTGTTAAGGAACATGTCAGTTGTTCTCGTATTCACGACATCCAGTTATGTCGCTGACATTACCCACCCGCCTTTTTTAGTAATGACACTTTTAATGATCGTGTAAGGTTCGCTATACATAGAGCTGTTGTAGAGCAGATTAAACCTGAACCCGACCCGTACACGATTGAATAAAAATCTTCATTCGTACCCGACCCGAAGCAGCAACAATTTTTGTTCTAAACCCGAACCAGATTCAAACCCGAACCCTTCCTTGAGTGAATGTGTTGGTGTGGTTATTTTCAGAGGTTGGCTGTTAGGCTGTGAACCATTTCGCGGTTAATTTTAACTTTTGGTTGAAATTTGACACTCGAGCGGTTATTCTGATGTCAAAAATAACCCTACCCGCTTTTGAGGAATTCTGGCAACCGTCAGAAGACTGGCTGCAGTCCGACTGCTGTCAAAATTGTCCAGGCGAAATTGCGTCATTATCTCGCCGTACGCGTCTTGTTTATTTCTCTCTTTCTTCTTTTTTTCTTTTTGCCTTTCTCATATAGAAAGTTCGTCGAGCACGCAAAATGTCGTTTTTTTGGAAATGGAGATTTTTTTTCTCGGAGATGGCAGAACCGATTTTCACAAACTTAGATTCAAATGAAAGGTCTTAAGGTCCCATAAAAAATTTCTGAATATTATTTGGATCCGACTTCCGGTTCGGGAGTTATGGGGTAAAATGTGCAAAAATAAAGAAAATATGTGTTCTAACTTTTCTCATAGATGGCGCGACCGATTTTCACAAATTAGGTTCAAATTAAAGGTCCTGTGGTAGCATGCGTAATTCCTGAATTTCATGCGGATCCGACTTCCGGATCCGGAAATATAGGGTAAAGTGGGTTAAAAATTGTACACCATCACTGAAAATGGGGAAAAACCTGAAAAAAATTCCTAAATCGACCTCAAATCTTTCCCAATTGATAGTTTTTATCACTAGACGGTCACACAAATCGATTTCGGTTATTCTTTTAAGAATCGAAGAAAATTATTTGAAGAATACCACAGTATTATATACGATAGTATGATTGATATGAGAAAGGCATCATTACACCACTAGGTGGATTAAAACAGGTTTTTTATTCGACTTCATTTGATATTCGTCAATTCCGCATGTACATACAAACATTTTCCATAATTAGTATATTTGAAGGGCAATAACTAATTGCCTTTCATATGTACTTTTTATTGAAAAAATAAAACCAAGACACTAAATATGTAGAACCGATTCAAAACGGTTCTGCCAATCTTGTATGGCAAAAATCCGACAGAAACAGAACCGTTAATAACCGCTAGGCGGTTGTTGCATTGTTGCCAGACTTTTGCTGGAATTCTGGCAGCATTCCGACTAAAATGGCTGGCAGACATAGTCATTCGTCTGGGGGGAAATCTGCCCGTCGCGTACAAGTGGGTGCTCGAAAGCACACTCAGAAAATATGATGGTAACAGTTACAATATGGGAGGTTAGTATAACCATACGAGTATAGTGGTTTTCAGCACACAATAAAATCAGATGATGTTTTTTTTTTTTCAATTATATAATTTATTAAGGCCAATCAGATGATGTTAACGAAACTTACTCACACGGTAGTCATAACTATATTACTGCTCAACTTTATGGTGGCCGAAAGCTCAATTTCACCTTACTTGTAATTGTCATTGGGACTGTTTCGTTCTTATTTTAATGATTTTCAGAATTACCACGCCAGAAAAGCCATAAAGACAAATAGTATAGTCAAGTAGTAGATTTTTTGTTCTAGTGCTTATTACAATACAGATGGTGAATAATCTGATATCATGGTATTTACTATTATTTGAGTGCATAGTTCAAATGACCATGAGGCTCAGGTTGCGGTAACTGTAATATTTTTTCTGAATGCTTCTGGTTATTTTTGACAGATCGATGGTTGTTTTCCGACACTGAAAAAAAATTTGCCAAAGAAATTCCAGTATCAATTCTTTAGTTAAAATTAATTCCAGTAAAAATTAACCCAAATAACTTTCCATCCGTCAAACTTTGAAATGGGCCGCAGTTTTAGTTATATTTAATTATTGAAGACATATTCTTGATAAACATTAGAAAAGGTCACAAGTGCAAAGTACAGTTTCTTTGTGTTTATATTCTCTTATTCAATTATCACGGCATATTCCTGCATTTTCCAACAAATTCTAAAACGAAGATCGAATGTTGAGGGTTTCAGTCATTATTCTATGTAAAGTGTTAGAGAGAGGGATTGCCGATAAGACAGTAATAATTGAAAGAGCTCTTTGAACATAACGCATAGTTTGAGGTGCGATTACTCAAATTCATAAACTGAAACAATATGTCAAAATTTGAGTACGGATTTGAGTAAAATTTACTCCGGCCATGAGTTCTCTCACGTTTTTCCATACGTTATTGTAAGCGTTGAGTTTTCAAACATTTGAATGAAAAAGATGCTTCTTGCAGTTCAGTGCGTTTTAACTATCGGAATTTTTTCATTGCCGTTTCTAGATCCGGTTTTTGATTCCGGAATTTTGTGGTTTCAATTATGCTAAAGTCTATGAGACGTCTAACATTCAGAGATCAAAATTTATTTTATTTAATTTTGACTCCAAACCGGTCAAAAGGATATGGTTTTGAATCTCTTTTTAGCGTTTTCCATTTGAAAGAAAGAAGAATCACTGTAACTAGAAAAATATGTATATAAACATCAACGAAGAAAAATTTCTTTATTTTGAGTGCATGAAACTCAAATTCTTAAAGGCTCACTTAAATTTTGAAAAAATATTTTATTTTTATTTTGAGTAAAAATACTCAAATTTTGACAGCTTCGTCCCTTAACTCAAAAATGAGTAGATAGGTGGTAAATCAAACTAAGAGTACGTTCACTTTTTATGAATTTGAGTGGTGTGTCACTATATTTTGAGTTATGTTCAATGAGAGTGTAGAACCGTTCCTAGTGTTTGTCTTCACTCAAATAAAAATTCACGTTCGATTCACTTGAAAAATTACGTAAATTGGTTTCAAATGTCAAATTGAATATTTTACGTGACGAAAATGAATGTTATACGAACATCCCCTAAAATGAATAGAGTCATCACATAAGGTTTACGTGAATTGACCATACGTCAATACGTAAATATTTGCGAGAAATGTTATTTAATTACAATTTTTTACTACATCGACCGGACCATTCCAGTATGAGAGTTTCCATGTGTTCAACTGGACCGAGTGCCTGCGTGAGTCCGGAAATTTGCCCGCTCCTGCCGAATGCTTCAAACAGGCTGTTGGTCCACCGAAAAACGAGTTCAAAATCGGTATGAAGCTAGAGACACTGGAACCATGTGTTGCGACTTCAACCTGCATCGGTAGTGTTGTGGGAGTTCTCGTATCTCGACTTCGGCTTCGGTTGGATGGCAGTGACAACACGATTTCTGAAGGGTTGCCGATTCGAGATCCCACGTTATTAGTTGCTTTTTATTTTCAGCCATTAAAATTCTATGCTAATTTTCTGAAATAAATATTTTTCATTTCCTAGATTTATATAAGAATCTTAAATCTCCCTTTTGACTTTAACCAATATATGAAATAATAATTCTCTGGTATCTAAATTTGATATGCACTGATAGGTAAATGTGATATGATCAGTACATTACATTTTACCTATGAAACACGTAACTTTTACTGGATTATGCATTAAACAGCTTTTAAATGTCAGTCCATTAAAACCTACGTGAAAAGTAGAGTGGAAAACATTCACATAACTTTTCACGTAACTATAACATGATTATTATTTTGAGTGTTGATATCTCGGTTGATTTTTCAGAAGGCCGTAAGAGCAAGTGACAGTTTCTCTTTGTTCACTATCTCTTTCGATTATTGTGATGTGATTAAAACAGATTTTCTTGGATTTCACAGTTCTGTTTGAAAGTCGAAAGTTTCGGGTATCATTTTATGCAAAGAGGTAAGTGGTAAACGTTTAAACCGCTTGGTAATTAATAGAAGAGAAGGTGAACAAAGAGAATCTGTCACCTGCTCTTACGGCCTTCTGAAAAATCAACCGAGATATATGCAATGAAAAATAATACAACGCCTAAACGCTTAATTGTGTCTACTCAGTGTCACAAAATGGTGTTTTACTCAAAATTGAGTAGAACTTATTTTGATTAATTTGATTAATACGATGTCTGATGAAAGTGTCACTGACTTTAAGCAGACCCTGTCAGCTTGGAGCGAAATCAATCTTCAGTTCAGCAACGCCATCGCACGGCATCACATTCAACATATCATGTCAATTGTATGGGTGCGCAGCCCTGCTATTTTGGCGCGCACGAATTTGACATTTCTCTCCCCTACTTCTATGTATGAGATTCGATGCGGACTCACCTGAGGGCGACATGCTCGCAAAAAAGGATGTTGCCAATGATTTGTTCGGGAAATGTCAGAGCTGGATATCTTGTTAATATGATGTCTTTGCTTTAAGCGACATCCGGCGTACATCGGTCAACGTTTTCTTTCTACAACTACTCAGTTTTTGGGCAGGCTTTTGCATAAATTGAGTAGTAGTTTTGGCAGGTTTTTGCGTAAATTGAGTAGCTGATACCTAATATTTCTAAAACCATACCTACCCAAAAATTGAGTAGTTGTAGAAAGAAAACGTTGACCGATGTATGCCGGATGTCACTTAAAGTCAGTGACACATTCAACAGATATCATATCAATCAGTTTGATAGGGTTCTACCCAATTTTGTTTAGAGCACTATTTTGTGCCAGACAAGTTATCGTGTAGAGAACAATGCATTCAAGAAGCAGATTAGAAGTTCGTCAGGTACGTAAACCAAGGAGGAGTAGGAGGGGGGGGGGGGGGGGTTAGGGGTTCTGATTTGAAGAAACCTTTCTGGACACTTGTAACTTTGCATACGTTGTTTTTCCAAAGTGAATCCAGACTGTTCTTCGATAAGTGCTAAACATTTTTAATCAATTTTTTTTTCAAAGAAGTATTGTCGAAAATGATCAGTTTCACAAAAAAAAACTAGTTAAACTAGTGATTTCCACAAAAAAAAATCAAACTTTTCAACAGAAATACTAAAAAAATCTCCGATTCCATAATCCACAATTAAGATACCATGCTTGATTTTGATAAAATTTTATCCCAAGATAGGTGATTAAGTTCTCTATTAATTTTTCATACACTGCAAGATGGGCACATTCAAGAAAAAAATTTCTCGTTCAAGCTGAATTTTTTATCCAGTGTCTCTTTATTAAACAGTAAATTGAACTGAAAGTCACAATACTCATAATTCCAATGAATCTCAATTTGTGTGAAAATTTCACCGAACACTCTATTGCTAGCTGCCCGATATTTGCTGAAAGTATCAGTGCTGGATAGGAAAAAGTTTTTGTTAGAAAAGCTGTTCTCCCTTCAAAACGCCGATCTTACAATATATGAAAGGTTGTTAGGGAACAAATTTATCTATGTTGTGACAAAATTTCATTCAAACAAAGAATGTCACTTTTTTGTAATTTGGCTTTGAATTTCTAAGATCTATGTTTTTTTCAGTGTACAATTAGATACGTGATTTTATTAGTATTTTCATTCTAAAATTAGACTTATTTTGAGAACATCACCAGCACAAAATTTTTGTGTAGGATTTGTCATTTTTCTACTCAAATTAATTGCAAAAAATTGGTAAAAATATCTAGTTTAGTTCAATTTTAGAAAAGGCCAAGTGGCTTTTTGTGATTCGAATCCTACACTGTAATAAAATCGGTTTTTAAAAATTTGAAGTCACTTTCAAATTCAATGAAACGTTGTCCCAAGGTAAGTTATTATTTTCCCTTCCAACAGTCCGTGTATTGTAAGGTGGGCACTTTTAAGGACCAAAAGTGTTCCTGACTCAAACTTTTTCTTGTCCATTTCTGATACTATTTGCATATATCAGAAAACCAGTATTCTGTGAAATCTCCTGTCAAACTGAGATTGAGTAGAATTCCGAAAACTAATATTGAAAATTTCAGACTCATAAATTCCGCGGAATAAATTGATTCACCGTTTACTAAATAACACTCAAGAGGGAGTCAGATTTTCCAAGGCGTTTGGAATTCTTATCGAACTGATATTCTCAGCAAAACGAGTACTAGAACTGTTATTCGAAGTATAAAATAAACTTCCATGGCCTTGCAAATATCTCTTCAAAACATTTTCCTTACAATCAACAGCTTTTTTTTGGTCCGTATAAGTCGAACTTTTTCCCTTTACAACATCTGAAGCTTTCTCTCTTGGGCTAGCATATTCACAAGCGATATCTACTCAACCTTCCAATAAATCAAATTCCTTGAAGAGCTGCTTCATTCAAACCCACTAGTGTATATAACAGAACGACAGCACATATGCCAGTAGACATTCATCCCTTCAATCACTTGAAATCACATATTACACATATCACTTTGATTGATGATTCTCTCAAGCTCAGTTGCTGGAAGCGGTTTTGAAGCTGGTCCATGTGCATGATTTTTCGCTACGGCCAAGAGCAGGGTTGGAGGAGATCACTAAAACCGTCCGATTTTCTAGTGCTGATGAATTCTGGGAGACGGGACCAGCTTTCGGTTCAGCCAGTGGCGGAATCTGCACATGAAAGCTTTTGTATGTTGTATTTTTGGCGCTACTTACGGCAAACGGGGTCCGGGGAAACTATCGCATCCGGGATAAAAGGGTAGGAGCTGGCGATAAAGCAACTGACTGACTGACTGACTGACTATGTGAAAGTCGATACCGTCACAAAAGAGATTGCCTTGGTACGGCAGAACTTCCTTCCTTTGGCAGAAAACCGATGCAGTTTTCCACCGTTTGAAGATGAAGCTACTGGTAAAAGTCCCTACGGGATAATAAAATATGATAAATCGCTATCACGCTGCTGATGCGAAAAAATGATTTCGATACTCGTGATGATAGCCACTGGCATTTTTATATGAACACTTATTACTCTTTTTGAGAAGCTACCGAAGGGGAAATGGGATCCTTGCTAGTAGACTACACCGAATTTAAGATCGAGATTAATATGGGAATAGTCAGAAAGTAATACATCAAATTGTGGTTTTGAAAAATACAGCATTGAAATCTCTTTTACACTTTATAGAACATTAATGATGCACACACAGAACAAAAATGATGCACTTGTCATTTCGGTTGGTTCAGGCCCAGAGCTCAGTTCCAGTTCCAATTTGTGAAAAAACTGCAAACAAAATCACGTAAATAGAAATTCCTTTACAAAAATTGCTTCGGTAATGAATCAACCCGCACGGAATGCAGTTCTGCTGCAAGACGTTCGCAGTGCGAGTTTTGCTTCAAACAACAAGAGCGTTTTCGTCATCCAGCTGCTGGCCGTTTGCATTAGAGCAAAATACAAATACCCCTGTTGAACGTGTACTATCGTGTGGAGTGAGCAGATCGCCATCTACATCGATACAGTAGAACTACAACTCATTATTCAACTAGTGCTTCAGTCAAAGGCGAATATGAGGTTCCGTTCCTCAAGCTTAAACGCAGAAAAACAACAACTAGTTCTTCTGTGGGACGTTTGCGGTTTGAGTTTCGCATCAAATAAGAGCGATTGCTGGTCGTTTGCATTGGACAAAAAGTAAATGAAAAGAGGACAACGATGGGGAACATATTATACAAAATAACTCGTTCTAATGGCTCTAAATGTTATCTAAAGAACTGTTAAGATTACTTCTTTGCAAATCGCAGTAAAAATCATCCGTTTAGTGCAAATCTAGAATAATTTGATTATCGATTTGATTTAATTACGATTATATTTATGAAATGACTTCTTCTAGATCAAGGCTCAAGCTTACAAATTAGGTGAACTGGCGTTCTATGAATTGGCTGCGAAGTGTGTTGAAAAAGACAGGCCAACTTCCTCAAAAGGAATGTAATGCCAAGACTTCACTTCACTTTTTCTAGACTAGATCTTGGAAGAAAATTTAGTGGCTAAGTTCGGAATTCGTACTTCAGGAATTCAAGTTCAGAATTTTTTTTATCAACTCTCCTCTCTTCTTCTCACCAAAAAGCTCGTATTTGAGGCCTCTTGTAACAGTTCGGCTGAAAAGTTCGTATCGTTTAATAGAAACACACATTTTTTGCCAAAATTCGATTTTATTATTCAACATAATTGCCATCAGAGGCGATACAGCGATTATAGCGATCTTCCAACTTTTCGATACCATTTTTGTAGTACGATTTGTCCTTTGCCTCAAAATAGGCCTCAGTTTCAGCGATTACCTCTTCATTGCTTCTAAATTTTTTACCAGCGAGCATTCTCTTGAGGTCTGAGAACAGGAAAAAGTCACTGGGGGCCAAATCTGGAGAATACGGTGGATGAGGGAGCAATTCGAAGCCCAATTCGTTCAATTTCAGCATGGTTTTTCGTTGTTGTTTTTGATCGATTGTGAGCCCTCGCGGCACCCATTTTGCACAAAGCTTTCTCATATCCAAATATTCGTGAATAATATGTCCAACACGTTCCTTTGATATCTTTAGGGTGTCAGCTATCTCGATCAACTTCACTTTACGGTCATTGAAAATCATTTTGTGGATTTTTTTCACGTTTTCATCGGTAACCGCCTCTTTTGGACGTCCACTGCGTTCATTTTTGCAAACCACTTACGAATTGTTGCTTCGCCCGGTGCAGAGTCTGGATAACACTCATCAAGCCATTTTTTGGTATCGGCGGCACTTTCTTTCATCAAAAAGTAGTGTTTCATCAACACACGAAATTCCTTTTTTTCCATTTTTTCACAATAACAAAAGTAGTTTCACTCAAAATGCAATATCTCACAAACTAGTAATCAGACAGCTTTTGAAGGTTGGTACTAACTGAAAATGGTATGGATTTAATTCTAGTGGCGCCCTCTCATAGAAACGATACGAACTTTTCAGCCGATCTGTTAATGGGAGCAATTTTCGGGCGCAGGCAACAATAAACACAAAACAAATATCAAATTGCTACTAAATTATATCTGAAATGGCTGAAAATATTAAATTTCTTAAAAAAAAAAACAATAATAAATACAGAGCTATACTAAATATGACAAAAAACGAAAAGGGAGCGTTTAGTGGATTATTTATTTATTATTAAAAAAAAGTATTTCAAGAAATATTATTTACTATCATCAAGAAATATTTACAATTTTGATGATTCTAACGCGTTAAATTCATAATTACATTTAGCTGTTTGTAGATGGCTTGCAAATAACACGTAGAATAAATCACACAAAATACATAATTAGTCATTTAGATTAGTAATTGGCGTACACGAGTTCCTAAGTAGAATTTGATGCTGGGTTTGAATAAGTGATGATTTGTAATGTTCTGTATATCTCCGGGTAGTTTCTGACCAAAATTGACGTTTATATGATATTCCCAGGACAACGTAGAATCCAGATGGATTCTCAAATATTTAAAAACTTCTACTCTTTCTATAACATTGTCTTCAATAATTATGTTGGGAAGAGTGGCAAGAACTTTCCTTGGAATCGAAACATAACATGTTTAGTTTTTTGTAGGTTCAAAGAGTGCAAATTTTTAGAGAATTATTAATTTAAAATCAGCAAATCGTTTGTTATAACAGAATTTGTATTGGCATTCGGATAAAACAAGGCTGTATAAACCGCAAATAACTTTGAAATACCAGAGAGATTAATCTTGCATACATCGTTAACATATAGCAAGAACAGTAAGGACCCGATGTTACTACCCTGTGGTACGGCAATGCTTACTAGTTTTGAAGAACTTGTTTCTCCATCGACTGAAACATATTAGATTCTGTTTTCTAAATAGCTTATGAATATGGTTATGTCCTTCTAATCCCATACTTCTAAAATTTACGGAGCAGTATTTCATGATTCAGAGTGTCGAAGGCCTTTTTCAAATCGAAAAATAAAGAACCCACATATCTTTTGGACTCCGTTACTTCTAGAATAATGTCTATTAGCATAGTTTTAGCAACGGTAGTGCTAATTCTGCTACGGAAACCATATTGCATGCTATAGATTTGTGACTTTCTATGAAGCAAACAATACGTATTATCAGCAATTTTTCAAAGATTTTACTAAAAACCAAAGGTGTCGCTATAGGTCGGTAATTAACAGGTATTGCAGAGTCACCTGATTTCAAAATTGGACCAACTTTGGCAACTTCAAGGCAGTCTGGGTAGAAACCTGCTTGTATCATCAAGATGAATGAGCCAGATAATATTCGAGAAAAGGATCCAGCACTGTTTTTAATTATTCTTGCTGGAATAAGATCAGGGCCGGGAAAAAGAATTCTGGAAAAAAATCATGATATAATCTTTAGATCTGGATTCAGGAAAAAAAATAAGACCTACACTTCATACCAGAATTTCAAAGCTGACTTCTGAACCCAAATTAAGTTCCTGAATTTCAGAACTAACTTACAGAATTCCGTTTCAGTATTTAATTCCTAAACTTAGTTTCAGAATTTATTTCCAGAATTCAGCTTCATAATTCAAAGCCTTGTCCAGCATGCCACAGGCTGGAATTGAATTCGGAGCATTGATTTTGGCACTGAATTTTGCTGCTGAATTCGGTGCCAATTCCGCATTCAGTTCTTATATTAAATAAATACAGGTCCTGCTTTAGAGAAATAGATAATGGTAAGAAGTATTCAACAGTTTTAAATATTGAATAAATAACGTAAATCAGTTCTTTTCAGAACCATTGAAATTGTCCCAAAGAACGGAGAGATTTTTTTTTTGCAAAATTCACTCAATCAATCAACTATTACGAACGATTATTGATATTCTTTGCCATATGCGGTCGTTTCTTTGCAATTTCAGCCTTTAAACGCTCCAATAACGCTATATAATATTCACTGTTAATGGTATTTCCTTTCTCAAGAAAGTCGATAAATATTATACCACGCACATCAAAAATACCGCTTACCGGGCGCTTTAGACGAGTGATGAATCCATGTTTCATCCATTGTCACATATCGACACAAAAATTTCGGTTTGTTACGTTTAAACATGGCCAAACACTACTCCGAATCATCAACACGTTCTCTTTTTTGGTCAACAGTGAGCAAACGCGGAACCGACTTTGAACAGAGCTTTCTCATTGACAAATTCTCATGCAATAAAAAGCCAACACGTTCTTTCGATATCTTAACGATGTCAGCTAACTCACGCAACTTCACTGATTATTCAAAACGATTTGGTGGATTTTGTAGTGAATACGACTTACTTTACTATGGGGCTCCATTTCGAAATCTACCTTGTATAGGAATGGGTAGAACTTAGAAGGTAGAAATCTACCTTGTATAGGAATGGGTAGAACTTAGTTCCGAATATCTCTTGCTGTATTCCACGCAGCAACATATTTTTTTCTCCATATCATCGAAAATATGTTCAGCAATTTATAATTAAATTTTCAGTTGTATCAAATAATCACAAATAACTCAACATTGAAGTTTTCTAAAATGTTTGGTATGAACGAACATTAAGGTGAAATTCAGTACCAAAATAAGACGCGCAATATTTTCTCGCATATAGCGAAAGTGTTGATTCTTGGTTACAGACGACATTCTTTGGCAGCTAACTAATTCCAACTATGTATAAATTTATATGAGAAACCGAGTATTCAGACGAGATCTTTTTAATACGGACTAAAAATTCATGAAATTTTGAAGGAAATATTTACATTTTTTATAAAACCCCTTTTAAAAATTTGCCCTCTGGTAAGTGATAAGTTTTTGATCGTGAATATCTTTTGTTTTATTTAACGTATCAGTATATTTTTGCTCCACGTGATCAGAAATATGATCAGCAATTCATGATACAATTTTCAGTAGTATGACAACATCGAAATTATCGTTTTCTAAAGAGCCTGTTAAGTAAAGCAGTAACATTTTTTATGCTTCATCAATTTTAACCTGCGTAGTTGATTCGTTCAGCTCAGACCACAATCCAATTCTAGGGTTCAGCTCTGAGATTCATTTAGGAATTTTCCCGTTTGTGCTTAGAGCACATAACACATGGATCAATAAGTCCCGAGACTAAAGCAGAGATGGCGCTCGTAGTAAACCAGTAACCACGTCTTTCTAGAGTACTAACCTTTGCTTGAAACGGGTCAAAATTTTAAGTCGATCCGACCAGAAACAGCTGAGTTATCGAGGTTGGAGTAAAGTCGTTTTGTAGTTTGTTTAAAAAATGGAAAAAACCGAGTTTCGTGTTTTGATAAAACATTATTTTTAATGGGTAAAAACACCGTGCAAGCGAAACAATGGATTGAAAAATGTTATCCGGACTCTTGTCCATCAAAAGCAACGATTTGTCGGTGGTTCGCCGAGTTTAAACGTGGTCGTACCGACACAAATGACGCGGAACGCTCGAGTAGACCTGTGGAAGCCGTTACACCGGAAAATGTGAGTGAAGTGACAAAAATTATAATGAAAGATCGTAAAGTGAAGCTCCGTGAGATTGCTGAGATGACACAGATATCATTTACTATCCTTCATGAAAAATTGAGCATGAAAAAGGTTTTTCCCAAGTGGGTTCCGTGATTGCTTTCGATGGAACAAAATGCACCCTGCCACAAGTCGATGAAAACATTGGCGAAATTGAACGAATTGGGCTTTGATCTGCTTCCCCACCTCCCATATTCGCCAGATTTAGCCCCCAGTGACTACTGGCTCTTTGCTGATCTTAAAAAAATGCTCCAGGGAAAAAGATTTGGCTCAAATGAGGAGGTCATCGCTGAAACTGAAGCTTATTTTGAAGCGAAAGATAATTTGTTTTATAAACATGGTATTGAAAAATTGGAAAAACGTTGGAACCATTGTATCACTCTAAAAGTTTGTTGATGAATAAAAAAAAAATTTGCAAAAAAAATGTTGTTTCCAATGTGAGTCTCGGGACTTGTTGATCCATGTTTTAACCGTTTTTAAATTTCACTACGTTTCGTCTTTGAACTGCTCTGCACTGACGAGTCAAAAAGGAAACGTAAAGAAATTTCTGAAATTCAGTTTCAGAACTCAAGACTGTTTTTTTTTATTTCCAGAAGCCAGATATAAAATTCAGTATCCCGTCCAGAATCCAAGACCAGAATTGAGTACCATAATTCTGGAATTATGGAACCGAATTCTGGATTTGAGATCAGGATATTGATTCGAGACCAGAACTTTGGATTTGGAAACTGAATTCTGGAACTGAAAAAGTGGTTAAAACCAGAAAACAGTTCCAAAAATCCCGTCGGGAATTCAGATTTAGCATACAATTCCAGAATTCAGACCGAAATCCAGGAACTGAACTCAGATTCAAAATTAAGTTGATTTTCATTAATTCAGTTCTAAACTGCTTTCCAGAGTCCAAGCTCAGAGTTCAGAGACCAGAATGCAAGTCTAGAATTTGGTGCCAAAGTTCAGTCCTACAATTCTAGAAGTGTAACTGAATTTAGGAATTAGATTCGGAATATTTTTGAACTAAATTCCGGATCTTCTGAGCTCAATTCTGGATCCGAATTTGAAGTCGAAATCCTGTAACTAAAATTCAGCTGCGGATCAAAACCAAGATCCAGAGTTCAGTGCTAGGATTCAGGTTCAGAATTCAGAGCCGAACAAGAATCCTGGTTCAGAAATTCAGTTTCACAGTACAATTCAGAATTCAGTTTCCGAATCTATCATAGAATCAAAATTGAGTTTCATAGTGCAGCTCTAGCATTCGGCTCAAAAATAATTCGATTCCTGAATATAGATTGTTAAACGTCAAAGGAACTGAACGATCTGTTTTATTCGTATTCACGTCATCCAGTTGTGTCTCTGACATTACCCACCTGCCTTTTTTTAGGTTTTCTGGTGCTACCGCCTCATTTGGACTTCCACTGCGTTCTGCATCTTCGGTGACTCTACGACCACGTTTGAAGTCAGCAAAGTAACATTTTATTGTTGTTTCTGAGGGAGCGGAGTGTCCATAACACTTTAACAGATCGGCTGAAAAGTTCGTATCGTTTCTATGAGAGGGCGCCACTAGAATTAAATCCATACCATTTTCAGTTAGTACCAACCTTCAAAAGATACGTGTATAAATTTGACAGCTGTCTGATTATTAGTTTGTGAGATATTGCATTTTGAGTGAAACTACTTTTGTTATTGTGAAAAAAAAATGGAAATAAAGGAATTTCGTGTGTTGATGAAACACTACTTTTTGATGAAAAAAAGTGCCGCCGATACCAAAAAATGGCTTGATGAGTGTTATCCAGACTCTGCACCGGGCGAAGCAACAATTCGTAAGTGGTTTGCAAAATTTCGTACTGGTCATATGAGCACCGAAGACGATGAACGCAGTGGACGTCCAAAAGAGGCTGTTACCGATGAAAACGTGAAAAAAATCCACAAAATGATTTTCAATGACCGTAAAGTGAAGTTGATCGAGATAGCTGACACCCTAAAGATATCAAGGGAACGTGTTGGACATATTATTCACGAATATTTGGATATGAGAAAGCTTTGTGCAAAATGGGTGCCGCGTGAGCTCACAATCGATCAAAAACAACAACGAATTGATGATTCTGAGCAGTGTTTGGAGCTGTTATATCGAAATAAACCCGATTGTTTTCGTCGATATATAACAATGGACGAAACATGGTTCCATTACTTCACTCCGGAGTCCAATCGACAGTCAGCTGAGTGGACTGCACGCGATGAACCGAACCCAAAGCGTGGAAAGACTCAACAATCGGCCGGTAAGGTTATGGCGTTTGTATTTTGGGATTCGAATGGTATAATTTTCATCGACTACCTTGAAAAGGGAAAAACCATCAACAGTGACTATTATATAGCGTTATTAGAGCGTTTGAAGGACGAAATTTCAAAAAAAAACGGCCTCATTTGAAGAAGAAAAAAGTTTTGTTTCATCAAGACAATGCACCGTGTCACAAGTCGATGAAAAACCATGCTGAAATTGAACGAATTGGGCTTCGAATTGCTCCCTCATCCACCGTATTCTCCAGATTTGGCACCCAGTGACTTTTTCCTGTTCTCAGACCTCAAGAGAATGCTCGCTGGTAAAAAATTGAGAAGCAATGAATAGGTAATCGCTGAAACTGAGGCCTATTTTGAGGCAAAGGACAAATCGTACCACAAAAATGGTATCGAAAAGTTGGAAGATCGCTATAATCGCTGTATCGCCTCTGATGGCAATTTTATTGAATAATAAAAACGAATTTTGACAAAAAAATGTGTGTTTCTATTAAACGATACGAGCTTTTCAGCCGAACTGTTACAAGCCATTGCTTTGCTTGAACGGTGTTTTGGCCCATCAAGAAGCAGTGTAAAATTAAAACACGAAATTGTTTTTCGATTCATCGTTTTGAAAATATCATAGGTAGCATCACTCTTTGCACAATAAATTCACAAACTAATGAATAGAATATCATGAAATTTTAACAGCTGTCTTTTAAAGGTTAGTATTAACTGTAAACAATTGACTGCATCTATGTGTCAGGCCCGGCATTCATTCGTTCTAAAGATAATCGGAACATACTTTCAATGATGCAGAAAAGTTATTCTCATGACTGTTCAATGTTAAAAAATAATGTGTTACAATCATAACTTCGCAATCTGTGATAAGCACCCCAGTTTACATTTAAATTCAAAGTCAAATACCCATTCGTGCTCTGATCTGATTATGTCTGCTCACCTAAACATTGCCAAGTTATATTTTGCTACGAGATTGTGGCTGTGCTTCGCATCCTACAAATTGAAACACCTCGAACACATGTTTTCCACCACCACGTTGCAAACCACGTTCTCCGAATCTACCGAGCAAAGTTTTACAGCAAACGTGTCTCGGCAGTGCTCGTAAAAGATTTCATTGGACTTTTTTCTTTGTGCTCTCTCTCTCAAACGAACAACAGCCAAGTTGGAAAGTTTACCTTAGTTTTTGTCCAATGCTTTCCGGCGTGCGCCGTTCAACTGAAATATAGTAGTATTACAGATAGGACCCAGGGAGTAGGATGGCAAGAATGGCGAATTGATAAAAGGTTATTAATTTTTGAGAGCCAAAAATGACGGCCATTAATTAATCATTACTGTCCAACATCTGTTTCCTATTTATGAGAAAAATTTTCCTGTATCACAAAATTCACTTTAGCTCTCGCTGTGGAAGTTTTGACTGTAACTTAAACATTAGGTATTATGGGACGTCTCTCGCAAGCAAAGTCCTGGTACTACATTCTGCTGCAGAACTTGATCTTCTGGTTCGGTAAATTTTGTAATCGATTTGAGCTTACGGAACAGACTGCACGCCCAGAGCAATGAATGTACGGATAGTGGGAGTTTTTTTTCTCCCCGTTTGGGACAGAAGCATACATACTTCTTATCCGCTGCATATTCCCCCCGCAGAGGAACCGTTTCCAATTTGAACTGCTATTTTAGAAACCATTTTTTCGTAGAAGAAAGATACACAACGAGTTACAAAGAAATCTGAAAAACTTACTCCTCTCGATTGAAAATGCAAAAACATAAATTTGATTCAATAAGCAGACGGGGAAATTTGTTCGTCATGTGCCCCTGGAAATCATGCTGCTCACAGCTGCTTTTTTTTCGCTTCTACTAGTGAGACTGTTACTGCATGACAACTGTTTCGCATTGTGTTTTACTTCACGATTCGATTGAATCCTGGAAAACTTCGAAACTGTGAATTGACACGTCGAAGAGAGCCACGGCACGGCACGGCAACATTCGAAGTGACGATCGCCTGAAAACAACATTTCGTCACGGATGCTTTCATCCGGGACGATTATGATGATGCTGGAACTAGACATAGATAAGTCGATTCCTTGCCGGGTCCCAGTCGATTGTTTGCAATTACGGACAGCTGAATGCAGTTCCGGACGTATGCCGTTCAAGAGCCGGAAGCGAGTTCTTATTTTGTAGAACGGTTCACTTCAATGAACAATTGTGTTGTTTCTGCTTCTTACGATACTGGATTGCGAAGCATAAGAAAACACTTTTTTTTCTAGGTTGCCATAAGTAGTTATCTTCTCAGACTTTCCGACTTTGTTTGACTTTGTTATGGGTAAACTTGGTTGTGAGACTTCCGATGAAAACGGCTCGCATGAAGGAAATAGAATTTTCAGCTTATCCCAAGCGGTTTGAATTATCAGTAGTTCTTGAGAGAATCGGAAGTTTTCTATGTTAAAGAGGCGAGTGAGTAATGTCAGAATCATAACCGGCTTGATGTGAATACGAAAAAAGATTATATACTTTCATCGAAATTAGTTTTATGTAAAAAAAACTTCAAACGTAGAACTACACAACTTTTACCAAAATCGCTGGTAATATTTGCTTTGAAGCAAAATTTCGATGAAAATGAATAATAATAAATATACACATGTCAGTGAAAATATGAGATCGGAGTTCCTCAAAGTAGTCATCTAGAACCATTTATATTTCTACTTTACCTAAACGATATCAGCATTTTGCTAAAATCGTTAGTTATCGTAGTTATCGTGTACTGATGATTTTAAACTCTTTCACCGTATCAAAACCTTAGAAAACGTCAGATTCTAGCAGTCACAACTGGCAATAAATAAATAAAACCTGTTTTAAAGCAACTAGTAGTGTAATGTTGCCTTTCTCATTTTCATTTTCTCCTGTATAGTACAGCAGAAATTCCCCGAATTACTACCATTTTGAAAAGTTTAGAAAATAGTGTAGAAGATTTCTGTTGCATATGACTCAAAAATTTATTTACAATTCTCTATGAATATTTGAATTTTGGAAAAAAAAAGTACTGGTAGTCTGACTTGAATCAAATTCAGCAGATCTTTTATGAGATTATTAAATTATCAGACGCTCATGGTCGGCAAACTAGAAAAATTAACTAGCAAATATGAAGAGGTAGATCATGAAAAAAAAATTCTTGAAACTGACATTTTTACACTAAGCACTCTACCTCCGGAAGCAGGGGTATAAACCGAATAAAAATTGGAAATTCTTATGGTATCTTAGGGCCTTTCATTTGAATCTAAGCTTGTCAAAATGGTTTTAGTCATTTTTTTAGAAAAGGGAATGATATTATTTTCACTTATTTGATGCATATCACCCTGTAATTCCGGAACCAGAAATCGGATTGAAATAAAAAATCCGTAACTTTGTATGGGTAAGTATGGACCTTCATTTGAATATGAATTTGTGAAAATCGGTTCAGCCATCTCCGCGAAAAGTGAGTGACATTATTTTCACATTTTAAATGCATTATTTTCACATTTTTGGTGCATATCACCCTGTAATTCCGTAACCGGAAGTCAGATCCAAATGAAATTCAGGAACTTTGTATGGGGCCATAAGACCTTTCATTTGAATCTAAGTTTGTGAAAATCGGTTGAGCCATCTCCAAGAAAAGCGAGTGACAATATTTGTCTGTGGGTGTATGTGTGACAAACAGATATTTGCTCAGTTCGTCGAGCTGAGTCGAGTCGTATATGACATTTGAACCTCCGGGCCTCGGTTCAAAAGTCGATTTTTGCAGTGATTTCTATATGACAAAGACAATAAATAAACAAATAAATAAATTAACAAAAAAACAAATAAATAAATAAATAAATAAATAAACAAATAAATAAATAGATAAATAAATAAATAAATAAATAAATAATTACTATGTTTTTTCTGAGTTTTAGAGTTTCAGAGTTTTAGAGTTTTAGAGTTTTAGAGTTTTAGAGTTTTAGAGTTTTATAGTTTTAGAGTTTTAGAGTTTTAGAGTTTTAGAGTTTTAGAGTTTTAGAGTTTTAGAGTTTTAGAGATTTAGACTTTTAGAGTTTTAGAGTTTTAGAGTTTTAGAGTTTTAGAGTTTTAGAGTTTTAGAGTTTTAGAGTTTTAGAGTTTTAGAGTTTTAGAGTTTTAGAGTTTTAGAGTTTTAGAGTTTTAGAGTTTTAGAGTTTTAGAGTTTTAGAGTTTTAGAGTTTTAGAGTTTTAGAGTTTTAGAGTTTTAGAGTTTTAGAGTTTTAGAGTTTTAGAGTTTTAGAGTTTTAGAGGTTTAGAGTTTTAGAGTTTTAGAGTTTTAGAGTTTTAGAGTTTTAGAGTTTTAGAGTTTTAGAGTTTTAGAGTTTTAGAGTTTTAGAGTTTTAGAGTTTTAGAGTTTCAGAGTTTTAGAGTTTTAGAGTTTTAGAGTTTTAGAGTTTTAGAGTTTTAGAGTTTTAGAGTTTTAGAGTTTTAGAGTTTTAGAGTTTTAGAGTTTTAGAGTTTTAGAGTTTTAGAGTTTTAGAGTTTTAGAGTTTTAGAGTTTTAGAGTTTTAGAGTTTTGCAGTTATTGAGTTTTAGAGTTTTAGAGTTTTAGAGTTTTAGAGTTTTAGAGATGCAGAGTTTTAGAGTTTTGAAGTTTTAGAGTTTTAGAGTTTTAGAGTTTTAGAGTTTTAGAGTTTTAGAGTTTTAGAGTTTTAGAATTTTAGAGTTTTAGAGTTTTAGAGTTTTAGAGTTTTAGAGTTTTAGAGTTTTAGAGTTTTAGAGTTTTAGAGTTTTAGAGTTTTAGAGTTTTAGAGTTTTAGAGTTTTAGAGTTTTAGAGTTTTAGAGTTTTAGAGTTTTAGAGTTTTAGAGTTTTAGAGTTTTAGAGTTTTAGAGTTTTAGAGTTTTAGAGTTTTAGAGTTTTAGAGTTTTAGAGTTTTAGAGTTTTAGAGTTTTAGATTTTTAGAGTTTTAGAGTTTTAGAGTTTTAGAGTTTTAGAGTTTTAGAGTTGTAGAGTTGTAGAGTTGTAGAGTTGTAGAGTTGTAGAGTTGTAGAGTTGTAGAGTTGTAAAGTTATAGAGTTGTAGAGTTGTAGAGTTTTAGAGTTTTAGAGTTTTTGAGTTTTTGAGTTTTTGAGTTTTTGAGTTTTTGAGTTTTAGAGTTTTTGAGTCTTCGAGTCTTCAAGTCTTCAAGTCATCAAGTCTTCGAGTCTTCGAGTCTTCGAGTCTTCGAGTCTTCGAGTCTTCGAGTCTTCGAGTCTTCGAGTCCTCGAGTCTTCGAGTCTTCGAGTCTTCGAGTCTTCGAGTCTTCGAGTCTTCGAGTCTTCGAGTCTTCGAGTCTTCGAGTCTTCGAGTCTTCGAGTCTTCGAGTCTTCGAGTCTTCGAGTCTTCGAGTCTTCGAATCTTCGAGTCTTCGAGTCTTCGAGTCTTCGAGTCTTCGAGTCTTCGAGTCTTCGAGTCTTCGAGTCTTCGAGTCTTCGAGTCTTCGAGTCTTCGAGTCTTCGAGTCTTCGAGTCTTCGAGTCTACGAGTCTTCGAGTCTTCGAGTCTGCAAGTCTGCGAGTCTGCAAGTCTTCGAGTCTTCGAGTCTTCGAGTCTTTGAGTCTTCGGCTTTTCGAGTCTTCGAGTCTTCGAGTCTTCGAGTCTACGAGTCTTCGAGTCTTCGAGTCTTCGAGTCTTTGAGTCTTCGAGTCTTCGAGTCTTCGAGTCTTCGAGTCTTCGAGTCTTCGAGTCTTCGAGTCTTCGAGTCTTCGAGTCTTCGAGTCTTCGAGTCTTCGAGTCTTCGAGTCTTCGAGTCTTCGAGTCTTCGAGTCTTCGAGTCTTCGAGTCTTCGAGTCTTCGAGTCTTCGAGTCTTCGAGTCTTCGAGTCTTCGAGTCTTCGAGTCTTCGAGTCTTCGAGTCTTCGAGTCTTCGAGTCTTCAAGTCTTCGAGTCTTCGAGTCTTCGAGTCTTCGAGTCTTCGAGTCTTCGAGTCTTCGAGTCTTCGAGTCTTCGAGTCTTCGAGTCTTCGAGTCTTCGAGTCTTCGAGTCTACGAGTCTTCGAGTCTTCGAGTCTGCAAGTCTGCGAGTCTGCAAGTCTGCGAGTCTTCGAGTCTTCGAGTCTTTGAGTCTTCGGCTTTTCGAGTCTTCGGCTTTTCGAGTCTTCGAGTCTTCGAGTCTTCGAGTCCTCGAGTCTTCGAGTCTTCGAGTCTTCGAGTCTTCGAGTCTTCGAGTCTTCGAGTCTTCGAGTCTTCGAGTCTTCGAGTCTTCGAGTCTTCGAGTCTTCGAGTCTTCGAGTCTTCGAGACTTCGAGTCTTCGAGTCTTCGAGTCTTCGAGTCTTCGAGTCTTCGAGTCTTCGAGTCTTCGAGTCTTCGAGTCTTCGAGTCTGCAAGTCTGCGACTCTTCGAGTCTTCGAGTCTTCGAGTCTTCGAGTCTTCGAGTCTTCGAGTCTACGAGTCTTCGAGTCTTTGAGTCTTTGAGTCTTCGAGTCTTCGAGTCTTCGAGTCTTCGAGTCTTCGAGTCTTCGAGTCGTCGAGTCTTCGAATCTTAGAGTCTTCGAGTTTGAGTCTTGAAATCTTCGAGTCTTCGAGTCTTCGAATCTTCGAGTCTTCGAGTCTTCGAGTCAAAGTTTAATCAGATCAAATTGGCTCCATTTATTTTATGTGACGATCAACGGTGATAATGTTGTAACAATATCATTCTCAGAAAATCAATCGATTTTCGTCATGATGTTAGATGATGATTATGTAAACGATAATCACCGACAGTTATTATCATTAAAGAAACACTGCACTGAACATATTATCGCTTCAAATATGTATCTTTCATACTTCAACAATTTGAAAGAATATCGATTGTCTTACCGCATCCGCGTTCATATTCTGGAAGACAATTTTTTCAGGTTTCTTTGTAATGTACCCAGGAATAAATGTAAAATAGATGAAAATGGAAACAAAGAATAGAATCAATGGAATAATTGGCGATGAAGACATGGATAGACAAAGATGCTGCGACCCTCAACCACTAAAAGTTCCTCGAGTAAAATTGAAAATAACCGTGTAATGCTTCCATACGTCAAGAATCGGCTTCGAAGGCTGTCTGTGGTAGCAGACAAATCAAGTTCCACGATCAAATTTCACAATAGGAATGTGAGCTAGACCTTGCTTACGTGCTATGGAATGAGTTCACAAGACTAAAACAAATCAATGAGTTCATGTTTATTAAACAACGAATACGTGGGATGCTCAACCAATTGATGAGCAATGTCGAATTAATTGGATAAATTAGGCTGATCCATTACTCGATGAAGTTAATTCTAATTCAATTCCATATTTCACCGTACGTGAAGCTTAATGTTTCTATCCCGGAAAAAGTCCTCACTAAACGGAATGGCTTCGGGCGTGATTGTGTTATTCCTTGAAAGCGTGAAGTTGAAAAAAAACATCACCACCCCGATTCAAATCAATTCTCTATTAAAGCTCTATTATCATCTACGTCCGGTGGTTTCCGAGCAGTAGTGGCGATGACCGGTCGAACCCCGAACCCCGAGCTTCTATTCCCTTCCTTTGTGATCCAATATTAATTACCTCACGATAAAAGTAATAATCATTAGAAAGATAAAATCAGGATCAAATCAAGGATTTCCGTGCTGTAGAAACTCGAACGACGAGGAGCCTTTTGCCTTGTAGCTACAATGAAAATGCGTAGGCCATTGAAATTCATTGCACGTTTGGACTAAGGCAACCCTGGTGAAAGTGTGTGCTTCCGATGTTTTCTCCTCCGAAAAGGGAAAGCCCGTCCTAATCGCTTTCAACCGGCATCAGCTACTTGTTGCGGTGTATTCGCGTAAATTGGATTTGCAACGTTGCAAAAATTATGCCAAAAATGATTTTGATCGAATTTGAATGTACGGAAAGTAAATCTTTGTCGAAGCGCAGGATTCAATATTCTGTTCCTAGAGTACACATTATTCAAATATTCTAAATGGTCTTCGCTCCAAACCGGAGATACCAACCATGATTACTATTTATACTTATACATAAATGTTTCATCACGGTACCATCCGATTGATGCTTATAAATATTAATAGCCGAGGCGAATAATCCCTCCGCGTTTTATCCGTCCAACACCGAGCTGACGACGCCCGCTGGGTTCATCTTCCCGGGTGCTGATGGCGGCCGGTCTGTCGCTCGGTCGGTTTGAGCTGTTCCTGTTGTGCTCATGTTCTTCCTTTTGCTTCTTCTTTTTCTTCTGTGCCTCCGCAGGTGGTGTCGGCAACAACAATATGTAACCTGACGGCGGTGGCGAATCAAACCGATGGAACCGGCGATGCAGGCGGAGCTGGTGGTGGCGGTGGAGGCCGTGGAAGCGGACCCGACGATCCCGGCGATGATGATGGCGACGTTGATGCGTTATCTCCCCTATCGATGTCGTTCCTCGGTGAGTATTTTGCTAATCACCTGGGAATTGAATTTCCGGCTGAGGGCCCCTCGAGGGATGACCCAAGTGCACGGCGGGAAATAATTGATACTGTGCTTTGTCGGTGCTCGGTGTAATTAAACTCGACAGTGCGAGTCGATCCGGCAATTACCGCCCGGGAATACAAAGTGTAGCAAATTTTCCTCAGTGTAGTTAAATCCCAAAGGCCATTGTAATGATAAACATGTAGTAGGTCGATTCCTATTGGTAATTTGTTTTGATTTGAACACGGCAATAAAGTTTATTAGGCTATATTTAGATTATTCAATTAATGTCCTTTCACTGAATCTGGCATCCATTAAACCTACAGAAATCATTACAAGGGGCTTGGGCAGTTCGCAACATTTTGCAATATTTTAACACGAAATCCATCCTCATCTTATTTCAGGTGTTTTCCTGTCGATTGTGATATTTCTCTCTGTAGCCGGTAATATTCTAGTATGCATAGCAATCTACACCGAGCGAAGTCTGCGGCGGATCGGGAACCTATTTCTAGCGTCACTGGCCATTGCCGACCTATTCGTGGCGTCCCTGGTGATGACGTTTGCCGGAGTTAACGATTTATTGGGTAAGTGCGATGTCAAGTTAACTGTTCTCTGTGTTTAACGACTTTACCCTGTAAAGTATTTTTTTTATACGGAACCGCAAAACAACCTAATTTCAAGTACATTCCACTCAATTTGGGGGTTCCGTTCAATAACCTAATTTTAGGAGAAGTGGCTCAAGCGTATTGAACGAAACTCTCGCTGTCGTGTGGTTTCGCTCTTTGTATTTTACCAACAATTGAAGGAGCGAATAAAAAAAAGATTCAAAAGAACTCAAAATTAAGTAAAAATAAGTCAAATAATAGGTAGTTTTTATTTTCCGTGTATGTTTTATAAATGGCACGTCCCTCTAAGAAAAAAACGTCTTATACGTTGGACCATTGATCCGAAGAATGTCGAATAAATTAGAGACGAGATGTCGTTTATTTTACCCCGGTTTTAACTATTTAGTCGATCACCGGGGATATCCAATAAATCGTCCAACGGGAGGCCGATTCAGGACTTTCGTTTGCCGGTTTCGATACGGACCATTGAACCGCGCGTTCAATTTTTTTTTGTTCCAAAAACTCCGCATACAGAAGTCCATTGTTGAGGCATTTTCAATATGAATTGCACCCATAATTTTATTGTTGGGTAATTAATAATATAATAGACAGAGAAATAAATAATAAAATATAGAAAATGAGAAACAGAAAGTTAAAACAAAACCATTTGTGAACAATTTTGATGAATCTATATATATAAAAATGGATGTAAGTTTGTATGTTTGTAACGCCATAACTTCGGAACTACTGAACCGCTTGCCACCAGACTTGCCACAGGTACTTCTTGTATTTCAGAGATGGTTTAGGGAGTATATTTATATGGGACGGAGCGTAGCAAGTGTCATAAAAAAGGTGGGGGGGGGGCAAGGTAAAATTCATTTAACTTGACAAGAATCGATACGTTTTGAAGACCGTAGAACCATTTTGCATACCTTAGATATGACTATATGGGGGTTGGATGTAGCAAGTGCCTTTAAAAAAGGGGGGGGGGTGTAATGTTTGAAACGTCACAATTCCGAAACTACTGAACGGATTGCCACCAAACTTGGCACAGATACTTTATGCTTTTCTGAGATAGTCCTAAGGGTGTTTTAATTGGGGAGGGAGCGTAGTAAGTGTCCTTAACAGAGGGGAAGTCATGGAAAAAATAGTCTAATTTGACGAGAATCGATACTTTTTCAAGACCATAGAAACATTTTGCATATGTTAGATATTATTATAGGGGGGGGGGGGGGGGGGTGGATGTAGCAGGAGCCTTTAAAAAGGGGGGTGTAATGTTTGCAATGGCATAACTCCGGAGCTACTGGCCGGATTGCTATCAAACTTGGCACATGTACCTCTTGCTCTTCAAAAGGATATTTTTATAGGGAAAGGAGTGTAGCAAGTGTAATTTAATTATTTAATTTGGCAAGAATCGATACTTTTTTAAGAACATAGAAACATTTTCCATACCTTAGATAGGACTATACCCCATATAGTCATCCCCCAGGTGGATGTAGCAAGTGCCTTCAAAAAGAGGGGTGTAAAGTTTGTAACAGCATAATACTGAACGGATTGCTATCAAACTTGGCACATATACTTCTTGCTATTCAGAGATGATCATAAAGTTTTTTATTTGAAGGGGGGGGGGGGGGGGGGGGGTAGAGTGTAGCAAGTATTTTTAACAGAGGTGGTCATGAAAAAAATGATATAATTTGACGAGAATCGATACTTTGTTAAGACCATAGATGCTTTTTGCTTAGATATGATTATAAGGATATTCGTGTAGGGTGGATGTAGTGAGTGCCTCTAAAAAGAGGGTGTAATAATTGTAACGGCATAACTAGGGAACTACTGAACGGATTGCTATCAAACTTGGCACTGATACTTCTTGCTCTTCAGAGATGATCATTTCCAGGGGTTTATAGCAAGTGTTCTTAACATGGGGGGAATTCGAAGGATCAAATATTTCTCGACGAGCTTAGATGTTCATTAGGTGGTGATCAAAAGGGTGGAGTTTGAAGCTATTTTCTCTAAAAAGGGGTGCTTATTGAAAAATTTATCTTATTTATCGTCAAACAAGGGGAGAAATTTGGACTAGAAGGAGGAAGTTTTGAAAATCAATTTTTGTCCCAAATTTTGTAAAACAAGAGAGGGCAAGAATTTCAAAGTCGTGTGAGATAGTATTACTATTGTTAATTCGAATGCAACGCAAATTTTTTTTAATAATTTCAAAAAATCTGGTTATATTCCGACTGGAAATTCAAAGAAATAAGGGAATATTTATCTTTATCTGCCTTTGAACGCGAATGTATGTAATTTTCATAACATAACTACGAAACAACCAAACGAATCGCCACCAAGTATGGCACATATATCAAAGGTGGAAATCGATACTTTTGGAAGAGCACAGATACTTTCTACACTACTCAGAGGGTAATCATGGAGGAGAGCTGTAGTAAGTTTACTAATAAAAGGAGAGTTCACTGTGAAATTTATTCGACGAGAAACGATGCTTCTTTACACATACAGATAGTACTTTTACATCAAAGAAGATTATCAGTTATTTTAAGGAAGAGGGAGACTAGCAAGTGCCCCAAACATGGAAAATGTAAGCTAAAATTGATCGAAACTGACTCGATATGACGAGAATACCGTGAAAATTATGATTATTGTGAGATCTGAGACGGGACACTGGCCGTAAGGAATCGGAGTATTGTTCAATCGGATTGCCGTCTAAGTTGTGCTTCATTACAGTCTGAGTATTTCACTGGGCAGGGCAATTTCGAGACCATTTTTGGCGGCATTACCATCCCGAAACATTTCCGAGCAACGCCGGGTAATTCAGCTAGTCTAACTAAAAAGACAAAATTTGTGACAGACCCGTTGTGTTAAAGCCGGCATAATCATCAAGCTCGGTAAGTAAGGGGGCATGCAGCAACCCCAAATTAAATTCAATATTAGTAAGGTATAGAAGCATTTTTCAGAAGGCAACAAAATTCATCTCAAGTTGTTTTAGGCGTGCTATCAATCTTGTTGTAACGGCTAAAAAGGTAAAACTTTATGATGGAAACGTCAAATCCACCGGGCAACACTTACTGTTGCCAAGACTAAATACATAAGTAACAACCTAAGTAAGTATCTGCTTATTGCAAGATAGAGGCTTCAAGAAGCAGTACAGGGTTGCGCAAAAAAACCTGATACATTTTGTTCTCCAGTTGTACTGAAACAAAACAAGGGAGGGAAAAACCGAACACTACATCGGAAAGTAAAAGAATGAAAATTTATTTCCGTGTAGTAGTAATTTTTCAGTAATTCGGCAATAATTGACAGTTAACAAATTTAGGATTGCCGAGATTCTCAATAATTACACACTTTGCCGAGGTGATTGCCAGAAATTCGGATGTGCCTTTATCGAAATTTTTGCCGAGATTCAGCAAAAAAGGCGGGCGGGTAATGTCAGAGACATAACTGGATATCGTGAATATGAAAACAACTGACATCTTTCTTAACACTTCCGAATTATGCAAGCATTCCCATTCACATTTTTCGCAAAAACAAAGAAGGCTTCACTTGATCTCGATTACTGTGAATTTCACTCAGCGAAAAGTGCACAAATCTAAACAAACTGTTCTAGATTTGCACTAAACTGAGGATATTTACCTTCGATTTGGTGATGCTCCCCACCGTTGTCCTCTTTTCGTTGTTTTTTCACCAATGCAAACGACTAGCAGCTGTGACGTAATCGCTCTTTTCGGAAGCGAAACTAGCTTTACAAACGACGCACAATACATCTGCTCGCAGTAGCGATAGAATCCAAACTGATCCAATTTTTGTTAAGAGGTTTCTTTTTACGTGATTTCGTTTGTAGCTTTTTCACTAATGGGCGCTACTAAGGGCTATAAAAATTCACTACGATATTAAGCACTGTTCGGAACATTTTTCTCTAACGATTTGTTGTACAGCAGCAGATGTTTTGTTCTCTTCCTCAGAACGCGTTCTGATTGGCTAGTGTTGACATGGGTCAAATGAGACAGGGTTTTCAATAGTGTACTATTGAAATATTTCAATGCTTTTTTCTATACACGCTTAACTTGAAAAATTTCGATTTTATTGGTAGTTATATCATATAAATCCTTTCACAGATCACTGAGCTATGAGCTTTAAAAATACGACAAAGGCAAACGCGCCTTATGAATTATCCTCTTTGATACTCATTTATAACAAACATTTCAGAAAAGTTTAATTTTGAATTATTTGAGATGTCACACACCTGAAAATTTTATCATAAAATTGTAATCATATTTCCGATGGCATGTAGCAAAAATTATGTTGATTCGTTAGATACAACAAGAGATAATCACGATCAAAAACTTATCACTCCTTCAGAGGGTAAATTTTGAAAAGGCGCCCCATAGTAAAGTAAGTCGTATTCACGACAAAAATTAAGTTTGTACGGAACCAGAAACCGAGGACCGATACAAGATATTCGCAAAGCGAAATCTAACCATAATATATTAAAAGAAAGCATGTTTTGCAAGAAGCATTACCTTGACGTCTACTCATCTTTTTTATGTTGAGTCATTAGGAAGCGTTAGCAGTTCAACATAAACTGCCAGTGCACCGATGAATCGAAGACGAAACGTAAAAATAATAAAAACGGTGATGTGCCCTAGCACAAAATTTGACTAACCCCTAAATGACCAAACCTGCATCGGTCAGAAGTAGTCGAAAACACGTTTTTGTTCGGCACGTCAGAAAAGACATTGCACTCCGTTACAAAACAAAAAGTGTTCTGTAAATAGCAGAAACTTTACGTCTGCTTAGCGGTTCAAATTGAACTGCCGAGTTTAGCACTAAGCAGTTCAATATTTGAACTGCTCTGCAACGGATGAGTCACTGACGAAACGTAAAAATAATAAAAACGGTTATGTACCCTAGCACAAATATTTAGTTTTTAGACGAATTAAGAAAGTATTTCGCCGTTTTCTGCATCGTCGCTCGTTTTCATTTGCCAGCTATTTGTAGTTGAGTTTGGAGTAACATAATCCCGAAGGACCATAGGACTACAACTGTTCAATATTGATGAAACATTGAGAAATCGAAAGGACAGGTAAAAATGTTTTTGAATAGTGGAAAAAGGCTTTCAAAACAGTGGCTGGACGCACTGTGCAAAACTTAATAGGAGGAATCCAACACAGATATAACAACCCCAGTATCGAATGTAACTTGTTGAAATTATAAGATGTTGTACAATTGCTGTAGAACTGTTATTTAAGTTAGATATGTATGTTAAGAAAGATTTGTCAAAATCACGACACATATTAATATCAATTGTTCGATTATCGCTGTTAAGTTTCACAATACTACCGCGAAAATCATTGTAGAACAAAATTGGGAAACATTTTAAGCAATTGTGTAACAAATCACCCACTTGTTTCTTGTTGCACTAGCAGTTATAGAAGTTCTTCAAAAAGGTTCACATCACCAGGTCAAAAGGTGACCAGTAACTGTATCAAATTTAATAGCAGTTATCTCTAAGAACTCGATGTTATCAATCAAGTTTGAAAGATTCGTGCACTTTTTTGGAAGTCTCTTGAGTTCAGTATGACATTCATTTTACCGTGCTATTTGATTTGTCATACAAAAATTTTACGATGTTTTACATCAAAATGAGAAAACTTATCTTATCGATATTTACCAATGATTCCACTTCCGGTGATGTTCTCATCCGATTGAAATTGAAGGATAGTTCCCCGGAATCGGGCTATTATTTTTCCCCGCCTGTCATCTTGCTTAAATCTGTTAGGTTCTTCAAATCCGTGGATCAATTAATATAGTTGATTACTCTATCTATACAAATGGAGGCCACTTCCATCAAGCTTATCCGCAAGTAATCAATGTCACTAAAACGCATCACAGCCATTTAAGCCCCAATTTGCCTGCTCGCCGTCTTATCGACGTTTATAAAGTGATTCAATTACGGTGAGCTGTCCTTCGTCGAACGGTGTCCGACGAGCTCTAGCCGTGAACTAAATCTCACCTTTTTCGGTTGCCGGGATATTGTTGATATTAACGACGATGATATTGACGTTGCTGATGTAGATGATGATGATGATGATTTCCGTCTTTGGACACGCTTACACTGTCAAAAATCCATTTGCTCATAACACCTTTCACCCTCCGGATAAATTGTCCCATTTCGACAGCTTTTACGGGATGCAATTGGTTTTACAAGCCACTATGGCCATGGTCGACAGCGTTGCCAATCTTGCAGCTTTTTTTTAACAAATTTTATGAAACTGAAATCTTTGGATTTTTCATTTATTCAATTCTGGTAAGCGATGTTTAAGTAATCTGTAATAAATTCAATCTTAGATTTAAGCTTTGTCACACCGATTACGATTATAGTTTTGCTACTCATCCGATTTCACGGAAAAATGAACAGGGTCGTTTCTCTTTTACCCGCACATTGTCTCGAAAACGGATTGGGTAATAATTTCTTACTCGACTGATTTCTGTGCGCTCGATCAATCCGATTGACAGTAATATTTTGAATGCCATGAAATTTATACTCACTATAAGAATGTGCTGGAGGAATGGACGATGCTAACCAAAGTAGGCCTTATTCTTGGTTTTAAACAAATTTCAAACACAAAAATATCGATATGTCTGTTAAAAATAAACAGATTTTAACAATCTATGGCTTGTTGGATAGCTATCACCATGTGAAGTCTATGTCCCAACACACATTTTGTTTCCAAGGTCAATCGTAGCAGATGTTGTCAAAAAACTGAAAATTTTGATATAACATTTCGTACCACTTGAACAGTAAACAGCCAAACTTCAAAACATTCAATTGCGTTCTGGAGAACGAGGAGAACTTTAATTTGCGACTAGTTCGACCAAAATCATTTCGGACCTCGCAAATTTCTTCTACAGTTTGAGCGGTTTCTTCACCTATTGGCTATGTTCATAAAAAAAGGTAAAACACGTAGTTGAAATTCGATTTTCTATCCTTATCAACCTGTAATCCCGGAGATGCGGATAAAATTCGATAGAATTCTTTATAATTGTTACCTCGGCGAATGGCCGTAAGGTTAAAACCGAGGGTAAATAAAGCAACATAATAATAATAATTTATAATTGTGAGATCTTTTATTAAAACCTGAAAATTGGTCGAGCAGTCCTTGAGCAAAATGAGTTTACTTTCTTACAATTTTTTCCGCGCTTTTTACCCCGTTTACTCCAGAACCGCTAGTAGGATCCGGATAAAAATTCAACAGCAGGAGATGGGACTTTCATTTGAATCTAATCGGTTAATCGGTCTCTAAGAAAATTGAGAATTTCGAAGCTCTCGATGCAGGTGAATCTCAATAGCAGGCAGTAGGACCATGAGATCTTTCATTTGAATCTAAGTTTGTGAAAAATCGTCAAAACAACTCCGAGAAAAGTTACTTCATATTGTTGGCACAAGTTAGTTCGTTCCGTTTTCAAAAGATGGCTCTGTCGGTTATGAATATTGAACTGTAACAGCTGATGTCGATAGTATCAAGAGGTTAGACATCAGTCATTAATATTGATTTCATATTGCTTCGAGTTTTTTTACACCTTGTTTTTCACTGAGTTAATTATGAGGAATTTTGTGTTAACTAAACAGCATTTGCGGGAGGTTTTAGTTTTCTGTTTTAATTGGAAGAAAAGTGCAATTGAAGCGCATCAAATTCTTGTAGATGTTCATGGTCATAATGCTCTGACTGATAAGTCATGTAGGGAATGGTTTCATCGTTTCAAGAATGGAGATTTCAGCGTTATAGACAGGGTTCGCACTGTAAAATAAAAAAAATCGAAGACAAACAGTTGGAGGCATTACTCGAAGAAGATTCGAGTCAAACGCAAGAGGAGCTTGCAGAATCATTGGAAATTACTCAACAAACAGTTTCTGTACCTTTTCACTTTTCACTTCAGAGCAGCTGGTTCAAAGAAAACAAGGAAAGGATTTTTTTACATCGAAGATGGAGATGAGAAATGGATATTCTATGATAACCCCAAGAAGAAAACATACTACGCCACGCCCAGTCAATTGTTGCCATTGACCTCAACACCAACATCAAGGTTCGAAGGTCACGTTGTGCATCTGGTGGGACCAAAAGAGTGTTGTGTACTATGAGCTGCTACTACCAGGCGATACTATAACGGGCGATCGGTATAGGCTGCAATTGATGCGTTTGAACCGTGCATTACGAGAAGAACGATCGGAATTCAAGCAAAGAGCAAGTTATTCTGCTACATGACAATGCTCGGCTTCGTGTCGCAAAAATCGTGAAAAAATATTTAAACATGCTCAGGTGAGACATTTTGCCGCATCCACCGTATTCTCCTGACATTGTTCTTTCTAATTACTGGTTGTTGCGATGGATGCAGCACGATCTGACAGGTCATCAGCTTACTTCTTTCATAGAAATCGAAAATTGACTTCAAACTTAGCTCACCTCCAAAGACGAAACATTTTTCTGAGATGGAATTGGAGAATTGCCTGAAAGGTTTCATTGTTATTGTAGTTGTTGGTGGAGCGGAGTCTCCATAACACTTTTCAAGTCATTATTTGTTAAAACGGTATTTGTTCCCATCAAGAAACAATGTAAAATTAAAACACGAAATTGTGTTTGATCCACTCACAAACTAATAAATAGAATATCATGAAATTTTAACAGCTGTCTTTTAAAGGTTAGTAAAACAGATGACTACAATAAAACTAGTGCCATCTAATTGTTAGGCTCAGGGATTTTTCAACCCATGTGCTATGTAATATTTTCTGCTCTCACTTTTCTGAGATGTCTGAACAGATTTTTACAAACTTAGATTCGTATCAAAGAAAAACTAAATTCCTCAATTTTGTACGGATCCGTCTTTTGGAATTACAGGGTGATTAGTGTAAAAATTTCACTTTCAAGAGGGTCAAGATTCGTTCGAATGGCATTAGGAAATCTGGCGTGGCTTGACCCGTATAACCTACCACCGGTACTTAGTTCCAGTGGTTATTCACCATGCGGTTCCTTCCAATAGAACTTTGATAGAGACGCATGTTTGAATGTTTAATTTTGTAAGAAAAAATCAAAAATTGTTTTCGTACACATTTGATAAAATATGAAACCGAGGCGCTTTTATACGTTCAAAAATAATTAATTTGTTACTGAAAATCCAGAGTAGTACAGAGTGTGAAAAGCTAAGTTTCAGATTTTTAAAGTATTTTTAATGTACAAATAAATGTTGAAACATTGGAAAGCAAACTGTAAACCATACCCAAAATATCTCTGATTTTACTCGATTTTTTCGGTACAGCGGTTGCTTTAAAAATAAAATATACCAAAAGAAACTTCCTAGCTCCATCAATATGACAGTTAAAGGATTGAAATCTTTTCAAATATTGTATAACGATATGAATTTTCTTTGAGAGCAGGTTGCACATGATTAGCCTTGGCCTTAGGATCAAATTTTTTTCCGTTCGACACTACTTAGAAAAGCATCATTACATCATCATATATAGGGTAAATCATCATCACAGAAAAAAAAATGACTACCCATTATTTGAATACTGTTTATTTGATTTTGTTTTTTGTTGTTTGGAATCTGTACCTTTACTCGCTCTTTCTAATGTTTTTAAAATACAGAGCAAAACCTTGCAACAGAATTTCGTGCAATAAGCTTAATTTGAGTGAACCGCATTCAACATGAAACTGAGCCATTGAAACTGAACAACTGAGTGAATGCAATTTACGATTGAGTGGATATTACTACTCAAAATCAGCTTAAAATTGTCACACATTCTCGATGAAAGAGTCCAATCCAACGAACGATGAGAGACGATGCATTTTCGTCTCTCACTGCAAAAAAAGAGAGTATCACTGTTAAGTCACTCGTTCCTCTATGACAAAGCGAAACCACGTCTGCAGAGAGAATCAGTAGAGTTCCAATTCTAATTCTCTAATCGATATATTGAGAATCTGTGACGTTTGGCTGTAAAGAGTATCTTAAATATGATAAATTAATGTAATGACTCCCCAGAAGCTCTTTGGAAACCAAAATAGATATGAGCATCAGCAGTTAAATATCATAGTGAGTCGTTTTCTGTCATTATCGATTCTCAAATCGTCGGTTGAATATCGACACTGCACAGCATACGATTTGCACTGAAAACAAAAAAGGACTGAAAGGGCAAATGAAAGAAAGAACACAATTTTGAAACTACTGTTCCGCTTATGCCGTTGACTAGACATGGATCTCGTTCTCATAATTTGCAAGTGCAGCTGAGTTATATTTATTTTTCGCTCTGCTCAGAATATTTTGCATGCGCCTACTTAGACCCAAATTAGGTTATTGAATGCAACCCAAAAATTGGATAAAAAGTACTCAAAACTAGATAGTTTTCCGGTTTCGTGAACAATCACATGACGTTTGTTCTAAGCAATGGTTGCTAAATATGCAGTGTACTCTTTTTTGACACATACACTAGAAATTATTTTCCTATCTCGTCGATTATTTGCAAATATTTCTCATAGAAACGTGACGTGATATAGATTTCCGTCCTGAAGTATTCGTGAAATATGAGTATCTTCAACGCAAATTAGTTTCCGCAAACAAAAACTGGCATCACTGGCTGTCGATTAGAAAGTTTCAAACTCGTTACTCGGTAATGGTTGTTGTGCCGGAAGCATTTTCGGTGCTCAACAACTCATCCCGCATATTTCACTACAACGAACGGACGCCAGTTTTGTTGCTGCAGCTGATGACGATGAGCTTTCATAGTTTCAAAGTCGACTTGCCCTGCAAACACTAATGAAAATCTGCACAAATTTTAATTACGATCTTTTCTCTAACCCTCTCTCCATCACAGGTTACTGGATCTTTGGAGCCCAGTTCTGCGACACCTGGGTGGCATTCGATGTCATGTGTTCAACCGCTTCCATCCTGAATTTGTGTGCCATCTCGCTGGACAGATACATTCACATCAAGGATCCGCTCAGGTAAGCAAACCCAATGATTACCGAACGCAGTGC
Source organism: Malaya genurostris (assembly GCF_030247185.1). Classification (NCBI taxonomy): domain Eukaryota; kingdom Metazoa; phylum Arthropoda; class Insecta; order Diptera; family Culicidae; genus Malaya; species Malaya genurostris. Next base: position 27,234,355 of record NC_080570.1, read on the forward strand.
TGGGAAAATTCGGAAACAATGAAAAAATCCTCTTCCATTAGCGGACGGATGCCCAGCACAGCGCCCTTCTCGTGCACGGGCCCATTAATCATCGAGCTGTCTCGAACAGCTGACAACGGGATACGGCAAAAGAGTAGAAGTATGTCTACGACGAACAAAAAATTGGGACATGATTCTGCTTTTTACGTACTCACAAATCCGCGAAAGCTGTAAACAAGACCGACCAGGAAAAAGACTATTTTTCCAATCTATTTTCCGAAACATTGTCTTTTAGCCTTGCAGAAGTGAACACTCGGTCCTTGTTTGTCCCAGGCTAAAACTTTCAAGTAGGGTTACCACCTAGTATGCATCTCTCGGCCGCCAGCAATTTTGTTAAGAGAAAAATATTCTGCTATTGAAAGTTAGTTATTTACTTACTCAGTCTTGAATTTATCCTCTATATCAGTTCGATCGTTGTACTGGTCATGCAATAATTCTGCATGGAAAAAAATCGACAACAAGTCTGTTAGATCAGAATTTTATATAAGTAATGTGTTACTAAGTTTTTTTAAAGTAAGAATCGTATTACTGGATGGTCAACGATGTGTGGGAGATGCACATTGTTTTGTCTGAGTGAGCTGCTCCTAGTTGAGGTATGCAGTTCCAAGTGTTGCAATTGCAGCAGTTCTTCAGTAAAAAAAAATACCAGTGGTAAACTTAATGAATCATTCTAAAAATTTCACAGAATATTCTCAACTAAATTGAAAAGACATTGTCAGGTGCATTTTTTTTATTCATCACCGTTTTCAAGAAAATTTAATTTGAAACGAAGAAATAGTAATAAACTTACGTCTTAAACGTACTGTCCTCTGCCCTTTAAGGAAAACATTTTCAAATTGCCATGTGTAGAGAATTAAAAAAATAGCAAAGCGAAGTTATTTTACTTTCTACATTTAAAATATTGGTTGCGTAGTTACACAATACTAGCTCGTATTACAACTCCATGGAACTGATCTTTAGTGTATTTAAAATTTCTAATGAATGTTTTCGGAATCTCTAAATCATCTTGAAATTTATTACATTTTCTTGAATTTTTTTACAATCTCCTTGATCTTACTTGTAACTTCCGGGAGACTCTTCCAATTTTACTCAGTTTTCAAACTTTCTTCACATTCCTGAGCCTATTGAAGCTTGAACATTGAATCTCCTCATCTCCTTTAATCTGCTTAAATCTTCTTTAATCTTTCTGATCTTAATAATCATATAATTCTGTAATCTACTTCTACTTGATTTTTTTAATAGTATTTAATATTATATCTATTATATTTCATGTAGGCTTTAGTCAGATGGAATTAATAACAATAAAATAATATAAACATTTTTAAATTTTCTCCTTGAATTTTCGCGATTCTTCATAAATCTTCATGAATCTACTTGTATATTTTTATTTTTTTAATCTTCTTGAACCTTTTTAAATCTTCTGAAATTTGCTAGTATTTTGTATAATTTTCTTGAATCGTCTTGAATCAGTTAAACTTTCCTGAATCTACTTGAATTTTTTTAATCATCTTCAAAATTTTTCTCTTTGAATCTTCTTGAATCTATGTAAATCTTTTGAATCTTCTTGAATATTTTTGAATATTCTTGAACCTTTTGGAATATACAAGAGTTTTCTATAATCTTCTTGAATCGCCTTGAATATTCTTGAATTTTTGTAACCTTCTTGAATCTACTTGAATTTCTTTGAATCGCCTTTAACATTTTTGAATTTTCTCCTTGAATCTCCTTGAATCTCTGTGAATCTTCGTAAATCTTCATGAATCTTCGTAAATCTTCATGAATCTTCTTAAATATTCTTGAATCTTCTTCAATCTTCTTTAACCTTCTCTAATCTTCAGGAATTTGATAGATTTTTTTAGTCTTCATCTTGAATCGTCTTAATTCTTCTTGAATATTCTTGAATCTTTTGAACCATCTTAACCTACTTGAACTCTTTTTTAATCGTCTTCAACATTTTTGAATTTCCTCCTTGAATCTTCGTAAATCTTCTTGAGCATCTTCTTGAACCGCAAATTTTCTGGAATTTGCTCTAATTTTCTTAATTATTCTTGAATCGTCTTCAATCTTCTTGAATATTCTTAAATTTCCTAAACCTTTTTGAATCTACTTAAATATTTTTTAATCGTCTTCAACATTTTAGAATTTTATTCTTGAATCTTCTTGATTTTTGTTGATTCTTCTTCATTCATCTTGAATCGTTTTGAAACTTAAACGATTTTCTTGAATCTTCCTAATTCTTCTTGAATCTTCTCGAATTCACTTGAACCTTCTTGAATATTTTAAAAACTTCTTGAATCTTCCGGAACCGTCTTGAATCTTTTTGAATCTTTCGCAATTTTTTGAATGCATTTTAATCTTTCTGTGTCTATTTGAATCATCTTAAAATTTCTTGAATTTTTTTTAATCTTTTGAACCGTATAAACTCTTATAGAATCGTCTGAAATCTTCTTAAAATTTCTTGAATCTTCTTGAACCTTCTTGGTTCATCTTGAATCTTCTAGAATCTTCAACAATCTTATGGAATACTTAAAATCTTCTTAAATTTTTCTGAGCTTTACTCGAACCCTGTTGAATCTGATTGAATTTTCTTGAATTTTTTATAATCTTCTCGAATCTTGTACAATCTTCTTGAATCTTGTAAATTCTTTTGAATCTTTCTGCATCTTCTTGAAACCTATTAAATATTTGTAAATCATCTGGAATATGCTAGAAGTTTCTTGAATTTTCTCTACTTTTCTTGGCTGTTCTTGAATCTTTTTAAATATTCTTTAATTTTCTTGTTCTAGGATCTTCTTGAACTTTCTTATATATTTTGAATTATTTTATATCTTCTTGAACACTTTTGAATTTCCTTGAATCATCTTAAATCTTCTTCAATCTTCTTCAACCTTCTTAAAAATTACAAGCCTCTTTAATCGTCTTAAAAATGCTTATATTTTGTTGAATCTTATTTTTATCCTGCAGAATCTTCTAGGAGCATAATGAATCTTTATGCATCTTCCAGAACCTTCTTGAATCTTCTAAAATCGTCTTGACTCTTCTGAATGTTTTAGAAGCATCTTGAATCTTCTGGTTTTTTTTTCAAATCTTCTATAATCATTATTCATCGTCTTGAATTTTCTTGAATCTTTTTGACTCCCCTTGAATCTTTTCGCGTCTTCTTAAATCTTCAATAATCTTCTGAATCTCCTAGAATATTTTTTGTTTTGAATATTGTGGTTCTAAATTTAAGGTCCATTAGCACTGGCCCTATGAACGGGGTTTTGAATTGAGTCCGTACTAGTCCTACTACTAGTCCTACTACTCTTCTAAAATCTTCTTAAGTCTTCTTGACTCTTCTAAAAACTGATGACATTTTCTTGAAACAACTTGTATTTTCATGAATCATCTTGGATACATTTCAAGCTACACAGTTCTTCTAGAGTCTCTTCAAATAATCCTGAATCTTTTTGACTCTGCCTTAATCTTCTTGAATCTTGTTGAATCTTCTAGAATTTTCTATAATCTTGACTCTTCTTGAATTTTCTTGAATCTTTTTGAATCTTTGATCTTATTAAATCTTTTTGAATACTCTAGATTCTCCTTGAATCTTCTTAATTCTTCTAGAAATATCTAGAATTTTCATGAATCCTCTAGATTCTTTTTGAATCTTTTTAAATTTTATAGAAACTTCTTGGATCTTTTCAATTGTTCTTGCATTTTTTTGGATCTTCTTGAATCTTCTTGAATCTTCTTGAATCTTCTTGAATCTCCTTGAATCCCTTTGAATCCTCTTGAATCTTCTTGAATCTTCTTGAATTTTCTTGAATCTTCTTGAATCTTCTTGAATTTTCTTGAATTTTCTTGAATCTTCTTGAATCTTCTTGAATCTTCTTGAATCTTCTTGAATCTTCTTGAATCTTCTTGAATCTTCTTGAATCTTCTTGAATCTTCTTGAATCTTCTTGAATCTTCATGATTCTTCTTGAATCTTCTTGAATCTTCTTGAAACTTCTTGAATCTTCTTGAATCTTCTTGAATCTTCTCGAACCGTATTGAATTTTGTTGAATCTTCTTGAATCTTTTTTAATCTTCTTGAATCTCCTTGAATCTCCTTGAATCTTCTTGAATCTCCTTGAATCTCCTTGAATCTTCTTGAATCTTCTTGAGTCTTCTTGAATTTTCTTGAATCTTCTTGAATCTTCTTGAATCTTCTTGAATCTTCTTGAATCTTCTTGAATCTTCTTGAATCTTCATGATTCTTCTTGAATCTTCTTGAATCTTCTTGAAACTTCTTGAATCTTCTTGAATCTTTTTGAATCTTCTTGAATCTTCTTGAATCTTCTTGAATCTTTTTGAATCTTCTTGAATCTTCTTGGATCTTCTTGAATCTTCTTGGATCTTCTTGAATCTTCTTGAATCTTCTTGAATCTTCTTGAATCTTCTTAAATCCTCTTGAATCGTCTTGAATCTTCTTGAATCCCTTTGAATCTTATTGAATCGCCAAGCAAAGAGATTGAATACTCCTGAATATATTGAAGCTTCCAGCAACTTCTTAAATCTCTACGGTTCTTCTAGAATTTTCTCGAACCTTTTTGATTCCATGAGGCACGCGTAGTTGGCAACTCTAGCCACAAGAACAGATAAATTGTCCTCGCCGAAAAGGAACAAACACTTTGCACAAATGCTAACGTGGCGATTTGCCGATAAGAAACCCATGCTCTTATGTTAGAATATGTAGTATTTTCTGTTTGTGCCTACTTGTAATAGCAATCCATAGTTGTTACTGGTGCACTGAGCAAATAATTTCGACTTGATTGGCATACAGAAGCGGCTCAAATAGAGTTAAACCGATTAAATCCCCACAGCCAGACAGTTATCGAGAGCATTAGGCAATCATTGTTAGCTCCTGTTTCCAGTGTAGGCAAAAATCCGAATACAACTTGCTTAGTAAGCGTTCGGTCAACATGGAAATAGACGATAAACACCGACTTTGGATCCATTTAGGGAATTACTACACCGAAGCACTTCTCCGGCATGGATTGAAGCAATTAAATCCGACAGCTCCTCTCAGGTTCTCGAGAACTGTTTCGATGATTTTGATTGCAAAATCACCATCATCGTCAGAAGTTCCTATTCAGCCGGTCTGCCTTGGTCCTTGATTGCAAAAGTCGAAACAGATTGTACTTGGGAACTGTACAATCCTTCGGGTAAGGATTCGATTGGATTGAGCATTGATTTGCATTCAGTAAAAGTTGGTCTAGTAAGGCGTTGGATTCAATCGGAAGAAAAGGACGGCATTCACCTTGAACGAGGTTTACTAGGTTGGAAGCCCTCGCGCTGCCTTTATGTTATTTGTGTGGGGAAACGTAAATAGCAATATGATTAGCTGTACTGCACACGTATCCACATACTAATTTATGCAGATTTTCGAAGGACACAGAATAGAATGTGCAATAACAATAAACTTTGTTTGTTCGGAAATTTCTCGGCACTGGGAACTGAGCAGATGAACTGAGCGTGGGACCCCTCCCATTTGCCCAGGGAATTGAAACAATTGGATATTAAAAATTCATACCAAAATGAATATTTTCTTTTTTGTTCAACCCATACGATGACAAAGGTTGTGATTTTTTCCTGTGCCTTTTTGTTTCTCTCCCTTCTCAAATGGAGAAACCCAAAATTGGGCGTCTCGTGACTTTTTTTTCCAACTCGTTGTATTTTCTGCTATTTCTTTAGCGAACCCTGTATTAAAACTTGTATTTTATTTATCACGTTGTGAATGGTCACGCTGTGTAAAATTTATGAGTGCGAAGTAACCAATTGTATCGCACTGTATGGCTATTAGCTTAATGTTAAGAAATTCCTCCGAAAGTGTTTCCAACAGAGATGGTAGGTAATTTTTTTTTTTCAAAAATCTGTGATCGAACCAAAAATCTGTGTACACTTCAGGGGGGGGGGCTTGTATTGGTTTTTGTATTCGACACTTAAAAAATTACATGAAACTCGATCGCACAAGGTGGAAGGCCCCCTCAATCATAATAATCTCGATTCACCTGATATTTGGATAGTCTGTTTGTAGAGGAGGTTTCCGGTAGCTTGTGCCCAGAAAAGCACTCATCCTCCAGAGTTAAAAGTTTCGTTTCAATCTATTATGATTTAAAAATAAAATGGTCAAGATGGAAACTGATGAAAGATTAATTATGTTTTCTACACTCACGTTGAAAATCCAACGTAGTTAGATTATGAAAATATAAAACCTAGTTGTATCCTCAAATATTTTCGTGTCCCTGTAAAAAACGCACTTCACCATCAATTAAAGGTAAAAAAAGTATTGGCAAGATTTGACTACCTGCCACTAGCAACAAGAAGTGCTTCGCCATGGAATCGTGTCAACCCAATTGCACACAAATTCGTCCGATCGAAAAATATTTGCAAATTGAAAGTGGAAAACTCGGTATGATTCAGAGGGGTCAGGATCATATCAACGAATGCCGTTTCACCGAAAGGATCATATCACCGAGTCATACAATTGTCTTGATATCGTGTTGAAATTGATTTCAAATTATGAAAAACCTGTTTCAATCAATCTAGTATTACTCAGATTTTCATAAATATTTCTAAGGGATTCTAAAGAAAAAAATAATTGAGCCTTGAACCGTTTGTTTATGCATAAACTAACTTAACTTTTTCAGTTTGTAAAAAGGTTTGAAATAAATTTAAAAAAAATCCGCTGACGGTTTAAGATATTCAACAAACAACAAACAAATAACAGAAAATGAATGTATATATTTTACACATAATTTTGAACACCTTGTAATTATGGAACCGGAAGTCGGCTCCGAAATAAAATCATTGACGTTTTATAAAAAAGCGTGACCTTTCGTATCAATCTAGGTTTATAAAATTCGGTTCAACCAACTCCGAGGAAATCATGTTCTTAGTGTGCTCTTATGATTAAACTTTTCAGATTGATTTATTATCCTTTGAATGAAAATTCTACGCAAATTATTTGACATTATTGACTACTAAGCATTAAATCATTTGCATTGGTGTATTTAATAACCAATTTTTCCTGTACGTTATCTAAGCGCAAGCGATAAAATGGCTAATGCGATTCATCACATCGTTTATGTTTGAGTGCTGTCCGACCTCACTGCCGCTTAATCGGAGCTAGCTAACGCAAAGAAACCAGAAGCACGAAAGCACGAATTCTTTCAAGCGGCACGAGTGCCTCAATGGGTCGCAAAGATCATAATGTCGGTTTTCTAGGATTGTCCTAGTTTACTTTTGGAGGACCACCTCAAAATAGAAATTCAAGTCAATTAGTCTGTCTATTCATGTGTTTTCATATGCAGGGTAGTTTAATTGGCAAAATCATTTCCTCCATGACCTACAAATTTAGAAGATGTTTTCCATTCTCCAAAACCTAACAAAACCTGGAAATTGAAACTTTTTTGAACCAAGTGAAGATTTTTTTGTTTTTATTGCATCGTTACTTCTAATTTCAAATTTTCAACTCTCACCACCCTGTATTTTGGACCTAGAAGTTGGATCTCTGTGAAATTAAATGTCATACGAGATAATAACACCTTTCATCTGAATATAAGTTAGTGAAACATGCCAAGCAGTATCTGAGAAATCGGTGCCATTGTGACGTTTTTGACCGCTTTATCCAATGGTTTAGTAATTTTCGAACTAGGTCCCTCTCGAAACGAAATCCTGGGTACGGGCATGGCAACATGGATTATATATATATATATATATATATATATATATATATATATATATATATATATATATATATATATATATATATATATATATATATATATATATATATATATATATATATATATATATATATATATATATATATATATATATATATATATTTGATGAGAAGTCGGAATTTGTTTCTTAAATTAAAGAAAGTAGCCATTGTTGCAAAACACAAAAGTAATTTTCTCCGCTGTCGTTGAGCGAAAATTCGGAATAAAGTTTTGTTATTTTTTCTTGAAGATTTGACATGCGGTATCGGAGAAAACTAGTTTTATGTTTTGCAACAATGGTTATTTTCCTTAGATTGTAAGCAGAACCTTGATAATGTGATCAGTGTTGGGAAAATCATGATCAGGAGAAAGTTCATTTCATTATCACTCGGGAAAAAATCAGTTCGAGATTTAAAAAAAAAATAGGCAGTGACTGAAAAAATCAATTCCGAGATTTTCATTCATGAAACAAGCACCCACAATACCCTGAGCCACGAAGTTCACAAGTGAGTTTTGTGTCATCGAAACTCGATGACGAATTTTCATCCACAGAAATATCGCTAAAGAGTTAATCGGAAGGGAGAAAAGTCTCCCATGCTATCTCGATGATTCAGGCAAGATTGAATTATTATATTTTCATCATTGAAAAAATCTCTGCTGAATAAGCTCGCAACTGAGTTGCAGCTGAGAAATAATGACTGCGATATTTTCGATGCACGTAGTGTGGTCATTATGAACAACAATCTTTTTTCTACATTCCAAATAGTGATTTAAAAAGACTGTTTCAATTCCAGCTGGTTGATTACACGGCACTATTCAGATTAAGCGCAATAAAACACTATTTTGCATGAATTCGGTTTATAGAAATAACACGAGCGCAGCATTGTGCATGTCTCAAACACACAGCAGGCGCAGCGTTTGAATGGCGCGTTACCTCTGCGTATGCTATTCAAACTAAATTGGCAAATATTTTCCAATCAGCTGCATAACATGTTTAATGCTTATTATTTATTAATATTTTCATCGTTAACACATGAATCAATAAGTTTCGAGACTAACAATGGAAACAACATTTTTTTTGCAAAATTTTGGGTGATACAACGTTTACGGTTCTAACGTTTATCCAATTTTTCAATACCATGTTTATAAAAAACAATTATCTTTCGCTTCAACATAAGCTTCAGTTTCAGCGATGACATCCTCATTTGAGCCAAATCTTTTACCCTGGAGCATTTTTTTAAGATCAGCAAAGAGCCAGTAGTCACTGGGGGCTAAATCTGGCGAGTATGGGGGGTGGCGAAGCAGATCAAAGCCCAATTCGTTCAATTTCGCCATTGTTTTCATCGACTTGTGGCAGGGTGCATTGTCATTGTCGAAAGCAATCGCGGCACCCACTTGGAAAAAACCATTTTTATGCTCAATTTTTCATGAAGGATAGTAAATACACTTCCATATTATATCTGTGTCATCTCAGAAATCTCACGGAGTTTCACTTTACGATCTTTCATTATAATTTTGTCACTTCACTCACATTTTCCGGTGTAACGGCTTCCACAGGTCTACCCGAGCGTTCCGCGTCATTTGTGTCGGTACGACCACGTTTAAACTCGGCGAACCACCGACAAATCGTTGCCTTTGATGGACAAGAGTCCGGATAACATTTTACGATCCATTGTTTTGCTTGCACGGTGTTTTTACCCTATTAAGAACAATGTTTTATCAAAACACGAAACTCGGTTTTTTTCCATTTTTTAAACAAACTACAAAACGACTTTACTCCAACCTCGATAACTCAGCTGTTTCTGGTCGGATCGACTTAAAATTTTGACCCGTTTCAAGCAAAGGTTAGTACTCTAGAAAGACGTGGTTACTGGTTTACTACGAGCGCCATCTCTGCTTTAGTCTCGGGACTTATTGATCCATGTGTTATAACTATTATTAATAACAGCACTTGCTGCTTCTATTGATGATATTACTCTCCACCAAATATACTATATATCAAAATGGATCACTCTTGCGATTCACGAGGGACATCACAGTAAAGTGCGGTGGTAAAAAAAGTTACTAATACACTACAATTTTTTTAATGCACATATCTCGGTTGATTTTCCATTAGGGCGTACAAGCAAGTGACAGTTTCTCATTAATCACTCTCTCTTTCGATTATTGTGATGTGATTAAAATGATTTTCTTTGATATCACTATTCTGTTTGAAAGTCGAAAGTTTCGGGTATCATTTCATACAAAGAGTTGAGTGATAAACGTGGAAACCGCTTGGTAATTAATAGAAGAGAAAGTAAACAAGGAGAAACTGTCACTTGCTTATACGCCCTTTTGAAAAATTAACCGAGATATGACAGTTTTCCCAATCAGTACACTGAACCAAACAACTCCAAATATATGGAATATTTCTCGATATACACTGCACGGAAAAATAAGCCGTAAATACGGTTTAGAATCACAATCTGATACCAACTCGGATGAGAACATTCCCTATTTATTTTAATATGTATGAAATGTGAACGCAGAACTGATCAAGTTAATCTTAATATTAGTTCCATAATTTTACCAACATTTCCGAATAATGTACTACAATTTCTTGATTTGAAAAATTACGGTGATAGAAATATAAAATATCAGGTTGTTTAATAAATAAATAAATGGTTCGAAACCAAATAATTTATTATATGAATAAACCGTAATTCGTCTTAACGAGAGCTATCAATTGAAGTAAAAGTAATAAGTACAACTTGTTCTTTTGCTTACTGTATTGCACTTATAATACCATTTATTAACATTTTTCAGTGCTTAACAAACTTTCTATTAGTCGAATTTTGGAATGGTTCGTCTGTTGAATGAAATTCTATTACTTTTTAGAAAATAAATATCGAAATTTCGAATTTTGACCAAAAGTTTTGACAGTTCACAGCAAGGGGCAGATCGCTTAGTATATTAACTTTTAATTCATAGACAATTTATAATAATGACAATTTTCTTTCACATTCTAGCTTTCCCTGAGAGAAAAGATAATGTGCAGCTAATTTAAATTCAATGTGGTGAACGCAATGAAAAAAATATCGCAATCAAAGTAACTTGTAATGCACCGTTCATTTCATTTTAATTTTTTTCTATATATCAGAAGTGATCTGCCAAATATTGCTTTCACAGTCTATATAGGTTTCGTCTTTTCAGCACTATTCATAACATTCATGAACAAAGTTAAATACTACTTCATAACTCTTGAAAGTGAAGACGATAGGTCTAAAAGAGTGCAATTCTACCACAGACTAACAGACAGGACACTCAAATTAGATTTTTAAATCATTTTAACGGTCATTTCAAATATTCCTTTAGTTGGGACAGTACTCGCATATGGCATGATGGCGCCACGTTACCCTATAAAAAACATCCTGTCTGTCATCTAGACTGTGTTATTTTTTTCATTTACCAACAGAGTTGCCATTCATGCAGAATTACCTGTAATGTATTGATTTGTATACGTCCATGCGAATTTCATGCAGGATACAGATTTAATACATATTACCAAAACTATATGCAGAATTGTGCCTACTTCTCATCCTTCAACGCAATACAAAATCGAACCCGTTTTATATAATACTTACTTACTTCTGGTCTGCCGCCACTTGATTTCGGGTGAAAATTACCAACGACTTTACTCCAACCTCGATAACTCAGCTGTTTCTGGTCGGATCGACTTAAAATTTTGACCCGTTTCAAGCAAAGGTTAGTACTCTAGAAAGACGTGGTTACTGGTTTACTACGAGCGCCATCTCTGCTTTAGTCTCGGGACTTATTGATCCATGTGTTATAACTATTATTAATAACAGCACTTGCTGCTTCTATTGATGATATTACTCTCCACCAAATATACTATATATCAAAATGGATCACTCTTGCGATTCACGAGGGACATCACAGTAAAGTGCGGTGGTAAAAAAAGTTACTAATACACTACAATTTTTTTAATGCACATATCTCGGTTGATTTTCCATTAGGGCGTACAAGCAAGTGACAGTTTCTCATTAATCACTCTCTCTTTCGATTATTGTGATGTGATTAAAATGATTTTCTTTGATATCACTATTCTGTTTGAAAGTCGAAAGTTTCGGGTATCATTTCATACAAAGAGTTGAGTGATAAACGTGGAAACCGCTTGGTAATTAATAGAAGAGAAAGTAAACAAGGAGAAACTGTCACTTGCTTATACGCCCTTTTGAAAAATTAACCGAGATATGACAGTTTTCCCAATCAGTACACTGAACCAAACAACTCCAAATATATGGAATATTTCTCGATATACACTGCACGGAAAAATAAGCCGTAAATACGGTTTAGAATCACAATCTGATACCAACTCGGATGAGAACATTCCCTATTTATTTTAATATGTATGAAATGTGAACGCAGAACTGATCAAGTTAATCTTAATATTAGTTCCATAATTTTACCAACATTTCCGAATAATGTACTACAATTTCTTGATTTGAAAAATTACGGTGATAGAAATATAAAATATCAGGTTGTTTAATAAATAAATAAATGGTTCGAAACCAAATAATTTATTATATGAATAAACCGTAATTCGTCTTAACGAGAGCTATCAATTGAAGTAAAAGTAATAAGTACAACTTGTTCTTTTGCTTACTGTATTGCACTTATAATACCATTTATTAACATTTTTCAGTGCTTAACAAACTTTCTATTAGTCGAATTTTGGAATGGTTCGTCTGTTGAATGAAATTCTATTACTTTTTAGAAAATAAATATCGAAATTTCGAATTTTGACCAAAAGTTTTGACAGTTCACAGCAAGGGGCAGATCGCTTAGTATATTAACTTTTAATTCATAGACAATTTATAATAATGACAATTTTCTTTCACATTCTAGCTTTCCCTGAGAGAAAAGATAATGTGCAGCTAATTTAAATTCAATGTGGTGAACGCAATGAAAAAAATATCGCAATCAAAGTAACTTGTAATGCACCGTTCATTTCATTTTAATTTTTTTCTATATATCAGAAGTGATCTGCCAAATATTGCTTTCACAGTCTATATAGGTTTCGTCTTTTCAGCACTATTCATAACATTCATGAACAAAGTTAAATACTACTTCATAACTCTTGAAAGTGAAGACGATAGGTCTAAAAGAGTGCAATTCTACCACAGACTAACAGACAGGACACTCAAATTAGATTTTTAAATCATTTTAACGGTCATTTCAAATATTCCTTTAGTTGGGACAGTACTCGCATATGGCATGATGGCGCCACGTTACCCTATAAAAAACATCCTGTCTGTCATCTAGACTGTGTTATTTTTTTCATTTACCAACAGAGTTGCCATTCATGCAGAATTACCTGTAATGTATTGATTTGTATACGTCCATGCGAATTTCATGCAGGATACAGATTTAATACATATTACCAAAACTATATGCAGAATTGTGCCTACTTCTCATCCTTCAACGCAATACAAAATCGAACCCGTTTTATATAATACTTACTTACTTCTGGTCTGCCGCCACTTGATTTCGGGTGAAAATTACCAACACAATAAAAAATAGTCTAGATGAACAACGTTGAGAAAAATAAATGGTTACCTTCCAACATCGCGAAAAAGTTAAATATATTATCAACGTAATCCAATAATTTATTCTGACGATTCATTTTCATATATTTCGATGAAATCAGGCATCCCTGCAAACAGCTGATCGGTGTTGACAAACGAGGGGAAACCAACTAGTAAAAAAACTTTTACATAACACAAGGGGTGTACAGATAGTAAATAGTTCGCGCAGTACAATATAGGTGGAACTAGTGCATCACGAAAAATTATTTTTTATAAGAATTTACTCATACTGTCATGTCTGTTAGTCTGTGATTCTACTTTATTTATAGGCGATATTTACTCTCGTCGAAAAAAAAACACATTTAAATATGAAATTGTTCACACCTCTAGGGTAACAGAGGTATTTTGGCCACTTCATATATTTTGGCCCACCTAACAAACTTAATCGATTTCATCGGATTTTATCGATGTTAAGTAACTCATTTTGCATCAATTTGAAGCTAATCACATTAAATTATCTATAGCGGAAGGGGTTTTTAAAGATATTACAATATTTGATGGATATTTTTATAAAGTGGGCCAAAATAAAATCAATCCTAAAGTGGGCCAAAATACCTCTGTTACCCTATATGTGGGCATCATGCTCAATTAGTTTTGACATTTAACTTCTGGGTGCACGCTAAACGCAAAACTATTAAACATGACTGAACTATTACTGTGATGTCTTTTTCGATTTGTGTTGAATTCGTTAAAGTGATCCATATTGATGTCAAATATATTGGCCTCTACCACGGTATTGCCGAATAAATTTTGAATACATCATTACTATTGAGCCCTTTTATTAATCACCACTGAACATTTTCAGAAAGGAACTGGTTTGTTGCCATGTGAAATCATTTATAGTGAGACAAATCAGTACTGAACTTTTCTGCAGTGAGTTTTTCGGTCGATGATTTTTTTATGAAGTCTCTGACAATATTCGTCTAGGAAAATAATTTCACATACCTGTATTACCCATACAGAGACAGGTTGTAATCTCAGTGAACATATTCTTGCCTTGGTAGGAAACTCGATTTTCACCGCTTGTTTTTGCAATAGTGGAGCAGCGTCATCTTCATTTATAACGGTATTGTGCTCAATGAACTGGCGGCGAAGTTTATCTCGAAAGAAGGTCAAATCCCACAAAGGAGGAATTTCGTTCGTTTGTGAATCAAGCGTTCTTCAATGAAACAAAAAAAAATTGTTAATCCATGATGACTTACTTTTTGTTTCATGTTACTTCCATGGTATATAGGAACTATAACCGCAAAAAAAATAATGTTGAAATGTGCATACCAGAAACAAAACTTTCGCAACAGCAAAACATCCTGCATATTCATGTTTAGGGACACACAAAATAGTTTCTAATGGTACAACATTCCGAGCTACTCGAGAGCTCGTAAAAGCATAAATATTATGGAAGAATGAAAGAATTTTACTCCCGAGTGCAGCTTTCGTCAAGCTCAAAACAAACGCCAACAAACAACATTGTGGAAGCATTTTGTTCAACTGAGCAGACTTAGGAAAATATTTTTTTGCAGTAGATTTCTTATCCTGCAGTTGCATGGTTGGTATCAACGTAGGGAGACAGTGGTCCAAAATTCTACGGATAGAGTAGAATGAAATATTTTTGACAACACAAGAATGCTGTTGTTAGAATAAAAAAAAGATGTACAAAGATTTTGAGAGCCTCTTTCACTTTCACGGAACTCTGATGAAAAACTATCAACCGATACAATTTCATTACAACGTTTCGATTGGTTTAAAGCAGCCTGGTAAAGCCCTGGGCCCAACCGCGATGGGAATTCAGACTCAGTCGAAAATCTGTCAATTCAGTATTATTTTAATCACCATCATCATTAATTTCGAAATTCCGATGGTAAAGAGCGCCGTTCGGTTACGATAACCGCACATACACACATGCAAATTATCCAACCGATTCAAAAATGTGTGCCCGTTCATTCGCGCCACTGAACCGCATCGATAGCTGGCAGAAAGTACAAATATGCTGGTATAGGAACTGAGCTGTTGACCCGATTCGCAGCGTACTTTTCCCTGTGTGTGTGTGTGGTCGTTGTCATACAATCTGACATGTGTAGGTACGTACACTCAGCGTCAATTATAATAATTGTGCAAAACCATCGTACGTTCCGCGAAACGATAGTGGAGCTGTGGTCAGACAAACATACCCGGCATTGGCATTTCGTTGTAATACAAATTCTGCACAGGCACGCCAGTGATGCCATTGCAATGTTGTCGAACTGTGTTTTTTTTTTTAAATTAAAGCTGGAAATTTTCTAGCTTCTGATGCGGTCGTACGATATGAAATACAATGGGGGGAAAATAGTAGCTGTAAGCATTCCTATGGAAGTAATAAATCTCGCATGCCAACATATTATAAATCTATTCCAACGCCATCTAGATATGAGATTACTTGCTCCAACACCAATGTTTGATATATATCTTCCCGGATATCTCTTAGAATTTTCGGATAATAGATTCGGATTTTTTTAAAACTTAAATAATATTAGAAACTTTCTTTGGGAATAAACTAACATAACCGTTTCAATTTGTAAACAATTATGCCAAATTAATAAGAATAACGGTTTGAAATTTTAAACACACAGCCCTATAGTTCCGGAGCAATAGGACCATTCATTTGAGCCTAAGTTTCGTTTCGTTTGAGAGTTTTTGAGAAGAATTTTACCGTTTTTTGCATCGTCGCTCTAAATGACGGTGTGCCATTTTGAACACGCTTTATCTTTTAAAAGCATGACGAAATTCAATAACATTCTATGGGACTATGAGATCTTTTATTCGAGCCCAAAGTTCCTGTCAGAGTGCAAGCGTCACGCGAAGTGTCAAGACGCGCGTGTGAGCTAGTTCCGTTTGATCAAAGCAACCCTGTCAGTGTGAATGCGAACACAATATAACGCATCGAATCGCTTCGCGTTTCGCACTCACTCTGACATCAACCTAAGTTTGTGGAAATCGATCAAGTCATCTCTGACATTATTTGACACAAACAGACATTGCTCAGCTCGATGAACTGTGTCGAATGGCATAGGACATTTGGCCCTCCGGGCCAATTTTTACTAGACAATTTTTCAGGTGAGACTTTCTATATGAGAAAGGCAAAAAGTATACTTTTAAAGAATAGAATCGTTATCATGATTTTGTGATAATACTAACAAGTGGGTACAAATTCAATAAAAGAGAATATCAAGGATGGTAAACACTATAAATGGATCTGCTAACGTTTTATCTATATTAACTTTTCTTGCAATTATTCTAGCGTATTTCTTCGTTTTCTAAAATTTCTCCTGATAAGATGAAAAGATGATGGACTTAGTCATTGTGTAAGATAGTAAAAAGAAATGAATGCTAATAACATTTCAATAAATAAAATGCTAGCTGTCATTTTCAGATTCGATTCAATACCACATTTCGACGCGCTTTAATTCCTTATCATTTTCATATACAGATTTCCAATACAGAATTTTGATCTCTCGATACAGATTTACAGATTTTGTCATGAATACTATGGGGCGCCTTTTCAAAATTTACCCTTTGTGAGAGTGGTAAGTTTTCGATCGTGGATATCTCTTGTTGTATCTAACGAATCAACATAATTTTTGCTACATGTCATCGGAAATATGATCATAATTTTATGATAAAATTTTTAGTTGTGTGACATAATCTCAAACAATTCAAAATTAAACTATTCTGGAATGTTTATTATCAACCAGTATCAAAGAGGAAAACACATGACGCGCGTTTGCCTTGCTCGTAATTTGAAAGTTCGTAGATCAGTGATCTGTGGAAGGATTTATATAATCTAACTACTAATAGAATCACTATTGAAAAACCTGTCGGATTTGACCCATTTCAGCACAAGCTGAATATTTCACTTTTTCTATCATTTTGTGAGCAAAGGTTATAGAAGCAAGACACACACGAAAGTAACATCGGGCCAAGCACACAGCGTTACTACACCAGAAGTCTGCCAGCTGAAGTAATCAGTCGTCATGGAAGCGCTGCTCAGTTAGGTTGTGGGAACAACATCGAAGACTCCACGCTGAAATGCAACTAGCGGCAGTCGCAGCCGGGCCGCGGTCATACAGCAAAACCACACCAGAAGCCTGCTAGCTTAAGTCATCAGTGTACATGATAAAACCATTTCGGATCTAAATGCAGATCTTGTTGATCGTGACAATTCAAAGCACTTTTCAGTGCTTCAGATAATCATTAAAATATCATAAACTGAATTTTTCATATATCGTACCGAAAGCATCACATTCAACAAAATGGAAATAGACAAAGTTTGCACCGTCACTAACACATTCAATTACGACTCATGCAATGCGAAAATGAAAGTATTGATGTAGAACACATCTTTATACTAGCATGGGTGTCGTTTGGAAATATGCCGTGCGAAACAGGGTTGCCACAGGTACAGATAAATATGTATTTTTTATCCTCTGAAAAATACTGATTCAAATGTTGCGAAAAGAAAGAATTTCTAAAAACCGCGGAAAATTCACATTTGTTTTAAAAGTGTTTGGTTTTGATTGTAAGCCGATATGGTACGTTTATGCTATTTTTTTCTATGCTGTCCGGCATACTTTTTAATATAGTAATTGATTATAACGGTTCGTTTACTTATCTTGATCATAATATTGATGGTTCAATAATAATGAAATAATAATCATATTAACAATCATAAGATTTTATTGTTATTATCATTGTTGATTCTCCTAAATTTTCAATTCGTGCCAGAACTTTCATTACTAATTATAAAATAATAATAAATATTATTATTATTATTATTACTATTATTATTATTATTATTATTATTATTATTATTATTATTATTATTATTATTATTATTATTATTATTATTATTATTATTATTATTATTATTATTATTATTATTATTATTATTATTATTATTATTATTATTATTATTATTATTATTATTATTATTAAAAAAGGGAATTCACACAGACGATCACTGGTGTTCGGAAGCGTGCCAGTTTTTTTTTCGTATTCACAACACCCAATTTTGTCTCTGACATTACCCAACCGCCTTTTTCTCCTGAAACATATAGATTTGAATGTGGCAATCCTGCACGCTATACGGACTTCAATAAAGCACTTTGTTTGCTTCGTTCTAAAGGCGGTGGTGTTTTCTTCTTCCGTACCAATACGTAGCGGTTTTGTATCGCCATTTTGTATGACGGTTTGACAGTTTTGGCACTCAGCTGCTGGAACCAAGTGCACACAACCATACGGTATTGATTCCGATCGCACGTGATACGTTTGAGTCAAACATTATTGGTAGAAATTACTCTTAGTAGTTCTCAAAAACTACTTGGAATTGGTTAAATGAGAAATCTCAATCAACCCGTTTTAAAACACAAATCACCAAATAATCAGAGGAATGTGCCACTTGAGCCAATTTGCGTTGATTCCTGATTATGTTGAGATTAAAAATCGGATTACTACTCGAATCGAGGCGAAGGATGACCAACTTTTTTCGTCACGGAATCCATATGCTGCTTCTGGAGCACTTTCATATTAACTTTAAACTTGTTCTATAATGATTAACAGGAGAAAAAGATACAATTGTAAATTCCATCCATGTGAAAGGAGGGCTTATTGATGGAGGAAACATACAGAACTTAGCCATTACCGGTAACTACATGCCCTGTGACAAAGATGAATTGAGAAAGATCTATCATAAAGCAATATTATTTATCGTCACACCTGATGTTTCCGAACTAACTGCACGAGTCCAAATCATCCAATCAATCAAACAGTCAGTACGAATGAACTGCATGAAACCAGTTTCATGAGACCACTGATTGTGTGAGACTGGCTTCTATTTGCGACCCCAGGCCAAATGTTTCGTAGTATTTAAAACAAACTTTTACTAAATAATGTGAATTGTCGTAACTACGAGAAAACTAATTTCATCATCGTCGTCGACAACGTCAGGATTAGTTAACGAGAAAAGAAAAAAATCCCAAAGCTCAGTTGCATTTTTTGCAGTGCGCTTAATTGAATCTTTTAACAAGCTGAAATGTAATTTCGTGATGCGTTTTCGACAAATAGCTAATTGGAAATGTAGCACTTTGTTCGGAAATTAGTGTTCAATTAATACTAAGAAATATCGATCAAGGAATTACCAGTCCTTCTGCTCGAAAAAGCAGCATACATTCAGCTGAAATCATCCAACAGCGAGATTAAAACTCATGGCTGACAATTTGGTGAAATCAATTTTTCCACAACAATTTTCCGGTCTCGCATGGCGGCTTGCCGTAGGACAATCCGAACGAGAAAAAAAAACCACATCCAAGGAACGCATTCATAATCATCCTCGTTATCACACCCGGTTCCATTGCGGTTTCATAAATTTGACAAGAATAAAATCACCGAAATGAACCATCCACTCGACCGGAGGTTTTTCAGGCGGATGGTGGGGTCCCAAACCGCCGGTTTTCCCGGTTCCGAGTGGGTTGGGGGTGGTTAGGTGAAATTGTCACCAACCGCAGATGACACACCAGGCGACGATACGAGGCACAGTGATGGCGAAAACGATGATAATAGGTACTTTACGCGTTTCACCATCATGGCTGACTGTACCTATGTCATCTAACCGTCCCGTTCCGAAATCCTGTGGGAAAATCGTTGGTTTGCTACACAAAGAAATCATTACAGCAATCAGTGCATTGTGGTTTGGGTTGAGGTTTTTCGTGATACGATCAGGTACGCTTGATTAGTCATGAAATAAATTAATAATAAATGAGTAACGTTAGCTTCTAGTACAGGGTGCTCCATCAAATTGTTAAATTGTCAGATGGTGCCTTTCTGCCACGATATTTTTTTACGCACATTGCACGTTAAGTCAACACAATGGAAGCTGTTTTCGTTGTAAAGTGTCACTATTTCAGCGTCAGTTATTCAGCGTTTACATACCGGCATAAAAGATGAAGCACCCTGTACCATTCGAAGGTACCACGCTAGGGAACTGACTGATTATGCTTGACTATATCGAAAGCATACTGAGGATTATTTACATTGTAGGTACTTTAAATGCATCGAAACAGTGTTTAATATTTAAATCAATCGAATCAAAAGAATTTATAAGCAACTTTTTTAAAGCCTTGATTAGTTAAAAATATGGACTTCCACTTTAACTTACAAAGTTTTATTTTATTGGCTGAACAAATTCAACCCTAGCTGTTTTTTCTAGATCTACTGGAAATTTCCTCCACTCATTGTTTACTTCTGGGTACAAAACTCTTCTCAACAACTTCCCAAGACATTGTCAATTTGTAAGCCTAACAAGTGGAAAAATAACGAGCGCTTATAATTGGCATGTTGTGTTACCAGGTAATCCAGGAAATTTCCAATCATCTTCAATGATTGATTTCTTTCAGAGAAATCGTTTTTTTTATGCAATGAATTAAATTCTATAGCCAGCATACGTTTCATTCAAATATCTTATTCTGAAATTGCTTTGAACAGTTCATAATGGCGTTTGTGAATATGGGTAAGCTGTAGTCAGGTCGAGTGATTGAGGTTAGATGTGTTGTATTTTTGAGCAGTTTCTTTATAAAACACGTAGAACAATACTCGTCCAATGACAAACTATTGACTTTAACTGTATTTGTATCTTTAAAAAAACGACGGTGGACGCTTGTGTGAATAATAAAAGTGATTATACAGTGGTGCCATCTATAATAGTTTTTGTTTTTGCTGAGTAACCATGGTAAATACACAACAAGACAGTTGGGAGAAAATCACTCAAACACCTGCAGTAATCATTCTACACGCTTGTAGTACCTTCCCAAAAACATAGTCCACAGAACAAAATACAATAATGGTATGAATAAAAACAAAATCGAGCATGTAATAAAAGCTATTTTCGAGTTTATTGCATACCAATCTACTGAGAGCCGAAAAATCTGAAATAAGCATACTTACTGCTGCAAAAACGTTAATGTTTATACTTACGAGTAGCAACCTCTAGAGTTTATTGAACAATCCAATCAGCGTGGCCACGACGAGATAGCGTTATGGTGATTGTTTTGACATATCCCATGTATTTAGAAAAACTTTCGACGAATTTTTCAATTTACTTGAGTTTGGAAGAATGCAGATGGCAAAACCTTACAAATATGGATAAGAAAAACGATTATTCACCTGTTGTCATCAAACATATGATTTCAAATTGTCCTATACTCTTGACAATCTCGAATGAGATTTGAAATTTTCAGTTCACTTACAGATTTGATTTAGATGATAAAACATGAGTAAATGACTAGTCATAAAACTTTTGATCATAATTTATCAATTAATTTCAAAATCCAACCCAAAAAACAAAGAATATCCCAGATATGAAAACAGTACCCAACCTCATTTCTTCGAATTTGGTATTTCATGTTACGATTTCTCCATAAATATCAATCAAACATACCACGGAAAGTTACTGAATCATTAATGATCGATTTTTTTTACCAAATTTTCACACGTTTTTGTATGTTAGTATTCGATTCATATGAAAAAAAATGAAAACCCTGCAGTTTGTTCGAATCTTCAAGCAAAATCCAAAAAATTATCACCATCGCTTAGTTCAAAGCTCGCCACTCGGGCAGCGCGGCGATCGCAAAAGAGTTGGTTGGATTCTTCAATACTTACCTCATACTACAGTTCGTAGTATGTTCGAAAGTTGCTGTGTAGTAAAGTCTTTTCTTTCGACAGGAACGTATTCCACATGTAGCATTTACTACCGAAACTCTAACTGTTTTGACGTTCTATTGGCCTTCTAACGACAGTTCGACAAGTAGATAGCGCTGCGGTTTAAACGATGATGAATCTGTCAAAGGAATAGGAATGTTTATTCTCCTGTGAATTTTCATTTATTTGCGGTTGAAATTCTTTTAGAATAGGGGGGAAAAACATTGATGTTTTTTAATTATAATTTCAATCAGTTTATTTAAATGTTTCGCTTGAGAATAAATCTTATATTTTTCGCATTAAGAATGGCCTACAGATTGACAATGTTGATTTTTCTTGTTACCTCTGTACTGAAATCATAGGTCTGGTCGTTTATTTCACACAGAAGTTGTTCAAACCTTCAATTTCGATTACGAAAATTGATTACATAACCTCGCTTTGCATCAATATCTAAATATAGTTTAGTATTAAAAAAGTTGATGGTTTACTTTTCACGCAAAAGTTTTATGAATGCGAAAGTTTTACCCATTCCGAAAGATTGTTTAAGGAGATATTGCAATATTTGTAATAATCCATATTTGCGATGATTTGCTAACATCATAATTTTCTTAATTCATAAAGTAAAACATAGAAGGCGCTGAGTTGTTTTGAGTTTTGCGTTTGAAAGCCAACTGGCACAATGACGCTGCAATGAAATGTAGAGGCGCTGCTTGTTTAAAGATGACACTTTCTGCAAGAGCTGTCATATCGGTAGGAAAATTTTTAATTGCTTCACCTTTTTAACGATTTTCATATCATAGTAGAAGTGGGGAAAAAAATTCGAGGGTTGTATTCAAGACACGACCGAGCACAATAACATTAAAAATGAAACGTTTCTAGGGTCTTCATAATAAATACAAAAAAAAAAGATGATAATGATGATGATACACTAAACTTCACTACACTTCAAAGTTACTTGAAAGCTCAATTTTAGATACAAACAACCTAAAGATTTAAGCCTGAAACGTACAAACTTATTAATTTGATTTGATTTATATCGTTTATTTACCCCCAGTTTCAACCTAATAATGGTCGTTCACTGGGTGGACTTATTAATTTTATAAACAGTTAATCGATCCAAGAGAATGTTGTACCAGTAATCTCAATAATGGTGTAATTTTATTAATCCTTCAAAATCGTCGATAATCTTCGGAAAGTGTCGGTAAATAATATGGCAACAATACGAGGAAGAAAACATGTGAAACAGTCCGCATAAAATATTTAGTTACTTACATTGATTTTCACTTTAGCATGTTAGGAATATACGGCATGGATACGCAACAAAATTCCGAAATTTTGTTCATATTGTAACTTGATGTTATTAACACATGAATGAACATTGTCATAGTTACAACGCGTGTAGCCATCAGACACTTATTGTTTTGAAGCAAATACTAATTAACCTGAAACTGGCGGTTAACCAAATTCTACGAGGGTTCCTATTCATGTGAAATCGCAGGTAAGCTTACCTTGAGCTTATCTTTGATACTATATGATATTGCATCTAATTGTACTGTATATGTGAGCCTGTGGAATTCATTTATACTACTAAACCGAGGAGACCGCTTTTAGATAAGTTTCAGAATTTAATTTTGAATCTTTTGAAGCGTTTAATTCCTGGTGGGACAACAACTTGTTCAGTCACATTGTCAGGTTTTGTTCGTATGGGAATGGAGATTTAAGTATGCAAACCGATCCGTTAACAAATTAAAACATTTTTAAGCTTACAATATTGAAGCTTTGGAATCATTTTAGTTAGGAAAATCCATTAACAAATCATCGAGGAACAAGCGCTGCAAATAAGATCCGAAAAATCTATCGCCGATAATTCTAAATTGGCCTGATAGTTACCAGAGAACCAAAATAAAATACTCAACTCAAACCAATTTTTCAATGGTATGCAATTGAAATATTCAAATGACGTTATCTCATAAGTTTAAGTTAAATGTTTCCGAATCGATTAGTTGTTGAATTAAATAAATCCATCAACAAATGACTGAGTTATAAGCGTTCAAAATTATGACAGAAAAATGTTACGCGATTAGTTTTGCATGTTTTAAATTGACACCCAGCCTCGGGAAGCGAAGTGTAAGGCATTTTTAATGGCAAAATCGACCAAAAATTTGCTAAATACATGGGATATTTCAAAAGAATCGGTAACCATGCTTCGGTTTTTCAATAGCTAGATGATATATAAGATACTCAAGCGAACACGGTATTGCACAGACAACAGGAAATTTCACTACCACATAATGCAAAAGCGACAATCCAGCAACTGAACGCATATCCAGTCATTAGCTCACTGGACAAGCTACTTGTTTCATTCACAGTCAAACATCAACTAGGCAAAGAAATATTGTGCAGCCTATATTTATAGATTTCTCTTCATACTACGCATAACGATACGGTGTTTTTTATGCATGACGCAAAGCCTCCTATTCCGAACAAGAAGTTGACGTCATTTTGTACAACAGGGATTGGTGGATGAAAACATAGGTCGATTCCAACCGTTTTTTCAATAGTATGCTATTGAAATACTGAAACGACGTCATCATACATGTTTAAGTTAAAAGTTTCCGAATCGATTGGTTGTTAAATTATAACAATCCATCAACAAATGACCGAGTTATTAACGTTCAAAATTATGACACAAAAAAGTTACGCGACTATTTTTGAAACTTTTAATTGACATCCGACCCCATATAGTGAAGAGTAAGGCATTTTTAATGCCAAAAGTTTTTACTCTGAAGTGGTAATGTTGATCTTAATTTATTGTGCGAAAACTAACGTTTATTTCGAATTGAGCATTACACTTGGCTCAATACCATTTTTCAAATACCTGGAAATAACAAATAAAGCATCCAAAATAAATAGTACTCGATCGCTATACATTCTAGTACTCGAGAAATCAACATTACACTGGTTTCTATTTAAAAAATGTTGGTCTGAAAAAAAAACCTAACCTTTCCCAATTTCACACATTTCTGAAGATTTTCCATGTTTATTCGCAGCTTACATTAAAAAAAATAGTAATAATCACTGTGAAATCGATTTTCTTCTAACTCGAGTTTATTTTTATTGTTGATATCTATTTGTACTGTTGAATAAACAAAAATATCGTTGCAAATCACTACTGCCGATATGAAAATTTTCGGAAGAACCCTCCTTTTCTTGGTTCCATTTTTCATTAGCAGGTAATTCGCTACCAATAATTCAGTTTTGCGACAATGTGCCAATTGCTGTAGCGTATTTAAATTCTTCAGTGTTTTCAATTTGACTTCAATTTATCCAGATTTTTCTACAATTTGTTTTCATGAAAACCGTGTTTAGCATTCCTTGTAATATTCTTAGACTGGTATTCTATCCCTAAGTCCCACACTACTTGTGTTTTGTGCTTCCGTGGAGATTCGGTTGTGATTCGATGAATGTAAATGCGTTGTTTAGAGTGTTATTCGAGTGTTAGTAATATCGTTTTCGTTTTTGAACCTAGACGCGGGCTACTCTGACTCCGAGTAAAACGAACACGTGGTACGCGCCCTAAACAACAACTCATGAAAAAAAGAAAAAATAAACTGGATGCTGGATGCGTTGTGCGTCCCGAGAAAAATTTCAGAGCGAAACTACGCGATTGGAGTCCGATCTAGAGCGACCTCAGGTTGCTAAAACAAACATATCAAACGTTGTTTGGGCGACTCTGGGTCAGCTTTCGGGCTGCTCTGATCAGTAAACGAAAACGGTATAAGAATCAGTGATCGTGCTTTACGGAGTCAGGGCCGGCTCAAGGATCATTTTTATGTAGGCAAATTTTGTACCTAACGCAAAAGGTTAAAAATGATCAGTTATGGTTTAAATTCTTAACATCTTCCTTCCACGTGTTAGAAATTCCGTTTTCCAAAATCGCGCATTTCGCTTTTCACATTCAAAAAAATCAAAAAAAGAAAAAGACGCTTGCCAAATTTTTGAATTTCGGTGCCCCCTCGATCTTGGCGCCCTAGGCCTACTTCGCCTATGCCTTTATCCGGCCATATACGAAGACGTTTAGTTTAGTTGCGGTAGTGAGTTGTACCGAACATGGCTTGCGCAGACACACGTGCTTCTGTAAATCGTTTTGTTGTAGTTGTGATTTGAACTGCTGCTCGTGTTAATGCCCTCGGTGGCGAAAATGCGGATGTGGAAATGATGCTTTTGGTTTGCTAAGAGTTGCTCTACGATCGTGCATTGTTTTTCTACAATCAGAACAGCGTTGACGAACGAACTGTACGATACTCGAAATTATTCAACAAAGAAAAGCTCTGTTAAATTTTGTGTGTGGAATCAATTTTATGGTGCCGAAACCTTCAGAAAGTTACAAAAGGATTTCGGTGATAATTGTAGGTCACGAGCAAATGTTTTTGATTGGTACAAGTAGTTCAAAGAGGGTTGAGAACGCGTTGACGACGAACCACGTCCAGGACGGCCATCAACATCAACTGATGATGAACACGTCAATAAAATTGGTTGTGGAATTGGTGCTCGGGAATCGATGATCAACTGCCAGAGACCTTACTGGGATCGTTGGAATATCGGAAGGATCTGTAAAAACAATTTTGAAAGATATTTTGAACCTAAGAAAAGTCAAAGCACGATTTATTCCAAAATCACTCAATAATTCTCTTTTTTTTTCCCCAAAAGTACAACCAATATCGTTTCGCAGCCACCGTATTCGCCTGATTTAGCTCCGTGTGACTTCTAGCTATTCAGTAAACTCAAACGACCGCTTCTGGGAAACCGTTTAAAATTAATTGAATACATCAAACGTGTTAAAATCAATTGAATACATACCGGAAATTGACTTTAGCAACAGTTTCGAGGATTGGGAAAAACGTTGGCACAAGTGTATTGTGGCCGGGAGAGATTACTTTGAGGGGGACAAAATAGATTTGGAAGAAGAAATAAAGAATTTTCAAGTTATGAACAAAGTCTTACTGTTTTTCGCCCACAGTAGTAAATCCTTTGGAACTATTTTATTCGTTCCACGAAGAAATGATTAGTGGAATTCATCCGATGTTTACAAAGTTTGAGTACTTTTCGCCATCCGTTATTTGTCTACATTTAAACCTAAATTCTGGATTCAGGAACTGAAACTGGTTTCCAGAGCTAAGTCCGGAATCTTGGGCCTAAGCTTAGAGTTCAGTTGCAATGTTTAGGGTGTGGAATATTCTATTCACGAAATTAGTGTTAGAACCGAAGGCATTTCATAAATAAAACAATAATGATAGAGTACAAAAACAGCATTCCTTCCAGATTAACGTTCTCAAGCAAACAGCAAAAAATTTATACCTAAAGCCACTCCTGTTGCACCACATGAAGAGCGCCGGGGGAAAAACGGAAGAATTAATAATTCTTGGGCAGGCCCGTACCCAGGATTTCATTTCGGGAGGGGCCCATTACTGAAAACTGCTTATGTACTTAATTCTCGGTGTGCCTTTTACGGCTGTTTTTAACATACACTTTAAATTTTTCCACTGGAACTGATATTGTATTATATTTCATTACGTTTACTGTCTTGTTATTTCTGTAACACATGTCTGAGACATTCTAAATAATTATATGTTTTTGATTTCGGGAGGGGCCAGGGCCCCTCGGGCCCCCCCTCTGGGTACGTGACTGTTCTTGGGGCTACGCTGTAGGGAGTACTTTATCTGCAATAAACGAAGATTATGAAGTAAGAAATTAAACAAACGAGTAGCAAATTTCTCCCGCATTTTGCTGCCATCACACCACGGTCCCTGCGGAAAATGGATGTCCTTTTTTCCCGAGATTTCTTTTCCCTACCGACCATAAATCAAGTGACAGGAAAATTCTATACCACCATCGCCGTAGGATTGTTTCGTGACACTCGGATTGTGGAGCGTGAAAGTTGTTTGTTTGTTTTTTTGTTGCTCTTAATTTTGATTTTGCTTTCTTTTTTCTCTATTTTCTGTTGTATTTGTTTTACATTTGTTTTGACTTCATTGCTGGGAGTGGGTCGACGGGAATTGCCGGTGGTACCGCGTTGAACAATGACGAACTTCAAAGTAATAACAACAAAAACAGTAGGAGAACAACAGAAACAACAGGTTGCGATTGCTTTTACGCACGTTTCGTGTTACCTTGGATGTAGTAGAGGTGTTTAGTTTAGCCGGTGCTTTTAATTTTGTTCTACCCGGGAAAGTTGAATGCTCTGTTCAACTAACCTATTGTGTCTAGAACGATGGTATAGAACAATGAATGAATGACTTTTAATGGGTAAAAAAGTATATTTCTTTTTACTTAAAAAAAATCTATCATCTTAGAAGTCATAATCCCACAACGAAAACTAAAACAAGAGCAGCGGCGACGAATCATTGGACGAAGACGCGACCAGTGAACTAATAGCTCTACATAATTTCTCGAGAAAAAGGTTATCAACAAAAGCCGGGATTGAATAACACGACAAAACAAAAATAATAATTACCTCAGAAAAATGACTAAATTCTGAGATGGAACTCTCCAGTAAACGAGTTTCCTGAGTTTTTTATTTTCCTTATTTTCACAGTAATTAAACTACGACTTTTGCGTTTTATGCTAACATGCTCTGAACTTGCAATTCGAATTAGAGTCATTCATATGCAATTTCATGGACCAAAAACGAAACTTCTGTGTCTGTGTTTTCGATGTAGAACACGACAAAGGTCATACCTACGAAAGTTCCCGTGCACAAAACTTTCCACATAGCAATTTGCCATGGAAATGGATTAGACAAAGACATGCTGCATATATTTGATTCCATTGATAGTAATGCTCCCAGGCGTCTACCTCCCTGAAACTGGGTCATAAGTTATCATCAAATATTGATAAAACTATTCCACACACACTCACCCACTCATTCGTGCACATGAAAAGTTTCTTATCGAAAGCCGGTGCCGTTATCCTCGCTGGCCTGCCAATATTCGGCATACTATTTCTTGGGTTAGATAAAAGGGACTGATATGTGCTCCCTACGGAGATCGAAAGATTCTTTCTTTCGTTCGGATCGGTTCGGAACCGGTCTGTTCGGTTGGGAGGAATCGAACTTTTCCAAACAATAACTCCCGAAGAATTACTCGTTCCTGGTGACAGATGCCGCAGATGTTCCAGGACACAGGAAAGTTTTAATTAATTCAATTGTGTTCCTCCGCTGGCTGCAGAAAGTCGGTTAGTTCGCTCGAGAAAACGGAATATCAGTATCTGGAAACTCGTCGTTTAGCAATTCTACTGCATATCTGATGAAATTTGAAGTCGGTTGCATTGATAATTGAGATTGTTCCGTTGGTATGGAATTAGTTAAACTCGGTCCCTACTGTTCAAAGTTTGTTGTTCTAGTTTTTGTCCAGCTGTTATTGAATAGTGTAGAAACTATGTGACTGAACCATCATTGTTTTAGGAACTCTTTGTCATGGCATGCTCCGATGCTCACCTACTACACGCGCCTTGAACATAACTCATGGTTTGAGTTGCGATTACTCAAATTCATAAACTGTCACTTGCTTATACGCCCTATTGAAAAATCAACCGAGAATTGTATTAATAATATTCTCAAGCTAACTCTCACACACTGGAACAAACATTGGAACATTCAGGGTAACAAAAACTTTTGACGTCGGTGTCGGTGTATCTTAGCCTTGTTAAATCGAAACCACATCAATCGACAGCAGATTCGGTCTAATTTTGCCCTTAGGTTACTGCATTGGCCTGGCAAACAAAACACCACTCTACTGATCATCAGTCAGATCGGTGTGGTCTCGGCTCGGTTTCCATGGGTGGACCACGCGGTTGCAAACTTTTCTCATTTCGAAGCTATGTTGCATTTGTGTGCTCTTCTTACGAGAAGCTATTTTTCCTGTTTCTTTGACATTACATAGAGAGTGAGAGATTTTCATAAACAGAAACAAGCGACAAATGGCAAGAATTCAATTTTTCACGTAGGAATTTTTTGTATCCGTAGAAAGGCTGTTGCTTCCAAACTTTTTTTTCCTGAAACTATATTGCGAGTAGATGGCGTGGGAGCTCTGTTCGTAATTCGTTTGTCCCGTATTTTTACTGATTGATGATAGTTATTCGTCAAGCGCTGCTCGCGTGGGATTCTGAAAATGAAAACATGAATAAATGAGTATTCTGTTTATTTGCAGCTTATTGTACTGCATTGATGAAGTAGTTGCTTCGGTCTGCGAGTTATGCTCGACGGCTAGCTAGTTAGGATTGTATTTTTGAAACAACGTAGGGCTACGTGGACAACTAAAGGGCTGATTTTTGCTGGTATCTTTTTGGCAACACTGTTTTTGACATGTTTGAGAGATAAATGACCCAAAAGTAGGAGAGAACGACGCAGACGTCCATGACGATGCATAAGTCCGGGAAGGGTGCTTAGAGCACCGATAGTCTTCCACCCCGATAGGTATTCTAACGGTAGTCCCGGGGAGATAGGGTTGGTGATCCAAGGTGTTTCAGCGGGTAGTGCCAATTATACAGTGGTAGTCCTGTGGAGATCAGTGCCGGTGAAACATGTAAAGCCCAGGTGGGTAATTTTTCGTACCAGGGAGAACGATTCACTATTTTGAAGTATTATTTAGTCGATTTTCAAATAATATTTTGTTTCGATATAACTTTGCATGAGACGCATAAATTCGAAGCTAGAAACGTTTTCGATATTTTGTTTTTCTGATTTTAACGTGACCAAATTAAGCAGTCATCCGGAAAAAAATGTGAGCAAGTTTTGATAATCGTTATGGATGAACACAAAATCAAAGTCCGACTGAACTGGAAGTGCTTTTATGATCGTATGCGACAATCTGGGCATGAAAAAAATCTTTTCCAAATAGGTGCCTCGTTCGCTCACAATCTATCAAAAGCAACAACTCATCAACAATTCAGAGAGCTGGTCGGCACTTTTTAGTCGCAATAAAAAGGATTTCTTGCGTTGGTATGAAACAGTGGACGTAACATGGATCTATCTTTTTTCTCCGGAGTTGTTTCAACATTTGGACGGGGAAAACGCAACAGGTAGCTGCAACAAGTATGGCGTCAGTTTTTAGATGCTCGAGGTATAATTAACGTCGACTATCTTGGAAAGGAAGTACCAACAAAAGTTTTTAGTTATTAATGCGTTAGGAGTTATTAATGCGTTTGAAGTATGGAATCGTAAATAAAACGGCCCCATATGACGCAGAAAAAATAATGCACAATGCACCGTGCCTCAAGTCAATAAAAATAATGGCCAAATTGAACGTATTGGGCACCGATCTCTTTCTTCACCCACCATATTCTCAACAACTTAGCCCCCAGCGACTACTTGTCATTCGATGATATGAGAGACTCAAGCCTATTTTAAGGCCATGTACAAATCATTCTATAAGTATGATGTAAAAAATTTAGATATTAAATAAAGAAATTTTGTTCAAGAAATGTTGTTTTCGTACACACCAAAAAAATTTGAATTTTACAGATGACTCAATCGCTCAAACGATGTAATTCATAAAGACCTAATTTCTCAAATGATGGAAAATCTCATTTGTAATGACTTAATGTTAGATGAGCTTGAATTTTACTGGTTTCGACTGTAACTTGCGTTCTGCTAGCAGGTGCGACTGTATGAATTTAAATGCACCTTTTACCGGTCAAGCAGATGCATGCTTCTGTGGCTCGGTCGATTATCAGACGAACTTGCGATCCAATGATTCTCGGTTCAAGTCGCGGTGGGTTGCTACAAAATTCTTTTTTTATTTCAATAACTTTCATGTCATGGAGTTTTAGACACAATATTAAATGTTCTTCCACGTAAATTTGCGTGAGCTGCGACGCTCCATTTATGTGCATCTAATAAGATGTAAAATCACAGGGTTTTTTTTAAGTGTGTAGTTAGTTCCTGAACTTTTTGGACGATGTGGAAGCAACCTTCTCTACGGCAGTATCGAACCGCACAAAGTGCAAGTCGATTCGACACTGAATTTTGTTTTCTGTGAGTAGTTTTCTCAAATGCGAACGCACTCATTGAAGAGCAGAAATCATATGGAAACCGTGAACTTATGAATACGAAACCGTCACATCAATTAGAGGAATGACAATGGTTTGAAAAAAACTAGGAGAATTGCACATTGTTCGTGTTTGAGTTGTAGATGTTCAAAACCTAACCACTGTCTATATGGTTTTACTTCTATGTTTTGAATTTGTACCCCGGTATAGAAAACAAAGATGCATTCCTACGTCAAAAGATTTTGAGGGATTTCATTTATGTGAAGATAAAGAATGGAAACGCGAGATGTGACAAGGTTGATTTTAGTAAACTGAAATCTTTTACTAACTTAACTTTCGCAAGAGGAGTTAATCTTAAGCGTCTCATCAATGCAAATCACTCGAGTCTCTGGTATGCCGGAAAGTACCGATAAAGGTCTTTTACCGAATTACTATCCGAACCGACAAAAGAATAGTTATCAGAAGTTGTTACTTTCTACTTGCGGCTGCATTCTCGTACACAATTAATTCTTCACTATCTCTAATAGTGAAAAAGTAAAAATATGTGTTTCCATCAGGTAGCGGTGAGTGCAGCGAAAAATATCCATACAGTGAAGAACTCAATGTGTATAAGAATGCTGTCGCAAGTAGAAACTGACAACTACTGGTAACTTTTCTTTTACCGGTTCGTATAGTAAATGGTAAAAGACCTTTTTCGGTACTTTCCGGCATCCCAGAGGCTCGAGTGATTTGTATGAATGAGATGCTTTAACTCGACCCCCTTGGTTGAAGGTAAAAGTTGAGTCACTAAAAGATTTCTGCTTGCTCAAATGACCATTGTCACGCTTCACCTATTTGTTGTATATCTTCACATCCTTGCTCTGCCTTGAGGACTAGCATTTTATAATTCTGATTTTATTTATTATTCTCAGTTACAATAAAACTATTTTTATTGTTATAAATGATCCTAATATTACTATTATTTTTCGTTAGAAATTTCAGGTGGGTTTGGAATTTTCGGGTGGGTAGTACTACCCACCGTACCCACCTCTTTCACCGGCCCTGGTGGAGAGGAGTCCCACACTCTGTGCGTAAATGCATTTCACCATGTAAAAAAAACCCTCCTCCTGACGGTTTGTTTCATTTTGGCAGCCGGGATATAATTGCGTTATAAACTATATAAATTTAAAAACAAAAATACGGAAGACCATCGGCGGATATCCTTGTCTACTTAATGAGTTTAATTGCATTAAACGATTCGACGGAAAATCTCCACACAAATTCGATACTTTTCCCAATATGAGCAGATCGGCACAACAAAAAGGCTCACAGGACCACCACCCGGCTAGGATATTAAAATATCGACTGCTAATGAGTTTGATTCGGTGAAGCCAACTATTTGTATATAGGTCTATCCGGTTTCCCTGCGTGTGCGGCTGACTATGTGTGTGTATTAGGCAAACAGAAAGGCTTAACCTTAGCGGAAATATAGGTGTAATGCGTTCAATATCCACATCAGTTGGAAACAGAAAATTACAGCGGTCGAGTTCTTCATTGAGGGTATTGCTTTGAATATGGTATTTCTAACTAGCATACAGCCATTCAGCTTCGTTTTATTCCAGCTAGAAATTTTCAATTCAAAATAAAGCCACTGGTGGTGGAAATTTTAACTAAAATATTGTACCATCGAACGGTGAATGCGGGGCCTGGTGGGCCGTGTCATAACCTAATTGGTAGTTCATTTCCCAATTCAGAGCCGAATGTTCACGGTAATAATCCCAAAATACATATAGTAAATTGTTTTGTTTGTCAAACAGTGCAAGTCGCGTTTCGCCTTCGTCCGGAACAATCGATAAATATTGATGTGTTTGCTATAACAAGCGGCACAGCCAGCAGAGGCAGCGAAACATCTGATGATTGAAAAACAAATTTTCCATCCACTCTTCTGCTGCATTACTCTCAATCAACAAAAGGCCCGTTTGTTCCGAGTTCGCTTGGCAATGCATGCAGTTGCCGACGATTCGTTCGGGGAAAACATTTTCACTGTGCTTATGCTTGAGCTATGAGTTGCTACATTTTTTTTTTTTTTTTTTTTGAAAGTAGTTTTTGGGAATTTCCGTTTCACTAGCTTATGAATCTACGGAAAATATGAGCTGATTGATTATTACCTTCAGGAAAAAATAAAAGCTTCGGAGAAGGTCCAAAACAAATCACTAATTGATTGTTAACATTTTCGTTGGACTTTTCGAAACAGGCTCATCCGATTTTTTTTGTTTGTTCCAGTACGCTGTTTGCTAGTTGATCCGAGAAACTGTCGTCGGAAATTGGAAAAGTGACATGATGTTAAGAGAGAAAAAAAAATGTTCGGAGTATTAACGTAATTCACGATAATATTGACGACTATTATGTAAGCGAATGGATCAATCGATTCACCATTTTTCTAGGAAAAGCTTATGGATGTTTCGGCATGGCAAACACATATTTTAATGTGGACTAAAAATATATTGGAATTTGCTGCCGATTCTGCTACGAACTCTCGATTTTCAATTTCGCATGCTTTTATTAATAGCAACATCAAACTCATATCTATCGCCAGGCAGCACTCATCAGGAGATGCGCGTAGGAACCGATATCGGGAAAGGCTTTGGTTAAACTTTGCCCGTGGTTGTTGTGTCTCACCAGTGTGATATCCGTACACACAGGACATGGTTCAAACACCATCGCCTCATCCTCATCCACATCCGAACGCACACCGGAAGTAACACGCCATGAAGCGCATCCGAGTAGAATTCCATTCCTACCGACTGGATTGTTCCAAACTTCTATGGATCCCGAGACTCGAACTATGCATGGGTGTGAACGCGTGTGTGTGTGTGAGTTAGGTAGCTATTTTGGTAGCAGAATAAAAACCAGCTCTTCCGAATACTTTGGAAACTGCTAGAGCTGAAAATCGTCCGTCATTACGAATTCCATTGTATGGTCGGCAAATTTGTATAGCTGAAAGCGGCTCTGGTTAGTTGAGAGATAGTGGCAGGAGAATGGAGCCTTTAGTGTCGGTTTGATGAGATTTCAGACGGTGCGTTTGTTACGTTTTCTATGTCACGTTTTGAAACTCTTTTCCTTTTTTGTGGTACGGTACAGTAAATGAGTACTCTCGCGCTTAATTTATTCTTTTCGTTGGTGATTCAAACCATTATAATATTTTTGACGCGAATAGGTCTTACTTTACTTTGGGGCGCCTTTCGAAAATTCACTCTTTGCTAGACGTGAGTATCTCCTGTTGTACCGAACACAGCAACATAATTTATTCTTCATACAATCGGGAATATGTTCAGCAATTTATGATCAAATTTTCAGTGCTATTAAATATAGAAAAATAACTCCAAGCTGAACTTTTATAAATTGTTTGCCGCGAACGAGCATTGAAATAAGGTTCCACACGGAAAGACCGAAATCAGCACTATGGCGAAAAAAATAGTTAATATTCTGATTTTACTTACGTCGTTTTCGCTTTAAAAAAACTGAAACTGACCCAGGGTTGTATCATCAAACAAACACTTAGCACTTAGCAATGAATATTTGAGCAAACCTGATATAAAAATCAGGTTCGAAACTAGCTTCAAACAAACGATTTGACAGCAGTTAGGGTGGAAACTGGGTTAGGTTTGGCATCAAGTGAAAACGACATTAGTTATTTTTTGAGACAACTAAAAAAATCTTTTGCTTTTTTATCAACTTTGCTTCCATTTTTTCCAAAATTAAAAGCTTTATTGCGAAAAAGTGCTAACAAATGTATTATTCAAAGTATTGTCCGTTGCTAGCGACAACTTTCTCCCATCTTTCCGGCAATCTTCGGGTCTTGGCTCGAAAAAGGAGTCCTCTTTTGACGCTATCCATGAAGCAATCCATTTTTCCAACTCTTCGAAGGATTGAAAATGTTGATCTGCCAGGCCGTGTGCCATCGAACGGAATAGGTGAAAGTCGGAAGGGGCGACATCTGGGGAATACGGCGGGTGGGGCAAGGCTTCCCATTTCAGCGTTTCCAGGTACTTTTTGACCACTTTTGCGACGTGAGACCGAGCATTGTCACGTTGGAGGATGACTTTGTCATGTCGCTCTTGATATTGTGGCCGCTTTTCTTTTAGCGTGCGACTAAGGCGCATCAGTTGCGTAGTAAATCACACCTAGTTGATCCCACCAAATATAATTTATAACCGAAGTAGCATACCCGGGCTTTCCCCACGATTTTCTGCGTTTAGGATTATCGTATCGAACCCACTTTTCATCACCGGTTACGATTCGATGTAAAAACCCCTTACGATTTTGTCTTTGAAGCAGTTGCTCACATACAAATAGACGGCGCTCGATGTTCCTCGGTTTCAACTCGTACGACACCCAGTTTCCTTCTTTCTGAATCATGCCCAAGGCCTTTAAACGTTTTGAAATGGCTTACTGACTCACTCCTAACGATTCTGCAAGCTCTTTTTGGATTTGGCCTGAATCTTCATCAAGCAATGCTTCTAGTTGTTCATCTTTAAAGGTTTTTTTTCTCTTCCACCACCATGTTTGTCTTCGACATCGAAATCACCATTTTTAAAACGTTAAAACTACTCCCGACACGTTCTTCTACTCAGAGCAATATCACCATAAGGTTCTGAGAGCACTCGATGCGCTTCAGCTGCATTTTTTTTTCGAATTGTAACAGAAAAGTAAAACTTCCCGCAAATGGCGAGAATTGGGCACATAAACAGACATTTTCGAGCGTGAATAATATGAAAACAAGAACAACTGTCAGTTCGCTTTAACATCTCATCCAAGTCAGTCGATATAACAAAACCGCTTACGTTCGGGACGGAAGAATACAAGTACAGTATTGTGTAGTGAACAATAGAACGACCTCGAAATGAGTGAACCAAACGAACAAAAGCCACCGCCGACACGAAAGAATACAATTGTTGTTGACTTCAGGCAGTGCAAAATTCGACCTTCGATACGAGAACTTGAAGGTTTGCTTAAGGAGCAAATGCATCTTGACATTAAACGTGATGTGATGTGATGTGATGTGAAGTGAAGCCACCATCAGTTCAAGGACTTGCCAGTGGATGCGGGTAGACTTACAGTAGCCCCGATATGACTCATCCATTCACCTTCTTACTATAGCTGTTACCGAAAAGCGAGCAAAAAGGGTTGGGCGGATACGTAAGTAGAGTCACTTACTCGTATTCCGCGGGAATAAAAGATGCTCTTCCAACCATAATATCCAGTGCATGGATGAAGCATATCGCTATACATGCTTGAACCCGCCTGATGGTTTGTTTGAGAAGGGCGCGTCAGACTCATTTCAAACCTTCAGAAGGAAACAAGTTTCCTTCAAGTGACTTGGGCTGGCTATCCACAATCCCTCGTCCAGTCGTCAATTCGTCCGATGCCCTGATGCTCCCTACCCTTTTCGACCCCGTGCAAAATGTTTTATATTGAAAAATACAATGAAACATAGTGTAATGAAATTAATATAACATGAAAAGATATAATAGATTACAAAATAATACAATATAACATAATATAATATAATATATTTTAATTTAATATAATATAATACAATGTCATACAATATAATATAATATATCATAAAACAATATATAAAATAACATTTAGTGTAGAGTGTCAGTTATGCTCTTCTATCTTCGCAATACTGCAGGAAGTAGAATATTTCTCTTCTAATAACAATAATAATATCCACATCTATAAAAATAATATATGTTATTATTATTGATGACAAATTAATAATAATAACAGTAAATATAATAATGAAAATAATAATAAAAAACGAATCTAATATAGTACAATGAATTATATAATAAATAAAATGATATGTTGCGATATGCTATGATATTATATTACTTGAATTTATATGTCATTTCTCATGCTCTCATTCTGCCCTCAACGCATTCCATCGACCAATTGTCACCACAGACACACGTGTAGGCATGAAACAGGAACCAGTGAGGACCAAGCTCACCTTGTGACGACCTTGATAGTTAGTTAAAAGATTACTTTAATATAACTGATAATGATAATGATAACTTATAAGGAAAACAAATTTATATTTTGCGCAGAGGTACGTAGTACTACTCATAATAAACCCTATAATATAATATAATATAATATAATATAATATAATATAATATAATATAATACAACATAATACAATATAACATAATATAGTAGAATACAATATAATATAATATCATAAAATATAATATAATTATATAATATAATATGCTATGATGCAATGCAGTATAATACCATAATAACCTAAAATAGTGTAAGACGATAATATATGAAACAATATGCTATGATATAATATAACAGTTAATGTCGCAGTGTAAGTTACGCTCTTCTCATAATAAAAATAATACTAATAATACATGATGTAATAAACGACAGAATTATATGTTACAATATACTATGATAAACATTGCACTTTAGGATGGGCTTCAACCTACAAGCCATTTCGCACCCTCTCATTCTGCTACTAACGCAGAAGGCGATAGCACCCAGTCGACGCCGTTCTATTGACCAAATGTCATCATAGACGCTCGGGGAGGCATGAGATAGGGACTTGTGAGGACTTAGTTATCTCACCATTTGACGACCAAATGCATCTTGACATTAAACGTGTGCATTTACTTCAATGCAATAAGACGAATAATGTTGTTTACATCCAGTTTTATAAAGAGTTGGATGCAATTCAATTCGCAAAAGACAATAACAAACTCTCAAATGACTTTTACTGGCATCTTTTTTCCTGGAATACAAACGTAAACATACGTAATAAAATAATCTTTCCGTGGACTCCAAAGCCTTTTCAGGGCCCCAAAAGTAACGTAAAGAACTGTTATAGAAAACTGTCTTAAACTTCCGCTCTAATTCCTAGAATACAAACTAATCTTCAGAAACCGAATGGTCCGTTTTCATGACGGACGGTATCAAATCCGTTAATATCTCTACACATCTCGAATGCAGTTCTACGTCAATCATCAAAATTTTCGAAATACATGCCATATATCAAAAGAATCACTGATGGGATTCTTCACTAGAATTGTGTCATATAGAGAACACGACCCACCTAGGCTTTTCATCAATAATAAATTGCAGTTTGAAAGGCGATCAAAACCATTCCATATTCAATCGGCTTATTTTATCACAACTACCCTTTTCTGATTACAAGGCAATGACCTAGATACGAGCATTCATAATTGAAATTTCGAATATAAATTAATTACCCAAAGTTCAATTTCCAGAAGCGAAATCAACGCGCAATTTGGCCCAATGTTGCTATACACCGTGAAAGGTTATTACGCGGACGGTTTCATCAGACCCTGTCAGCTTGGAGCGAAACCAATCTTCCGTTCAGCAACGCCATCGCACGGCATCACCTTCAACATATCATGTCAATTGTATGGGTGCACAGTGCTGCTATTTTGGCGCGCACGAATTTGACATTTCTCTCCCCAACTTCTATGCGCGAAATTCGATGCGGACTCGCCTGAGGGCGCCATGCTCGCAAAAAGAGGATGTTGCCAATAATTTGTTCGAGAACTATGAGAACTGGATATCTTGTTAATATGAAGTCTTTGGTTTCATTCAACCTGCATTCTATTGAACTTTCCCCCTTTCAAAACTAATGAATGCATTCCTTCCAGGTACGGGCGCTGGGTGACGCGTCGAGTCGCCATCGGAACCATCGTCGTCATCTGGCTGCTGGCGGCGCTAGTGTCGTTCGTGCCGATCTCCCTGGATCTGCACCGGGACAAGCGGGACGAGACGGACACCTCGCTCATCATCAACGGCGTCAAGTACGAAACGTGCGCCCTGGACCTGACGCCAACCTATGCCGTCGTTTCTAGTTGTATAAGTTTCTATGTACCTTGTATAGTTATGATCGGGATCTACTGCAGGTGAGTTCAACAATGGATGCATTTGTTTTTTTGTTGCGAAAAGTCAAACCGAAAGTCTTACCCATTCAATCATAGTTTGTTGGTGTTGTTTCGTTGAAAAATACGCACAATCATCCGACAAATGGTTCAATCTCAGTTCCCGAACAGATGGATATAAATCAGCCTGCCTAAATCACCGGGATGTGGTCGCACATTGAAGTAGGAATCGTAAAATCGTGACCAAAACACAGATTTCTCCTTTCTACACAAGGTAGTGGAAATTAAACCAGGATGATACCGTTTTCGAAACACATTAAGGCACAATCCTATTACTAGCCGGCGCGATATAATTTTGTCCACGATTTGACCCGAGTTTTCCGTGTGTGTGTATATGAGAGCCACGGGGAACAGAAAAACAGATTTGTTTCCCTGCCAAGCCGCTAGATAATATATCACCACTCGATAGAGCTCGAAACGGGCGCAAACACCGGCGAATAGAGCAGTGATGGCAGTGTGACTCTATTATATCTTTTTTAATTGGAAACGCTGTCAGGTCGCCACTCCCCACCTTTTTGTCCTCCAATGTTGATCACAGAGGCCGAAGTAAATGTTCGAAACGAATGGGCGGACGGACGGAAAATCGTTCGTAATCCTTTCACTCGGTACCCACTAAGACTTATAGATCCTCTTGTATCACCGCGACGGGAGGACGTTGCACCAGGAAGCAAAAAAGGCGTGATAAGTCTATCCCCCCCAGCAAGCAATCGCCGTTGCGTTTTTTTTTTTTTTTTTTGTTACACATGCCTGCCTTTCTGCTTCCAGTGGAGACCCCCGACCGATGGAGAAAAAATAAAAAAAAGAAAGGACGGCGAGGTGAGAAAATCCTCTGCTCAGGAGGTACATTTCTACCGCTTTTTACACCAAGTTAATCGTATTTTCTGAAAAGAAGCGAAGGCCGCCTGGAATACAGTTTACGGCTACGAGTTAGAAATATGCTATTCTGTCATTCGTTACCCAAGAGCGAAGCTTCGTGACAGCGAGATGGAAGTTTAAGCTTTTTCAATCCAGTAATTTTTTTTTTCTTCGAGGCCGAGGGGATTTCATGGTGAACCGAGCAAGCCATGATCTCGGCCTATTCTACACTATTCCAAACAAAAATTCTCACACCCACCGAAGCGTCGCAAATATCAAAGTAGATCATTCCATCACTAGCTTCGCTAACGAAAACTTCTTGTTTTATTCAACCACACCTTCGCTTAATCCCTTTTCCAATCAGATCAAAACGGGAGCCTCCGAGAGTTCATTGTCATCTTCATCATCACCCTCGTAAAAAGTTAATGCCAGTTGTCTAATTAAAGCTAAAACTGTGCCCATTTTCCCAAAACATCGACGAGGGTTTCGGGGAAAAATCAATCACGTCACTTACCGCTTCCGATCCTTTCGAAAGCCTACGGTTTCTAGATTCTATCAAACTGAGTCTTTCGGGTGTGTGTGAAAGTGAGAAAGGTTAACTTCCGACTGGCACCACTATGATACGCTCTATTTACTTTAACCCGTCAAGTAGCTACCGGGCTCACAACTTAATCTAACCGACCAGCCATTTACCCCCTCCCACCGGTACGGTTGACGTTTTGCCTGAAAATGAAGGCTGTCATCGACGCCGCCGCCGTCATCATCTCCAGCTCTGTGGGGTAAACTTTTCTGCCTACAATGAAGCCTACAAGTTGTTTGTTCTAACACTTCTTTCTTTTTTTTCTTGCTTTTAAGTATCATGACAGGAGAATTGAAGCTTTTGAAGCGTTGTTAGGTGGACACGTTGCTATGCAAGGATCTTAGATGGGATAATCTTCCAATTCATTGTACACGGAGAACCCGCAGATCACAAATTTACAATATTCCAATTGTTGTTTCACGCCCTGGTTGTTTCAACTAAAATGTTGTTGATTTAACTAACATATCTGTTGATTTTGACATAACCATTCAGGTAACCGAAATTGTTGTATTCAAATGCTGTCACTTGGCGGCGAGCGAAGACAGCAAACGGCAAAACAAAAAACCTCTTCATTTCACCAGAAGCGTTTCATATTGAAAAATTTCCAATGGTAAATGAACGTCATTTATGTTAGTTACGTAGTGGTCGTTTTATGTAAGTGAAAGTATGCAGTAGAATGTATCAGTTAATTGTAAAACAAGTTTTCCATGTGTTAAATAGATATTCCAACAGTATAAATGTATTAATTTCATCTGAGAGTAATGTATTCTAGGACAGTTCATGTCAATGTTATTAAAACCGCTTAACGCTTAAAAATTTGTTGCTAAAGTGAAGTGGTACTATTTGCATTTTCTTGAAAGTGTATCTGTAGCATTAGGTTTACCAGCGAGCCATTCTGCAAGTGAAGGAAAAATTTCCTTATTCCCTGTGACCATTTATCTGGTGAGTTCCCTTTTGAGAATTGTAATCTTTTAGTTCATTTCCATGTCCTTTGTGAGTTTAGTGATAAAGATATAAGCAGATAATTAGGTAAAATTTCGTTGTTCAAGCAGTGAACGATTAGCTAACAGTAAAAAATATTTATTGCAATTGGCGTTTCAAGTTCAAATAACTGAATAATTAGTTGAAACAACTGAGACATTTTTTTGCTTTCATGCATACAAGTAACTTTGCTGGGATTGTGTCTTTGCTCAATTGCACGAGTGACATCTCATTGAAACGTTTCATTGTTCGCTCGGGGTGTTTGGCATTGCTCCACTGAAACGTTTCATTACTTGTTGGGTGTCGTTGCTAAGTTGCCAGCACGATAAATCAAAAATGACAGATTAGTTAAAACAACAGTCGATTAGTTGTACCAAATTTTAACCAATCAAAATCAGAAAAAACAACTAATATTTTAGTTGTTTTGCGATCGCTGGCTTTTCCGTGTAGTAACACGAACCCAAAACAAGGCAGTTGAGACTCATCTGATTAGTCAAGATACCACATTGCTTTATTGATTACCGAGCCTACAATAAAATAATTTCGTTATATTCAATGACAAAATGTTTGCATTCGGTTCTAAGAAACGATGTGCATCCTAGAACGAATTATGCCACCAAAGTGAAATATTTCATTTCAAAAAAA
This sequence comes from Malaya genurostris, assembly GCF_030247185.1. Classification (NCBI taxonomy): domain Eukaryota; kingdom Metazoa; phylum Arthropoda; class Insecta; order Diptera; family Culicidae; genus Malaya; species Malaya genurostris. The sequence goes on from NC_080570.1 coordinate 27,277,600, forward strand.
AAAACAAAAACTAGAAACCAATTTTAGACAAGTTTTCGGAGCCGAAAAATCTCTATATACGAACGATAAAAAGGCGGGTGGGTAGTGACAGAGACATAACTGGATGTCGTGAATACGAAAACAACTGACATGTTCCTTGACACTTCCGAATATCAATTAGTTGATCAATTGTATAAATTATGCAAGCATTCCCTTTTTCACATTTTTCGAAAAAACAAAGTAGTCTTCGCTTGATCTCGATTACTGTGAATTTCACACAGCGAAAAGTGCACAAATCTAACCAAACTGTTCTAGATTTGCACTACACTGAGGATATTTACCTTCGATTTGCGAAGAATAAATCCTAATAGTTCTTTAGAAAACTTTTAGAGCCACTAGAATGGCTGATTTTGTGTGATGCTCCCCACCGTTGTCCTCTTTTCGTTGTTTTTCACCAATGCAAACGACTAGCAGATGTGAGATAATCGCTCTTGACGGAATCAGTTCAGTTCGAAGAGGTTCGAAATTTTCTTGATCTAGAGAGTGTTTTCTGTTGCTGTTCTTAATATCCTCACTAATCTTTCCACAGCTAAAGTCTTTTATTCCCAAGAAATATTATGAAATTATATAGAACCTACGTCAGTCTGTTTATTGAACCACTTCTGATAAAGTGAGAGACACTTCTGTCCGGACAAGAATCACAATAAACTTTCTAGCTGTCGATTTTTACACCTGTACGAATACTGACTGTGACTTACTTTGTTTTTGGCTGCCTCATCGCTACACATATCCTTGTTCGAAGGAAGAATTCTTCGCACGAATGCGTTCGAATCCGTATCGTAGTAAAAACTGAATGACACTTACTTGAGATAACAGCCACTTCAAGGAACCAATCGAACGTGCTTGACCCGGTAACTAATGTGCACATTGGGCATGTGTGATGGGAGCTTGATGCCAAACATACAAAGGACACTCTTCGCAGATCCCGCACGGAACAGTCCCCATATCAAATATTGCTCGTGTTCTCGTTTTCACCCACTACAAGTATTATCAAACTTGCTCTACAGCTCATACGGTAGTTCCTAGGAAATTCATAGCCAGATATTAACACTTGTATCTGTCAGCAGCTTACCATACAATAAGATTGAAGACAAAAGAGCTAGCTCAAACTCCACCCGTTATTATTTATAGCATCCAATTACATAGTTAACCCTTGCTGTTTGTAATACTACAACAACAACAACCGGAGCCCGGCTCCTAGCCATAACATTCTCGGTCAGTCACGACTAAGTGGAGGTGATTTAATATTTTCACTCTAATGAGCAATTTTCAACATTTTACTACGGAATGGGGTTACCAGTTTTGCTGATATTGGCTCATGGACTCGGACGAAAACCGGGCCAATTATTCAACATAAATTTTATCCTCCAATTATCCAACAATCCTTCACTGTTGCTTCATACTGCGGAGATTCGTTCCTTCCGTTAAAAGTTACTCGTTGGCCATCCGGAAAGACAGCGGGAAGCAAGCAAATGTCGACCCTTGTCTTAGGTGTTAAATGACTACTTGCCGTTGAAGTTTGGGCTTACCAAAATTAGAAATCGGAGATATCAATCTAAGAACTTTCCGGTGAGAAATGGTTCGTCTCGTTCAAATCGGATAACCATTTCGGAATGCGTTCGGGCAGAATAGGAGTGCCTGTTTAATCCAAATAATCCAAATATTGATCCAGAAATTGATTTGCAATATTTAACTAGACGTTTCATGTATGTGACGGTCTAAAAAGCAACATTGTTTAAAACGCTTATCGTTTGAAAATTGAAGCAGATGTGAACTGACAGTATTTGTATTCTCTTGAAAAATCATCCTTAATATTGGGTTCAAAAACAACATAGCTGAAAAAAATATTAGAAATGCTCTTTCAGCGAGCCATTTCGCAAGTGGAGCGAAAATTTTCTAATGTCATAATGAACATTTTGCTGGTTAATTCCATCACGAGAACTGTTATCTATCGTTCCATTTCTACTATGCGTTTAGTGGAGAAATTATAACCAGCTACATTGATTGTATTAAACCAGAATTATATTGTTTCTGTATCCACAAAAATCACGCGTGAATCGTGTCTTCTGTCATTATTAAACTTGTTCAGAATCGTCTATAATTTAATCCTGAATCGACTTACAACGTCTAACATTTGGTGAATGGGCGCTGGCAAAGTTGGAGAAAAATTCACTTTTCGTCGTGAATACGACTTACTTTACTATGGGGCGCCTTTTCAAAATTTACCCTCTGAGAGAGTGATAAGGTTTTGATCGTGAATATCTCTTGTTGTATCTAACGTATTAATCTAATTTCTGATACATGCCATCGGAAATATGATCAGCAATTTATAATAACATTTCCAGTTGTATGATAGATTCACAAATAATTCAAAATTAAAGTTTTCTAAATGTTTGGTACCAACGATTATGAAAGAATGACGCCTTTCTCGTACCTGGGTGAGTATAACAGGATAACTGGTAAAATAAATAATATAAAAAAAGAGCTTTACACTTGATATATTTCGTTCATTCTAGCCTGCGCAGGAAGTGAAGTAAGTGCATCATTCCGGTTGGTTCCAGAGCTCAGTTCCAGTTCTAGTTCAACTTTGAATCAATTGCGGAACGTTCGTAAAGCCAGTTTCGTTATAAACGAGAGCGATTGCGTCATCCTGCTGCTGGTCGTTTGCATGGGAGCAAAATGGGGAACATTATACAAAATCAACCCTTCTAATGGATGCTTCATTCTGTCTTGCCTACGTAGTTGACTCGTTCAGTCCAGATCAGAATCCAATTCTAGGGTTTAGTTCTGAAATTCAGTTTCAGAATTCAATACCTGATATTTTTTTTCATTCCCAGAACCCAGATCTAAAATATGGTTTCTCACCCAGAACCATAATTCTGGAACTGAAACCGAATTTCAGAACTTGAATCCAAGCCGGGATTTTGAAACCGAATTCTGGATCTGAGATAAGGATTGATTCGAGACCTGGACTTTGGATCTGATTTTGAAACTGAATTCTGGAACTGAAATAGTTGTTCAGATTCAGATCAGAATTCAGTTCAGAAATTCCTGGCCGGATTTAAGATTTAGAATACAGTTTCAGAATTTAGATTCAGTATTCTGAACCAGAATGGGTCTTCTGATCGAAATCCAGGAACAGAATTCAGATCCAAAATTAAGTTGTATTTCATTAATTGAATTCAACACTGCAGTCCAGGGTCATTCAGAGTTCAGGTTCGAAGTTCTAGACCAGTAATTTGTCAGTAGAGCGTTAAGTAGAATAATTCCACTGGAATAATGTATTCCGCATGTATTTGTGATGGTTTTTATGCTCAGATCACAGCATGCTGTGCGTTTGGCTGTCAGCTTTCGTTTGTTTACTTGATTGTGCGGTTGAAATTTTGCGTTTTTAAAATGTCACGTATTGAAAAGGAAGTTAAAATTAAGGTTCTGAACAAATGGCTAAGTGAGAAGTGCGAAAATTGGCGAAGCGGTTTGAAATTCATCATGCCAGTGTTAAAACCATCATTAATAAGTTTGGGGAACACTATTCTTTAGAGCTACCAAGAAGAGGCAGAAAACCCGGTTCTGTACCAGAAAGTGGTATCTCTAATCATGAAAAACAAATCAATCTCAGTACGTGATTTAGCCAAAAAAAAAACCGGAACGAGTGTCGGAATGATCCAGCGTATCAAGAGGCGAAATCACCTGAAGACCTACAAGAAGCAGAAAATCTCGAAATAAAGTATAGAACAGAAGAAGCGAGCAGCAACAAGGGCCCGGGAATTGTATTCGCGTCTTTTGCAGTGTCCGGATGCATGCGTTTTGTGGGACGATGAGATCTATGTAAAGGAGGACTCAAAAACTCTTCCTGGTCCACAATACTTTACTGTCGTCGGTGGGGAGGATGTGAGCGATGCGGACTAGTCAATTCAAGTGGAGAAATTTGGTCGAAAAGTACTGGTATGGCAACACTACCGGAACTATAAATGCAAAAATCTATCGATCTGAGTGTCTCCAGAAGAGATTGCTGCCTTTATATAAGTAGCATAGTACGCCTTCGCTGTTTTGGCCGGATTTAGCGTCGGCCCACTATGCCAAAACCACTCTCAATGGGCTTGCGGAAAAGGGTATAAATTTCGTTGAGAAAAATATCAATCCTCCAAATTGCACTCAGCTTCGAACCATCGACCGTTACTGGGCAATCGTGAAGAGAGTCTTCAAGAAGACTGGTAAGGCAGCTGGGAAGATGCAGTAGTTCAAAAAAAATTGGGCTCAAGCGTAAAACAATGCGATGCAACACTTGTCCGGAACTTGATGAAGAGCGTTTGATAAAATGTTCGAATTTTTAGTTTGAATAAAATATCGTTTTTTATCATAATTTGAAAGAAAAATTTGTGGATAGCTTATTTTTGATACACTCCTTATATTGATCGTTATTTCGATCCAAATAAAGATTTCATTGATTTTCTCAAATTCGTTGTGTTTTTTTAATCTAATCCATAAACACACAGACATTTTCTTAGTTCGTCGAGCTGAATCGAATGGTATCTATTGTGAATCGGGCGGAACACTACCAAGAATCGGATGCGGACCGACAGGAACGGGAATCGTAATGAATAAGAACGCGTATACTAGCTTTTATTTTCTTATATCTAGTTTATTCTCGTGGTTTACATAGAGTGATACTTTCACTGTCGTAGCGGAAATCATCTCGTTATTGTTGAGTTGGCAAGAGTGACAATGCTCGTGCCTTTGACAGCTCCAGTGCTGCCAGAATTGCTGTTTGGTTATGACAGTATCCTCATATTCGGCCCACCAGCTGTAGAATTGTTTCAATTTTGACACTTGAATAGGTCGGTCTTAGAAGCCATACATTTACACGACTTTTTATGCGTGCTGTTATAATTATTCTTTTAAATTATACAAAACGCTTACGTAGATACGAACTGGAGTTTGAGAAAGGGCATCGATTATTGAAAACACGAGAACCGACCTCACGATAAACGACAACACCGACACCGTAATCATTCAAATCTGCTTTGAAAGCAAACATTCAAGTGAAATTTAGATTCAAATGCGCTATTATTGATGCATGAGAACGAACAGGAAACAAAGTGCGGCCCGAATTTCCGTGACATTTCGAAAACAAAAGCAACGAACCTCCCCGTTCCCCGTCCGTTTGGTTAAACGATGCCATCAGTGTCATTTTTTGCACGAATAATAATTGAAAACAAACCTTCCAGGCATTCCCTCCTTCTCCATCCAAGTCCATGAATATGAAATTTTCCTGCCAGCTACGAATGCCTTCCAGCTCATAAATCTCACATTTGCAATTCCTGTCACGAACGAGATTCAATTTCCTTACTGGTGCCACGAATGCGAGGAAATTTGTCACATCGCATCGTGTCGGGCTGCTAATAAGGTAGCAGAATATGTGACAGAACATTTCTCAGGTGGCGAACCGTTTCCGATGAATTCAGAAAGCAAACGCGTTTCTCGCTTCACGGCATGTATGACAGCATTGAGTCAGAAAACGTCTTAATTTGATTGATCGATGACAGCGCAATGTTATGAACAGCGATTACTAAACAAGTCAAACTTTGTTCTTCTTTTTTTCTCCGACAGGCTCTACTGCTACGCCCAGAAGCACGTCAAATCGATACGAGCGGTGACGCGACCGGGTGAAATCAGCGAAAAACGCTATCGCAGCATACGGCGACCGAAACCGAACAAGAACAAGCTGAAACTACGCCAGCTGGCCCATCAGGCCAGCTCACCGTACCACGTTTCGGACCACAAGGCGGCCATCACGGTGGGCGTCATCATGGGTGTCTTCCTGGTTTGCTGGGTGCCGTTCTTCTGCGTCAACATCATTGCCGCCTTCTGCAAGACCTGCATCGGTCCGCAGACATTCAAGGTGCTGTCCTGGCTCGGATACTCCAACTCGGCGTTCAATCCAATCATCTATTCGATCTTCAACACCGAGTTCCGGGCGGCGTTCAAGCGAATCCTGACGACGCGCAGTGCCTGGTGCTGCGGACAGGAAATGGGTAATATCTATCCACGGCACAGCGATCGCTACGTGACGGACTACGCGGCCAAGAATGTGGTCATGAACTCCGGCCGGTCGTCGGCTGATCTGGAGCAGGTATCGGCCATCTGACCCTACTAGAATAACATCAACAACACCCAGGTGTAAATGGGGAGCAGCTACCCACACTGAGTGTATAGAAGAGGATTTCTTTTTCGTTCCGTTCGGTGGAAGAAAACGGATGTGGTTAGGCCAATGTTTTGTTTCCGTTTGTGTTGTGAAGGGTCGGTGAGATTTCTGGGTCAGGGTACTAGGGCACAAAACTGTGGTTCTGTGGTAAACTACTTGTATTCAGTTCAAGCTTTTGTTTTATTTATTTTATTTATTTAGTGAAGTATTTAAGCTTAAAGAGCTTTTCAAACAGCTAAAGTTACTACCTGAATAAACGAGCAGAACTCATACGCATGAGTTGTCGCTATCTAGTCGCTGTACTAGTAGTTAAAATTGCACAGCTATGCATTGAAAAATCGAAGACGGTACGTCAGAAACAGGATGTACTTCTACAGTGAATCATTTGAACAAACCTGATATAAAAACCAGGTTCGAAATTGACTAGTTTTTCAGTTCAACAACGTTGAAACTAGGTTCGAAACTAATGTCAAATAAACGGTTTGACAGCAGTTAGGGCGGAAACTGGATTAGGTTTTGCATCAAGCGAAAATGACATAAAAAAAACGAAACAAACTCACACGTAACGTAAATCCTAGCTTGCTTTGTTTTCTTGGGTAATGACAGAATATTACATCTATCGACATGTGATATTAGATTTTGTGTCTATTTCTTTGTGAAATTTAGCTAAACTGGTAGAGATATTAAAGAAATGTATCTTTTTCACATACTTCGGACGTTCCTTTTATGCGGATCTACCGAGACGCACCACATGTTCTTTGTTTTTGTAGTGCGGAGATATCGCACAGACTTTTTAATTCATTACTGACTTATGAGTGACTAAGGTTTTTATTTTTTCAGTCAAGATAACTGAGCGTATTGAAACCCAAATGCGTTAGAAATTCGCTTTCATTATGTGCTGAAAAAATGCACTTAGTTTCCAAAACATGGACAGAAAATACGTCACTCTGTATACCAAAACAATGTAATTAATTAACGGTCCTCAACAGAAACAATACTTATGTCAATCCAATGGATGGTGGAATCGTTACATCAATCCAATTGAAATGAAAACTTTTCGAAGGAAATTTAAATCGTTTTTGCTTGTGAAAACTGAAACTGACCCAAGGTAATTTAATCAAGTAACCACTTTACCCGAAACTGTTTTAAGTTTGCACTCAGCAACGGGGTTTTAAAATCAGGTTCGAAACTGACTAGAATTGGTTTTTAACAAACGGCTTGACAGCCGTTAGTGTGGAAACTGGGTTAGGTTTGGCATCAAGCGAAAACGGCTTTGACGTTCCAGACATTAACATAGTAACCGACGCTTAGAATTTCAGAGAAGAATGCACATATAAAATAGTGTTCTATTTGGAGGAAAAATATTGTCAAAATGAGAAAATGTTTACAAATTTGGGTAAGAACTCATTCCGAACTGGATAAACATTTTTGTTAGTGTTATTGCAACTACAGAGCAATAACACTACCAAAAATGTTTATCCAGTTCAGAGTGAGTTCCGAATCAAATCCGAAATGGGCGATGAATTTTCAGTCGGAATTCTCTGTGCAATTCAATATTAATTCCAAATCAATTCTTAGAGTTTTCTCTACAATTGTGGCAAATCATTGGAAATCACCTATTACAGGATCGGTTCCTGTCCTAGGTCCAACTGTTAGTCCACTTTCCGAGCCAGTTTCGTACCAACCTCAAGCTGGTTAAAAATGACATAAGCAAGTATAAGTTGTTAAAATTAATATTACTGCAGGGTGGCATAAAAAGTGTTGTCAGTATCGTCAATAAGAATTTAGATATTGCACAATGCTCCGAAACGGGAAATGGCGAGACAAAAATATTTTCGCTATTAAATATTATTTTGTTGCAGTTGATGTCTTCACCAAAGTTGTTTGCATTCAACTTTTTCGGAGTAAAAGTAGAGTGGCTCTCGTAAAGTCACTTTTTGTTCTAACTTTTATGTGAACTGTTTTACAAGAAAATCGTCTTCCGAAGATTTGTCAAGCCAATTATTGCGCACAATTTTGCTCAACTAAGATTTCAACTATAAGCTACCATTCAAAAGTTTAGTTTTTTTTTCGTCAAAAAATATTCAACCTTCTAATAATGCCAGATCGATAAAATATACCAGTATTTTTCGCCAAAACTAATCTTATACGGTTTCTGAAAGGTAAAATAAGCCATATAACTCTTAACCACCAAAACGTGGCAACTGTTTGACGTCGTTTCCAAATTCAAGATGGCGTCTTTCGGATATTCTAAACGCCTTGAAAATTGTTACAAAACAAGTATATTCGGAACAGGCTTGATAAGTAGATGTTTCAGGTCGTTCCTAAATTTAAATCGGTGACTTTTAGTTAATCTATATTCCATGAAAATCATAACAATATGAGTATTTCTGACAGGGTGTGTGAGAAATTCTGGCAGCCGGCAGAGGCTGGCAAGATTCCGGTAGCTGTCAAAATTTTGCAGGCGAAATTGCGTAATTCTATCGCCACGTCATATCTTGAAAGATATTCGTCAATCCTTCATGTACATCCAAAAATGAAAACGAGTCTTGAAACCAAGTGAATGAAATGAAAATACTGGTATATTAAGAGAAGAAGCTTTGCATATCATGTTTGGTAGTGCAAAAGCTATGTTATTGCCCTTTACTTAAACTCGTAATGGAAAAAATAAAACCAAAGAAGAAACGATTCAAAACGGTCCTGCCAGTATTGTACGAGTCTTGTATGGGAAAAATCCGGCAAAAACAGAACTTTTAATAACGGCTAAGCAAAATTCTTTGCCGGAAACGGCTGATGCATTATTGCCAAAATTCTGCCAGAACACCGGCAAACCCTTCTAGCAGACTCTACCAAGAACATGCAAGCGGTATATCATGAAACGATTTTTGAGGTCGTTTTTAACTTCAAAATCCGAATAATCGAAATACCTTAAAAGCCATTACAGTAAGCATTTTCGGAACGGGTTTGATAAGTAAATGATAACAAAATGATGTTTGAGGTCGTTTTGAAATCAAAGATGTTGACTTCCAGTTATTCGACTGCCATTGAAAACCATTCCAATATGCGTGTTTCCGAGACGCGCCTTATAAGTACGTGTTATAAAACGATGTTTGAGGAAGTTTCGAAAAACAAACTTGCGACTTCCGGTTTATCGAAATACCTTAAAAACCATTACAATATGAATAGTATTTTGTTCTTGCAACCGTATTCCATTCTGCACACAAATATCATGACTTTAACAAATATTATTATGGTATGAAAAAAATATTGTTCACCAATACTTTTACATTTATTTTTTCCAGCTTCTATTCATCGTCACCTTAAAAACTATTACAATATGGACATTTTCGAAACTTTTTCTTTTCATAAATACGTTTATTTCATAGGTATATTACATAAGTTTTTCTTCGCCGTGGCATCCACAGTACATAGTACTTTAAACCTAATACATTTCGAATATAATATTATTATGTTGGTATTCATAAATTAATCTAAATACTGTTTTTATCAATTTTTCGAAACTGATGTGATATGTTATCGTGTTCCACATAGAGCACGGTTTTGTTTTTTAATGTGATAATACAATTTTCAAGGGACACTGCGATGGTTCTAGATATTCCGAAGACACACGTTTTTGTTGTTGTTGTTAATAACAGTTCAACTGCATTGAATTGAATGTATACTACGTTATAGGTTTTGTTCAGTCAAATGCCTGTGTCTATAACAAAGTTTTCATATATTTGAGAAGTTGAATTTTACATTGCTTGTAGTTAACAGCGACTGTATTTCCCGGTGACAGAACCTTTTGTTCGCTAAGTTTACTCATTTCAAAATCGTCTTATTGCTCACTCAACAGCACTATGTTGTGATTTTTATAGATTGTGCCGGAGAAAGCGGCATGTTTTGCACATGCCAATTTTTTGTCAGCCTAACAGAACATGCACTCAACCAAAAAAGCTCTTGAGTGCTTCTCATTTAAACAGGAATTTTCGTGTATGACGTTAATTTTCAAAAACGCGATTCGATGTTATTTTCTAAAACTTATTGAGGTTGGTTGTCATTGACTTAATTTCATCTTAACGCACTAAATTTCCTTAGTTAAGTGGTTTTGATTTTCGTTTCGTTTTGATTATAGAAGTGTGGTTGAAAAAAACAAAACTCAAGACAAATTTATGGAGTTTACTCATCACTGCTCGCAGTGAAGCTGGTGCTACTGTGCCTCACTCAGCAATCTCACCGTTCAAATACTAAAACTAATTTTACGCACAAAACACTAATACGTAAACACAGATATAGTCACGATTCCATAACAAAAAGCAATCTAAACACTAAGCTAGTCAAATTCGGATGAAGGAGGTAAACCAAAGGCATGAACCCAGTCAAATAAAGTAAATAGCTAGGAATCTATCTAAGTATGTTAACCCTAAAGGTCACTGTTTTCCCTGTACTGCAACACCAAAACCAAAATCCTTCCAATGTATCAACACATTTCAGAAAAGCAGGTCCGGAAAAAAACGAAACATGTAAATACTACAAATTTTTTTTTCGGTACACACTCCGTACAATGAAGCAAACATTTAATTTCGTTTCAAATCATTTTTTTTTCTACACTGCGAGAAATTAGCAATTGTAGATGGCAAAGTAGTATAAAATCCCTCACTTATCGAAATTGTAGCAAAGCACCAGTGAAAGCCATGGCAAACCACAAGCGCGGTGTGATTCGGAAAAAAATGTGCTCAAAATGAGATTGATGTTTTTGCTGTTGTTGATGTTCAAACGAGTAAACCAAAAGAACATATTTAGTATAGAAAGCCGTACGATGCAGTTCAACCAGCGAGATTCCATTGCAAACAGAAAAAAAAACGCGAAGGACACTTTCGTAATTTGATAGTAGGAAGCTATAATCTTGCGGTTATTCACCGTCGTCCCATTCCAGGAATTCTTCTGTCAGTTTGAGTGTCAAATCAGTTTCTTCACATCAGCGAGCTACCGGCAACACTGATTTTCTGCACGTTTATTTGACAAACGTTTTTTAATCTGATCGATGATGATTGAAAGCGTTGTAATACGCTCGAATTGAGAATCATGACCCTAGCAAATTGTTGTGGAAAGAAAACGATGTAATGTAATACCCATTTTCTCCGCAAAAAGTTAAATTCACATATCCTTAGCACTAAACAGGTCCAAATCGTATTCCAAATACCAAAATGAAAGAAAGAACGATGAAAATAGCTAATCGTCTAATGTTAGAAGCAATTTCTTTGACACTAATCATAGGATGTAGTAAGAAGAGCACTGATAATAGTTATCAGTATAGTGCAACTGCTGTGTTTAGCTGTTAAGTTTTAAACATTTCAAATGACATACAACTAAAATTCCGAATAAACGATCGACTCTCACATAGGACACATTCATTCAAGAGACACTATAATTATGCGAAAACAAGACTGATTATTGTTTATTTACCAGAGCGTCGTGATGTACGTAAGAATACTACTAGTAGTGGAACAAAACCAAAAAAAAGTCTACTGTGAAATAAATTTAGTGAATGGTACGTGTAGTGACCGGAAGTGAAAAGTAAACTTGATAGAAACTAACGGACAAATCGTGAAAGGAAAACTAAACCTGAAAAGAAAATGTAGAAACAAATAATGATTTATTTATAGAGAACATCAATTGAATCAAAACTGCAAACAAATTTCGTATTATGCTCACACGAAACTCAACGTGAACAATCCAAAAGATACCAGATACCGATACTACTGTTACTAATTAGATTCACTTACTGTAGAGTGGCGGAAAAAGATAATACAAATACAGAGATGGCGCGTCTATTCCGCGTCCAACCATTGATGAAAAACAAAAGAGCTGAACTAATCAAATGTCTAAACTTTTTCCTACTACTAAGGAAAAACAAAAGGATATAAATCGTCAAAAGCACGCGTATATTTTGTAAAAGGGAATGCATTTCCACGAACGGGATCCACTGTGAAAAATAGCAAAAAAAGAAAACAACAGAAGAATGATACAAAGTTCCAGCTGAATAATGTAATGTTTAATTAATTAGGACAAATTGTAACAAACCGACACACAGTCACGCAGAAATAGGTCTATGATTGTTCTTTGTTGTGAATAGTTTGTCGATAATAAAACAAAAACAAAACAAACCAAATACAGAAACGAGAAATACAATTTGCAGCTTGATTTGAAAATTGATTGGTTTGCGCTGAGAAATGTTAGAGAAAATATTTTTTTTGGACGATCAAATTATTACGTCAACAAAAGTAAGTTTTAGCATTACACAGTAATTCTAATATACAGTAAATAATAGATCAGCGGAGACAAAAATCGTAGATCTGGCAACGAGTTAATCAGAAAAAACGTTCTGTCAACGTTGGCGCTTTTTCAATGTTCGAGATTTTCGGGATTGTTTATTTGCATAGCAAAAAATTCAGTTCATCCATCAGTTTTACTCAAATTTTGTGAGCAAATCTCACGTTTCGTACAAATGTTATATACTCACTATTGCATGTCAATATTCCCCACTGATGGTGAACAACGAGATGCTAGGCAATTAGTAACAAGCTAATTGGAACTGCTTTTGACAGTTCGATTGGAATCATAATGATGTCTCCGCTGTTTTCTAGTTGTACACACTTAAAAAAAATCTTGTAAATTTACATCTTCTGAGACCGACATATTCGAGTGTCAAAAATTATTCATTTTTACAGTTGATATTTAACGCATGATGACATCTTTTTAAGAGCTGAAACAGGTAAGTTTGACACTGATTTGAATCAATCTAGTAAAATTCAATCATTTCACGAATTACTTTCGCATCAAATTGCGTCATATGTGGAATTGCGTCACTTGTAAATTTCAAAAGTTTTTGCTGCGTTGGATCACTACTAGAAAGATAAACCGAGATGATAACTTACTAATTATTTTAACTTTTAGTTAAAATTTGACAGTCGAGCAGTTATTTTTTTCTAGTAGTTAAATTTAATAAAAACTGCGGCCCATTTCAAAGTTTGACATTTGGTAAGTTATTTGGGTTTATTTTAAACTGGCATAATAATTGCAATACAGAGAACATAAGAACTCCGAGCAAAAATAAAAATAGAATACACATAAGTCATTTTCACCAAAATAATTAGAGTTTTTTTGCAAGATTTTTTTCAGTGTGGGAAAATAATTGTCGAACTGTCAAAAATAATCATGTTTCCGAGCAGGGTTATTTTTGACAACAACAAAATAACTGCTCGATTGTCGAATTTTAACTAAAAGTTAAACTAATCCGCGAAATGGTCCACAGCCTTAAAGTCTTCTCTCAATTTCAGAGTCAAAGCTGTGTACTAAATTATATAAACTTTTGGTTTAAGGGGGGCGGAAGGTCTAAACGATGAAAAAAATCATCATTTTTGCGAATTTTTTCCAGAATTATCGTTCAACAAAATAAATTCAAATGTTTTGCATGATAAAAAGCATCATTCGAACAACATTTTGGAATTTTTTCGTGTTGAGAAATAGGTCGATGAAGAGGTATTTTCGAGAACGCTTCTTAAAAATCATGATTTGCGGTGTCTACTGTATCTCAGTGCAGACTAATCAGAAGTGAACAAACGAACGCAGCATTGTTGGAGTAGAAGTTTTTCTACACCCCAACGTTTCTTTTTGATTTTTTTTAATTTTTTAAATTTTTGGTGGTTGTTCAAAGTGAAAACTACGATTTTTCACGAAAAAAAAACCGTCATTTTGTAGCTGTTAAACCTCCATAAAGTAACAAACAACGAAAAGGAAAAAGTTGGGATCTGGTTTTTTACATGTAGAAAGTGTGTGCAAAATTTGAAAAAAATTGATGCAGTAGTTTTTGAATGACGATGGATACGGACTTTCAAAACCTGCTTTCGAGGAAAACGTGTTTAAAGGTTTTTGTCTATAAAATCAATGAAAACAATTAATTACTCCTGGGAGCCCGTAGGGTCTAACATTTTCAAAAAATCATATTTTTTCTTTTATAATTTATTATAATGAAATATTTCAAGAATTTTTTGTCAAGTTTTAAAGTCAATCGAAGTAGAAATCTTGGGCCTGTGCGCCGAGCTCTTGTTTCTTCGTAGAATGAGATAGCCATAGGTAAAAGTCAATAACTTCCAGAGTTTCGTTCCAATAGGCTTGAAAATTTCACAGAAAATTCTTCAAATGTTTTACTATAAGAAAATATTAAGAAAATAATAAATGATTTTTTTAAGAATTAGACCCTACCCCCCCTTAAGTTTGACAGTCGAGCACATATTTTGTCATTGTCAAAAAAAACCTTGCTCGAAATCATGATTATTTTTGACAAGTTTGATGTTTTTTGGGGCACTGAAAAAAAATTTGCCGAACAAATTCAAATTGAAGAACTTTATTAAAAGTTGATTATGTGTAATTTCTTTTTAGATTTTCAGTAACGGAAAATGCCCTAATAAAAAGTTTCAATTTATTGTCAAACGAAGCAAGTTTTTCAGTTTTAGTTAAATTTAACTACTCGTTAAAGAGTATCCGCTCGACTGTCGAACTTTAACTCAGGCCGTGAACCTTTTTTTAATTAAAATTTGACATTCAAGTTATTTTAATCGAGTAGTTAGAGTTAACTGCAACCGCGGCTCATTTCAAAGTTTGACAGATGGAAAGTTGTTTTGCACGGAAAATAAAATGATAACAACTGTTATAATGATTGCAATACAGAAAACGTAAGAAGAACTTTGATAAACTCTTACTTCGTTTGACAATGAATTGAAAATTTTAATGGGTTTTATTTAACTGAAGGAATAAAAATAAATTACACATAAGTAACTCGTACTAAAGGTCTGGAATTGAAATGTTTTGCAAGATTTTTTTTCAGTGTCGGAAAATAATCATCGAACTGTCAAAAATAACCATACTGTCGAGCAAGTTTTTCTTTTGCAACGACAAAATAACTGCTCGACTGTCAAATTTGAACTAGAAGTTAAAATAATTCGCGAGATGGTCCAGAGCCTTAACTTTTATTTAAAATTTAATAGTCGAGCAGTTGTTTCCGCTTGCACCCACATTATCGAAATGACGGAATGAGTACTCGATTTTTCAGTGTTCGATCGGTTCAGTGCTAGAATTTTCGCCGGAGTTGGGTGCTTAATCAACCCGATTGACAGTGAAAGTATAAATGTCATTGAGTTTTCGCTCATTTTACGAATGTGTTAGTGTAAAAGTTCGGTGACTTACGTCATTTTATTACACTCCAGCTAGAGGAATGGATGATGCTGACTAAGGCGTTTTGGTTTATTTCTTGCGAATTTCAACAATTTATGCTGGAATTGTGAAAGAACTGGTTATTTACTAGTTCTGTATATCCGAAAAACTTGAAGATTTAAATTTAAATATATCACTTATATAAATCTTTTATTTATTTTAACTGAAAATCAGCGCGAAAACAAAAAAAAACGGAAAAGAATAAGAAGAAAATGAATTGACAATTCAGTCCGTATCTTCTTACTCAATTCCGACAGATTTCCGAATCAACCGGTTGTAGGCGAAATTTATTCGGAATCGGTTGTTGCACTGGAGGTAGAATTTATTCGAAATTCCACATGACTTCCACATGGAATTTCGAATGAAAGTTTTTCGCCGATTCGGAATTGATTCGGATTTGATAATGGCATGTGCTTGGCAGATTTTCCCTCAGATGCCTGGCAGCGTCTACCAGAAGATTTTGCCGGAATGCTAACAGAATTCTGGCAAGAGTCTGTCAACAATGCAACAACCGTTTCCGGCAGATAATTTCACCTAGCGGTTATTAACCGTTTTTTTCTGCCTGAATTTTTTCAAATAAGACTAACCGGCCCGTTTTGAATCGGTTTTTCATTTTATTGTTTTTTAACTAGAAGTTCAAATGAAGGGCAATGACGTAGCTTTTGCACTACCAAACAAGTTATGCAAAGCTTCTTCTCTCAATATAGCAGTATTTTTATGTCATTTACATGGTATCAAGATTCGTTTTCATTTTTTACGCAATTTCGCCTGCAAAATTTGGACAGCTGTCGGAGTATTGCCAGGCTTTTGTCGGCTGTCAGAATTTCTCACAAACAGGTTTTGTCGTTGGGAAAAATAACTTTGCTTCTCGTACGGCCTTTTGGCTACCTGGACAGCCATGGCCACCAGACGGCTACCAAAATTGATTCAGTGACGGCTGTCAAATCCAATTTGGCAAAACATTGTCACATAGTATCTTAGTTAGCCGAGCGTTTTCATCTTTTCACCTTCGCTGAAAATGCCAAAGATTTCGATGTGAAAATAACGTGGTGGATACGGTTGTATCGTTTGAGGTTTATGTCTGGCAACGGTGAGGCAGTCGGTCATCAGAATGGCAGCCAGTCATATTTTGACTGCTAGCAGCGTTTAGTCACCGCCTGCCAGCCATGCGTATGCGGGTTTTTACTTTAGTAAAAAATGACTTCTGTGCAATTTTTTTTAAACATTCGATAAAATAAAATTTCCCAATAAAAAGTTCGTGCGTTCTCTGTATTGCAATTGTTATACGACTTGATATCACTAAAATAACTTCCCATCCGTCAAGTTTTGAATTGGGCCGCAGTTTAAATAAAATTCAACTACTCGATAAAAAATCACCAGCGAAATGTCACATTTTAACCAAAAGTTACAATCATTCGCGAAATAGTTCACTTCCTAAAAGTTTAAATAATTCGCGAGATAGTCCACGGCTCAAGGACACAACTTTTCAACATAAAGTTTTGACAGATACGTTCCCTCTTTCTACATAGTACCGATTACTACTCCATCCGAAAACAGTCGCCTACTGTGATCTTATTGTTCGTCTAGCAGCGCCCCGACATTTCACCTAAACGTCTATTCTCTGTGGTTGTTGCTTACAATAGCATATCCCCTTCTACCTCACAACTTGTTTCTTCGGTTTATTTTCGTTACCACATGCTTACGCGGTTCCCTTCCGTATACAACCTGTCACATGTCTATCATGTAATTTTCCGACCTCGCATAAGGAAACTTTGACAACCGAACTCACCAAATGTTACTATGATTGATCTGAACTTCCGAGCATAATTTGGCATATGGTTGGTTTAGTTTGGAATCAAAAAAATAGCACGAACGCAAAAGTTTCTCTGGCAACGCTTAAACCTGTCGGTAACACAGCGTAAAATATCCACAGGATTGCACAGCTAAATTTTCTATTGAAGCAAACTTTCATGATGTTTGCACAAATCCTCCCCGTTTCAGCTTCAATCGTGTTCTACTAAATTGAATTTTACACTTTTGACTTCCCGTATTAACCCGGCGCTAGAGCAAATCGCGAGAATTGAGTTGAAGTAACACGTGTTTCTGTCGCTAGCCAGTAAGCCACACACACACACGCCAAGCACAATAACACAGCATCAGGATGTGTCACTATGGCAACATAAGACATCAGTCTAGCAGGCGGGGGAATAAAATATAGTTAGTAGCAACATCACTGTAGCTCAATGTTTTCCACCTTCACAAAAGAAGCGGTGACACATGGAACTTGTTTGCTCCGCTGCAAAGCCACGAATGCGGGAATGAAACTTCGAAGCAAACTTAAGATAGCGAACCGCATTCGTAGGTGCTCACCTCTAGCACCTAGCATCAGGGGGTGAAAGTATAGCACAAACTGGAGATACAGAGGATCAAACAATATATATAATCTTGAGTGCCACCTCACTCCGCACCGAAGGTGGAATTCCCCGACCAGGGCCCGCTGACAGATTTCATTGTTCCTTAAAGTGACACTAGAGAACAATCAATTTTATCTTGACTCCCGCTGAGGCATTCTCCATCGTTCATAACTGTTGTACTTGTATGACAGGGGGAATATTTCCGCATCCCCCACAGCTACTGGTGTAATTAGTCTAGCATGTCACATTGACACACGAGGCATCAAATCCTGATGGATAGGATGAGTGGAGAAAATCACACGTGCGGCGCTTAGTTGGTGGAAATGGTTCAAGTGATTCTGTTTAGTCAACTGCATTCGCAGAACTGGGTCATTTTGTTTTTATTTTTATGCGACTGATGTAAACTTATGAAATTTCATTTTTTATTTGTTTTTATTACACATAAAAAAAAAGTTTTCTAAAATTTCCAAACGGAAACAAAAAAACAATTTAATCTGACATTTACTACACTGCCCAGTAAGAAGTCCAGCAAAAGTGTTTCTACACTATTCAAGCACAGAGAACCAACATCCATGCAAAGTTTTTATTGTGTGTGCAAAATTTTACTGCCGTTTTCAATACTGAACGCCAAGTGGGCATTCGCCTATTATGGCGCTTCGAGCGGCCCCTCAATTGTTGCTCGAGCTTCCATACAATGCTATTTCATGCGTGCAAAATCGTATGCAACGATGACTTTTAGCGAGATTTCATTTGTATGCTTTATACGACATTCTAAAAAATGTTTTTCATAACTTAAATGTCTGTTCTCTGTGGTTTAAGTCCTATCCGATTCAGAGTTCTATTTGTGCAAGATTTTGTTGGGTAAACCGCTTCGAATTACGTTGGAAAGTAACAATCTATTCCGAAATTCGACTTGGAATTAGATATGATCTATATTCCATCCGAATTGAAACCGGTTGTTACTTCTGATTCGGAACTCACTGGGAAATGATTTTCTTATCAAAAGAAATCAATGTTTTTTTTTCTCTATTGTAAAAGAATATTCTTCGATCAATCGAATATCAACCGCAAAAGAGTGAAAATTGACTGGAGAATTGGCAAATTGTCGCAAAACTGAAATGTAGGGCGCTACTTGTTTAGAGATGATACTTTCAGCAAGAGCTGTAAAATCGGTAGGAAAATTTCTAATTACTCCACCTTTTCAACGATTTATTATGAAAACGGGCAAATTCATTTGAAAAATCATAGTAGAAGTTGAAGAAAAAGTTTTTACTCTGAAGTGGTAATGGTTCATTGTGCGAAATCTACCGTTTATTCAGAATAGAGCAATAAACTTGGTTTGATACCATTTTTCAAATGCCTGAAAATAAGAAATAAAGTATCCAAAATAAATAGTACTCTAATACATTCTAGTACTTGAGAAAATCAACATTACACTGGTTTCTGTTTAATAAAATGTTGATCCGAAAAAACCTAACCTTACCCAATTTCACACATTTCTGAAGATTTTTCATATTTAATCGTAGTTTACACTTAACAAAAGTAGTAACAGTTCGACTGAAAAGTTCGTATCGTTTAATAGAAACACACATTTTTTTGCCAAAATTCGTTTTTATTATTCAACATAATTGCCATCAGAGGCGATACAACGATTATAGCGATCCTTCAACTTTTCCATACCATTTTTGTAGTACGATTTGTCCTTTGCCTCAAAATAGGCCTCAGTTTCAGCGATTACCTCTTCATTGCTTCTAAATTTTTTACCAGCGAGCATTCTCTTGAGGTCTGAGAACAGGAAAAAGTCACTGGGGGCCAAATCTGGAGAATACGGTGGATGAGGGAGCAATTCGAAGCCCAATTCGTTCAATTTCAGCATGGTTTTCACCGACTTGTGACACGGTGCATTGTCTTGATGAAACAAAACTTTTTTCTTCTTCAAATGAGGCCATTTTTTTTAAATGTCGTCCTTCTAACGCTCTAATAACGCTATATATTAGTCACTGTTGATGGTTTTTCCCGTTTCAAGGAAGTCGATGAAAATTATACCATGCGAATCCCAAAATACAGACCCCATAACCTTACCGGCCGATTGTTGAGTCTTTCCACGCTTTGGGTTCGGTTCATCGCGTGCAGTCCACTCAGCTGACTGTCGATTGGACTCCGGAGTGAAGTGATGGAGCCATGTTTCGTCCATTGTTATATATCGACGAAAAAAAATCGTTTTTATTTCGATATAACAGCTCCAAATACTGCTCAGAATCATCAATTCGTTGTTGTTTTTGATCGATTGTGAGCTCACGCGGCACCCATTTTGCACAAAGCTTTCTCATATCCAAATATTCGTGAATAATATGTCCAACACGTTCCTTTGATATCTTTAGGGTGTCAGCTATCTCGATCAACTTCACTTTATGGTAATTGAAAATCATTTTGTGGATTTTTTTCACGTTTTCATCGGTAATAGCCGGTATCGTAATTTTTGGTATCGGCGGCACTTTTTTCATCAAAAAGTAGTATTTCATCAACACACGAAATTCCTTTTTTTCCATTTTTTCACAATAACAAAAGTAGCTTCACTCAAAATGCAATATCTCACAAACTAATAATCAGACAGCTGTCAAATTTATACACGTATCTTTTGAAGGTTGGTGCTAACTGAAAATGGTATGGATTTAATTCTAATGGCGCCCTCTCATAGAAACGATACGAACTTTTCAGCCGATCTGTTAATTATACCATGCTTAGATAACAAAATCTCGTACGTGTGAGAAAAATCATTTTGTTCCTCTGTTTTTTTTTTTTTTTTTTTTTTTGTTTTTTAAAATAACTATTTATTGGAATATGAGTTAAAATTAAATTATTAAGATTTAAATTGGGTGTTCAGCCACAAGTGGTGACTTTTCAGCCCTGTTATATATATATGATTTGGTTATTACCATGAAGACATCATTTGCTTCCGCAATTCTGAGATTTTTGTGTAGGGAAAATTCTAAACCTACTTGTATTGTGTAATGGGGAAAAGGAACTTATATACTAACTTACTAACTAATACAGAGAGCGAATCGATTCAATTGAAGATTGCATCGATTTTTGTCGGAATTTGCTTATAATATTATGTGACATTACATCTAATGGTTCTATATTTGTGAGTCTGTGTAACTCATTTGTACTAAACCAGGGAGGACGCTTCAGAATCATTTTCAGAATTTTATTCTGAATCCTTTGAAGCGTTTTCTTCCTGGTGGAACAACAGCTTGACCAAATTGGTACCGCATAAAGCATGGCTGGTCTGAAAATTTGTTTATAAATTAACAATTTGTTTTTTAGACAGAGCTTAGAATTTCTGTTTATAAGAGGATATAAACATTTAATATATTTATTACACTTTGCCTGGATTCCTTCAATGTGATCCTTGAAAGTGAGTTTTTTGTCATACGTTAAACCTAAGTATTTAGCTTGATCAGACCATGTCAATTCCAAGCCATTCAATTTGAGAATGTGATTATTGTTTGGTTTAAGAAAAGAAGCTCTTGGCTTGTGAGGAAAGATAATTAATTGCGTTTTTGCTGCATTTGGTTTAATTTTCCATTTTGACAGATAATCACTGAAAATATTTAAACTTCTTTGTAGGCGACTGCAGATCACTCTTAGATTTCTACCTGTGGCTAACAGACTTGTCTCGTCACAGAATAGCGATTTCTGACAACCAACGGGTAGATTTGGAAGATCAGAAGTGAAAATATTATACAAGATTGGAGCTACACTCGAACCCTGCGGAACACCGGCTCGTACGGGTAGCAAATCAGATTTACAATTCTGATAGCTAACCTGAAGAGTACGATCAGTTAAATAATTTTGAATCATTTTGATCAAATAAATAGGAAACTGGAAATCAGACATTTTTGCTATTAAACCTTTGTGCCAAACACTGTCGAATGCTTTTTCTATGTCTAGAAGAGCAACTCCAGTGGATAACCCAGAAGATTTATTTGATTTTATCATGTTCGTTACTCTGACAAGTTGATGAGTAGTTGAATGTTCATGACGAAATCCAAACTGCTCTGGTAAAAAAATTGAATTCTCATTTATATGAGTCATCATTCTTTTTTTTTTTTTTTCTCCATAAATACGTTTATTTCTTAAGGCAGTTTACATAAGTTTTTCTTCGCCGTAGCATCACTTTTACATAATATTCTTATCCTAATTTAATTCTAACATAGTCACAACGTTTTGAATTTATTAAAACATATTCTCTTATAGCTTAAATATCATCTTAGGTAACTCGTCATTAATTATGAAATCTACTCGGAAATATTATTTGAACCAAACGATTAACTTCTATAAATTATAAAATAAGCTGTTATTTTCAGACATTTTGTTGATAATTTCATAAACTGTTTCGAGTTTGTTTGTATCATTACAAAATTTTTATTCTAATTTAGCTATTGGTTGAACTCATGGACGCAGCTGGGATCAGAACTAAGTCTTAAAAGGGGCCTTTATTAAATTGAAACTCCAATTTTCTTTATGAAATGATAAATAAGTTTCATGTATGAAAGGTCACGACAAGCAAGAATGTCTCGAACTGGGATATTGGATAGTCTACCTTGGGTACGCAAAGAATTTATTAGTTGAGATCTGACATCACGATACTCCACGCATGTCCAAACGACATGATCAATATCCCGATAACCTTCTCCGCAAGCACAATGATTAGTCTCGGAGAGCCCAATTCGAAGGAGATGTGCATCTAACGTGTAGTGATTGGACATGAGTCTGGACATCACACGAATGAAATCCCTACTCACATCCAGTCCCCTGAACCATGCCTTTGTCGATATTTTCGGAATAATTGAGTGCATCCAACGACCCAGATCATCTCTATCCCAAGATGCTTGCCAGCTGGCAAGTGTTCTTTGGCGAGACGAGCTATAGAATTCGTTGAAAGCAATCGGTCGCTCATAAATTTCACCCTCAATAGCACCACGTTTGGCTAAAATATCGGCTCTTTCATTGCCAGGAATGGAGCAATGAGCCGGGACCCAGACTATAGTGATTAGATAATTATTGTTCAATATGTCGTTCAGACACTGTTTTATTTTACCCAAGAAAAACGGTTCATTTTTGCCAGCAGCGATTGAGCGAATGGCTTCAATTGCACTCAGACTATCTGTGAAGAGGAAATAATGGTTTGGAGATAATGTGACGATTACACTCAAACTATAATGAACTGCTGCTAGCTCTGCTATATAAACAGAAGCAGGTTCTTGAAGCCTAAATGAGGCCGAAACATTATTGTTGAACATACCAAACCCTGTCGCTTCTTCAATTCGCGATCCGTCCGTATAAAACATTTTCTCAGAGTCAATATGCCTGAACTTACTTGAAAATATTTTTGGGATTTCCGTCGAGCGTAGATGATCCGGGATTCCACGCACTTCACGCTGCATGGATGTATCGAAAAATAAAGTTGAGTCAGGGGCACTTAGGATGCTGACACGGATAGGAATATATCTTGAAGGGTTGATTTCCTGTGACATATGGTTAAAATATACTGTCATAAATTTTGTTTGAGATCGAAGCTCGACTAGTCGTTCGAAATTATTAATTACCATGGGATTCAGCACCTCACATCTTATTAGCAGGCGTGATGAAAGCTCCCAAAATCGATCTTTTAATGGAAGAACTCCCGCCAGAACTTCAAGACTCATTGTATGTGTCGAATGCATGCAGCCTAAGGCAATTCGCAAACAACGGTACTGAATTCGCTCAAGTTTGATAATATGAGAGTTTGCAGCGGAACGAAAACAAACGCATCCATATTCCATCACTGAAAGTATCGTTGTTTGATACAATTTTATTAGATCTTGCGGATGAGAACCCCACCAAGATCCTGTTATTGTTCGAAGAAAATTTACTCTTTGTTGGCATTTCGTTATCAGATACCTAATGTGTCCTCCCCACGTGCATTTGGAATCGAACCACACCCCGAGGTATTTAAAAGTTAAAACCTGTTGGATCATTCTTCCCATCATATGGAGCTGAAGCTGCGCGGGATCATGCTTTCTTGAAAAGACGACTAACTCTGTTTTCTCCGCAGAGAATTCGATACCAAGATGAACAGCCCAAACGGACAAGTTATCTAAGGTATCTTGCAATGGTTTATGCAGATCAATAGCTTTGGGCCCAGTAACTGAAACCACGCCATCATCTGCCAATTGTCTTAGTGTACATGGGGTTACTAGACAGCTGTCAATGTCATTCACGTAAAAATTATAGAGGAGCGGACTGAGGCATGAGCCTTGCGGGAGACCCATGTAGCTAATTCTGAATGTTGCCAAATCGCCATGTGAAAAATACATGCACTTCTCTGACAAAAGGTTGTGCAAATAATTATTTATAACCGCTGGAAGTCCATGTTGGTGGAGCTTGTCTGAAAGAACATCAATGGAAACTGAATCAAATGCTCCTTTAATGTCTAAAAATACAGATGCCATTTGTTGCTTTTGAGCGAAGGCAATTTGGATGTCAGACGAAAGTAATGCAAGGCAATCATTCGTCCCTTTATTTCTACGGAAGCCAAACTGAGTATCTGACAACAAACCGTTCGTCTCGACCCAAGTGTCGAGACGTCGTAGAATAATTTTTTCGAACAATTTTCTGATGCAGGACAACATCGCAATGGGTCTATATGAGTTGTGATTGGAAGCTGGTTTCCCCGGCTTTTGAATGGCGATAACTTTCACTTGTCTCCAGTCAGGTGGAACAATATTTTGCTCAAGAAACTTGTTGAACAATTCCAACAAACGTCTTTTTGCGAGGTCGGGCAGATTCTTCACCAAGTTGAATTTAATTCTGTCCAACCCAGGGGCGTTATTGTTACAAGACAAGAGTGCTATAGAAAATTCCATCATTGAAAATGGGTTATTAATAAAACCATTATTTGGAGGAGATTCCCGTATAATGCTCTGCGTAGGAACAGAATCTGGGCAAACTTTCCTAGCAAAGTCAAATATCCATCGGTTCGAGTATTCATCACTCTCATTGCCCACGTTACGATTCCTCATTCGTCTGGCCGTATTCCAAAGAGTGCTCATTGAGGTTTCTCTTGACAAACCTTCGACAAAATGTCTCCAATAGCTACATTTTTTGGCTCGAAGTATGCTCTTGTACTTGGTTTCTAAAACCATAAGTTTTTCAAAATTCTGAGGAGTTCCTCCTCTCCGTTTTAGAAACGTCTTGCAAGCATTTTGTTTTGCGAGTTTAGCCTCTGAGCACTCTTTGTCCCACCAGGGGTTGGGAGGCCTTCTGTTAGTCGTTGGCCCAGGAAAGCGTTTAGTTTGGGATTGTTCTGCGGCCTCCAGAATCGAACAAACGAGGAAGTCATATTCTTCAAGTGGGGGGAGCTCTTCCATTGAATTCAAAATACTAGAGATTCTACTTTGGTATTTAATCCAGTCGATATTTTTTGTCAAATCATATGGAATACTAGCTGAATTAGCAATACATTTGTTACAGCTAATTGAGATGATGATTGGTAAATGATCGCTACCGTGTAAATCAGGCAATATTTTCCAGGTGCAATCTAGTCGAATTGATGTTGAGCAAAGAGATAGATCTAATGCACTTGGGCGTGCAGGAGGTCTTGGGATCCGTGTCATGCTACCCATATTTAATACCGTCATGCTAAAATTGTCACAAATGTTTTGTATTAAAGATGATCTGCTATCATTGTAAACGGAACCCCACATCATTCCGTGCGAATTTAAATCCCCCAGAATCAATCGTGGAGCAGGAAGGGCTTCAACCATTTCATTAAGCTGTCGCTGTCCAACTTGTGCTTTTGGAGGAATATAAACCGAAGCTATGCAAATATCTTTGCCTTTAATGTTTATTTGGCAAGCAACAACTTCTATACTAGAAGTTGAAGGGATGTTTAATCTATAAAAGGAACAGCATTTCTTAATTCCTAAAAGCACTCCACCATACGGAGAGTCTCTATCGAGACGTATAATGTTAAAATCATTAAAATTTAAAGCTATGTTTGAAGTAAGCCATGTTTCGCATAAAGCAAATACATCACATTTTTGACTATGCAATAAAATTTTAAATGAATCAAGTTTTGGCATGATGCTTCGACAATTCCACTGCAGGACAGTGATTGTATCATTTGCGGCGGGTGATAAATTATCCATCAAAAGATACAAAACCTGAGACAATTGGCCATTGAGCTGATAACTGCTTCAAAAAATTTCTAGCTATTGGAAGGAATGCCATTATGAGGGTCTTTAAGGGTTCAGATATATTGAATGCTGAGAAAATCCATTCAACAATTTCCGAAAACTTCAGTAATCCTGTTGGTGGCTGTGAAATGGAGCCCACAGGATTATTACCTTTTTCTGTGCTAGATCCTGGATTGGTTTGTGAATTTGACAAACCAGGAGGCACAGTCTTTGGTTTTGACTTTTTTTGTTTAACACGGGGATCTTTTTTTGAAGATGAAACTTTAGGTGTCTTTTTTGGTAATTTGGAAGAAGACTTCTTTCTCTTAACTGACCCTTGGGTAGTGATAAACGAATTACCTTCACTATTTTCGTCAGAGTCAGAGTCCTCTGTTTCCTCTAGATTTGAAAACCCGTTTTCGGTTTCCAAAGGGGGGACATCAATGACCGTTTTAAGCATTTCTGCATATGTGCGCTTAGACCGTGCTTTTAAAGAAAGCTTAATTTTGTCTTTGTGCACTTTAAATGCAGTGCATACTGAAATATCCTCATGAGGACTTTCCCCACAATAAATACATTTTTCAATTTCCTTGTTGCAATCATTATCTTTATGAGGTCCTTCACACTTAATACATTTTGGTTTATTGCTACAGTAAGTAGCTGTGTGTCCGAATTTTTTGCAGTTCGTACAATTCATTACATTTGGAACAAAAAGCCGAACAGGGAGGCGAATTTTATCGACATAGACATGGGACGGCAACGCAGATCCGGCAAATGTCACTCGAAACGAGTCTGATGGGCGATAAACTTTTTTTCCCTCTTCATAAACTACTGAGTACAGTTGTTTGCACTCCAGTATTTTCACACCCTCAAGCATAGAGTTCTTGAAACGACCAACACCATGCTTGAGTAAATCATCTACCGAAAGACTCGCTTCGGTAACAACACCGTCAATTTCGACATCTTTGGAGGGTATGTAAACTTTATACTCTTTATTGAAATGTTCCGAAGAGACAATATCATTCGCGTGTTTCAAATTATTTACCACAACACGAATTTTATCGTTATTTACTTTTATGATCTCTTTGATTGAAGAGAATCGTGATGTCAAACCTTTAGAAATTTGGTAAATGTTTAATGGCTTTGATATACGTCTAAAAAAGACTATCCAAGGCCCAGAAGAGCTCTCCTGATATTTTTTCGTTCGTGGGGGTATAGGATTCATGCTAGGATTTACGTCCATGGATTCATCCATCACATTAAAATTTTTAATCAAACTTTAAAGTAAAAAATGAAACCAACACTACACAGTACTCAATCAAAAGGAAAAGAAAAAACTTCTACCTTGAAATTGTTGTCTATCTCCGTTGCACTGCCGTGTAGATCCTCGTTGCTCTAGATGTTCTTGTTGGATGCTGATTGTTGGATGTGATGCTACTGCTACCTGACATCCAGCACCACTCGATTTCCGATTTACTTTTGTCTTCGCCAGCTGCAACCAGCGCAGGTCACCGGTGTATACCTGCGTGTTGTATGGCAGTGGAAAGACCGAGTTGTCTTGTCTCCTTCTTCCTTGTGCTCCGCACCGATATGCTTCTGCACCGAAGTGCCTTCGCACCGGTGTGCCTTTGCACTCTCCTGCTTCTGTGTGCCTTTGCACTCTTCTTCTTCAATGTGCCTTTGCACTCTCCTGCTCAGCACTTGTGGCTGTATATTGTGGCCTGGGTAGAGCTTGGGAAACGCCCTTTGTTGTTTCCTTCACCAGCTTGGCCCAGCACTAGGGCTCTCTTATGCAGCACGATTTTACGTTTTAACGGCTGTTGCCAACAGGTCTCTACCTGTAGTTCAACCGTTGTCGTATTTAACGCGTGTAAACTAACCAGCGTTATTAAACTGTACGCTTCTATACACAACCTTCTCGGTTGAACGGCTATTACTGAATGAAAATGAGTCATCATTCTTAACAAGATAATTTTTTCAAAAAGTTTACTGATAGAAGAAAGTAAGCTAATTGGGCGATAACTTGATGTTTCTGCTGGGTTTTTATCAGGTTTTAGGATAGGAATTACTTTAGCGTTTTTCCATCTTTTTGGGAAGTAAGCTAATGAAAAACACTTGTTGAAAATTTTAACCAGGAGTCTCAAGGCAACATCGGGAAGATTTTTAATAAGAATATTAAAAATTCCATCATTACCAGGAGCCTTCATGTTTTTGAGTTTCCTAATAATTGATTTAATTTCATCAAAATTCGTCTCAATAATGTCATCGTGTGATAACACTTGGGTTGAAATATGATCATACTTCAGTGAGACTTCATTTTCAATAGGACTCACAACGTTTAAATTAAAATTGTGGACACTCTCGAACTGCTGAGCTAGCTTTTGAGCTTTTTCACCATTTGTAAGAAGTATTTGATTTCCTTCCTTGAGAGCAGGAATTGGTTTCTGAGGTTTCTTAAGAACCTTAGAAAGTTTCCAGAAAGGTTTAGAATATGGTTTAATTTGTTCAACTTCTTTAGCGAAATTTTCATTTCGCAAAAGAGTAAATCTATGTTTAATTTCTTTTTGTAAATCCTTAACTATGTTTTTCATAGCAGGATCACGAGAACGTTGATATTGTCGTCGACGAACATTCTTCAACCGAATGAGCAGTTGAAGATTGTCATCGATGATAGGAGAATTTAATTTAGTTTGAGCTTTGGGAACTGAAAGATTTCTAGCTTCGATAATATAATGATTCAAATTATCAATTGCTGTGTCGATGTCCGCAGAATTTTCTAAAATAGTTTCATGATCCACATGATTTTCAATGTGAGATCTGTAATCCAACCAATTAGCTCTATGATAGTTGAAAATAGAACTAATTGGATTAATTATAGCTTCGTTGGAAAGTCTGAATGTTACAGGAAGATGATCTGAGTCAAAATCAGCATGAGTAATCGGTTCACTACAAATGTGACTTTGATCTGTTAGAACCAGATCAATTGTAGACGGGTTTTTCACGGAAGAGAAACAAGTAGGATTACTGGGATGAAGAACTGTAAAGTAACCAGCTGAGAGTTGATTATGAAGTATTTTACCATTACTGTTATTTTGCCTACAATTCCACTGGACATGCTTAGCATTTAAGTCCCCTATTACGAAAAATTTCGATCGATATCTTGTAAGTTTTTGCAAATCGCCTTTAAAGAAATTTAATTGTTCGCCGGTGCATTGGAATGGCAAATATGCTCCAGCGATGAAATAAATTCCATGAATGGTTTCAACTTCGATTCCCAAGCTTTCAATAACTTTAGTATTGAAAGAAGGTAAAATTCGATGTTTAATTTG
This sequence comes from Malaya genurostris, assembly GCF_030247185.1. Lineage (NCBI taxonomy): Eukaryota > Metazoa > Arthropoda > Insecta > Diptera > Culicidae > Malaya > Malaya genurostris. The sequence continues at coordinate 27,307,082 of NC_080570.1, forward strand.
CCGTTGGACAAAAATGGCAACTCCACCACCAATTCCAGTAAACCTGTCAAATCGATGAACCACATAATGTGGATTACTTTTCAATTTTACATTTGGTTTAAGAAAAGTTTCTGTCACAATGGCAATATGAATTTTGTGAACTTTGAGAAAATTATAAAATTCATCTTCACTCGATTTCAAAGATCGAGCATTCCAATTTAAAATATTCAAATAATTATTTAACATCACTGTTAAATTTTAAATTCATTATAATATTATTTGCAAATTTCCATCCGATTTGAAATGCTTCAAAAAGTGATGAAGTCGAATTCATTTGGATGATCATTTGAAAAAGTTGATCTTGTAGGTAGATCATTTTATTTTCAGTTATATCGCCTAAATCGACTTCATTTAAAGAAGCGAATGGCATTGAAGGAATATTTGTAGGTAGACTGCCATTAGAAGAAGATGATTTGGCCGGTCTACCTATTAATAAATTGTTTTCGTTAGAAGAAGAACTGCAAGGCGGTCCTGTGTTTTGATTATTTACATTAGAAGAAATAGGAGATAGATTTCTACCTAATATACCAGCATAACTGACATTAGAAGAAGATGATGACGAGGTCGATCTACCTGTCAATAAATTGTTTTCGTTAGAAGACGAATTGGCAGGTGCCTTAGAAGAATTTTCAGGTATGTTCTGTAAATTTAAGGTCGTTGATTTGACTTGTTGTCTAAGCGAACGAGCGTTTAAAATTTTTTCCCTGACAGGACATTTCAAATAATTGGATTTATGATTTCCATTGCAATTTGAACATGAAAATTTATCAGTGGTTTCATTCATTGGACAAACGTCTTTCGAATGCGATTTACCACAATTCAAACACCGTATATCCATATGACAATTTTTGGTTCCATGGCCGAAGCCTTGGCAACGACGACATTGCGTTAAGTTTGCAATACGATTATGCCGTTTATAATGTTCCCAATGAATTTTAATGTGGGAAATGAAACGTACTTTTTCTAAAGTTTTCAAATTGTTTACATCACTTCGATTGAAGTGTATTAGGTAAAGTTCATGGGAAATTCCAGAGCGTGGTTTAGAAGTACCATTCGCTCTTTTTTTCATAAGTATTACTTGGGAAGGGGCAAAACCAAGCAATTCTTTTATTTCATTTTTAATTTCATCAATACTTTGATCATTTGATAATCCTTTCAAGACAGCCTTGAAGGGTCTGTCTGATTTTATATCATATGAATAAAATTTATGAAGTTTTTCGGACAAATATCGAATAAGACGTTCGTAATCTTCCAATCCATCCACCAAGACTCGACATTCTCCTCTTCGTCCGATTTTAAATGAGACTTTTACTTCCGGGAGAAAAGTAGAAAGCTCAGTACGGAATGCTTTGAAGTCGGAAATCATCACCGTCACTGGTGGCATAGATTGATGTTTCTTCCCAGAACGACAAGCGTCCATTTTGGGAATTTTTGAAGAATTTTCTTCTATGTCGCTACAATCGGATTCAGGAAGAATCTCGTAAATATTGTTAGACGGCATAGGATCAACGGAAGGAAAATCCGTCCGTTGTCTTTTATTTTTACATTCAGATTCTATAAGATCGTGAATGTTATTAGAAAAATGTTGAATAATGGATTGTGATTTATTCCGTATTGAATTATTTTTAGCCTTAGGCTTGTTGCCTTTCCGGTTGGACGCAGGCATTTTTGAAATTAATGAAATTTTAAATTAAATTAACTAGGCTGAATTAGTCTTCGATTAGACTCCTAGCTAGCCTTAAAAAAGGCTGATTAATTTCTTAGTCACTCTAATATCACTCTTTGTATCACTTAGTCACTCTAATATCACTCTTTGTATCACTTAGTCACTTAGTTAGTGATTCAGGTAGCCTTGAAAAAGACTGAAGCCTTGAATCAATGAAACTCTAGGTAGCCAGAAAAAAATTCCAGGAGCCAAGAGCTATACGCGTGCGGTGCGAACGACTGTTCAACACCGACGATGTTCCTCTGTTACTTTTGTAGCACTCAAGATTATGTTTCAAACATTGCAAATTTTCAGTTCCGATTTCAAAATGTGAGAAAAAGTTATCTTGATACTTTTTAAATGGTTTTGTTCGTCGCGTACATTATTAAATGTCACTTGAAGGATGCGCTAACTTAATCAAATATGTGATAATATGATAAAAAATTACTTTATACCTTTTTATTTATTCTTCGAGCGCTCAAAAAAACCTCAACCGAACCGAAACAAATTCCGGATCTTGGTATTGGTCACCATAAAATCCAACATGATTCGTTTCCTGAACGGATAATGTTTTCGAATGAAGCTGTCAAAATACATAGGAATGTTTATTCTCCAGTAAAGTTTTATTTATTTGTAGTTGAAATTTGAATAATCAAAGAATATTCTGTTGAAATTAGAGAAAAAACATTAATTTCTATCAATTAGAATTTCGACCAATATTTTTAATATTCCGCTTGAGAATAAATCTAAGTTTTTTTGCTTTCAGAATGACCTATAGATTGATAATATTGAGTTTACTTGTTGACGCCGTTCTGAAATAATTGATCTAGCCGTTTATTCCACCCAGTAGTTGTTTAAACCTTTAATTTCGATTACGAAAATTGATTACATAACCTCACTTAGCATCGAAATCTAAATATAGTTTAGTATTGAAGAAATTATAGGTTAACTTTTTATGCAAAAGTTGAATGAATTCAACTGTTTTACCCATTCCGTAGGTTTGTTTAAGAAAAAATTACTATGTTAGTAACTATTTCCGCATTTAATACTCGATTCCTATATTGCTCTATGTGATAATTTGCTAATATCATCTTGGTCTATAATCTGCAACATAGAAGGTGCGGAGTTGATTTGAGTTTTGCGTTTGAAAGCCAATATAAATGCCAATTTGTATCCACCCTGTAGTAATGTTTTTGATATTATATACCCACCGTTACCCAATTGTACGCGGCGGGTAGATTTTCCCCCAGACGGCTGGCTCTGTCTGCCAGCCATTTTTTCCGGAATTCTGCCAGAAATTCAGCAAAAGTCTGGCAACAATGAAACAACCTTTTCCGGCACAGAATTTCGCCTAGCGGTTATTAACAGTTCTGTTTCTATCGGATTCTTGCTATACAAGACTGGCAGAACCGTTTTGAATCGGTTCTTCATTTTTAGCGTCTTAGTTTTATTTTTTCAATAAAAAGTAGATATGAAAGGAAATAAGTTATTGCCTTTCATATATACTAATTATGGAAAATGTTATTGCCAATAACATTGCTTTCTCACTACAAAACAGACCCATATTTCAATCTCATTTACCTCGTCTCAAAATTCGTTTTTTGTAGGTACATGCGAGATTAACGAATATCAAATGGATAAACAAAACACAAGAGAGATAATGACGCAATTTCGCCTGGATAATTTTGACAGCAGCCGGCATGCAGCCAGCCATCTGACGGTTGCCAGAATTCCTCACAAGCGGGATAGGTTTACTATTAGAACACCGTAGAAAATCCTCCCGATTATCCCACCGACTTAGCAGGGTTTCGTCGGTACAATCGGCAGACGGGCCCATCGATTAATTGACCATTTGTGGCACAGACCGATGGTACGACTTAATAGGTGTACTAGTCGGCAGTTTAAAAATACTTTGTATCAAAACAGCCGATTTTTATGCCTACAAAACACATTCGAATATGTAACTCAACTTAGTCGTAAAACTAATCGGTCGATTTTCAAAAGCCCGATTTCGTCGGCCAACTGGTGTCCCTTTAAGAACTGTGAAATTTTCTACGGGGAAGTCAGCTCCTTCAAGCCAATCAGAGTCCCGCTTGTGAGGAATTCTGGCAACCGTCAGAAGGCTGGTTGCATTCCGGCAGCTGTCAAAATTGTACAGGCGAAATTGCGTCATTATCTCGCCGTATGTGTCTTGTTTATTTCTCTCTTCCTTTTTTTTTTTCTTTTTTTTAATTTGACTTCATTTGATGTTCGTCAATTCCGCATGTACATACAAAAAACGAATCTTGAGACGAGTTAAATGAGATTGAAATATTGGTATGTTTGGTAGTGAGAAAGCACTGTTTTTGGCAATAATATTTTTTTTAATTATTATTATGAAGGGCAATAATTTATTGCCTTTCAAATGACTTTTTAATAAAAATAATGAAACCAACACGCTAAAAATGTAGAACCGATTCAAAACGGTTCGGCCAATGCCGAAAACGGTTGTTGCATTGATGCCAGACTTTTGCCGGAATTCTGGCAGAATTCCGGCAAAAATGGCTGGCAGACATAGCCTGCCGTCTGGGGGGAAATCTGCCCGCCGCGTACAAGTGGGAAGCGAAGCTAAAGTTACTCCACTTGTACTCGGCGGGCAGATTTTCCCCCAGATGGCTGGCTATGTCTGCCAGCCATTTTTGCCGGAATTCTGCCAGAATTCCGGCAAAAGTCTGGCAACAATGCAACAACCGTTTCCGGCAGAGAATTTCGCCTAACAGTTATTAACGGTTCTGTTTCTGTCATATTCTTGTCATACAAGATTGGCAGAATTTTCATTAAAAAGTGCATATGAAAGGCAATAAATTATTGCACTTCATACATACTAATTATGGAAAATATTATTGCCAATAACAGTGCTTTCTCACTACCAAACATATACATATTTCAATCTCATTTAACTCGTCTCAAGATTCGTTTTTTGTATGTACATGCGGGATTGACAAACATCAAATGAAGTCGAATAAAAAAAAATAAAAAAGAAGGAAGAGAGAAATAAACAAGACACATACGGCGAGATAATGACACAATTTCGCCTGAACAATTTCGACAGCAGCCGGAATGCAGCCAGTCTTCTGACGGTTGCCAGAATTCCTCACAAGCGGGTTTGTGCTTCGAATATCGTGCAGCATCAGTGATGCCAGTTTTTCCCGAGGTCAATCTACATTCAATCGAAAATGGTTTGTCTTGTACAATCAGTAGTGGTCAATTACATTGTAGATTTATGAAAAGAAAAATCGGGTAGAAATATTTGTTTTTAATTTGGCATTCAAAAGCTATACGATTACGAACGAAAGCAGAAGTTCACAAAACAAGTTTTTGTTATGAGTACTATTACAGACACTTCAAAAACACGCTTGACGATGAGATATTAGTAACTGAAGGTTCTAACTTCCTGAAATCCAAATTCGCTGTTCCCGGGTTGTTAATTTTTTTACAAATCCTATTATTTCAAGTGTGTTCGGGTCGGGTTTCACAAGCTTCATTTAAGACTAATGTCATGAGTGTGTATGAAAATTGAATATTTAATGTCCTTGTGATCGGTCATGGTTCATACAAAACTCCAATTTTTTTATTTCGCTGACGTGGGATATGGATGCAAAGACTGATTTTTGTGGTTAACATAGTTTTTCGGTGTAAATATCTAAAGTAATTCCGCAGTACATACAGTCCAAAAGGAGTAACAAGCTTTTGTACGACACATTTCTAGATCGGGAAGATATTATGTTGGATTTAATTCGTTGATATTCTTTTCCACTCGGTTGAAAATCTCTTCAAGAAAAATTTGCAATGCCAAACAGTCAAGCATTTTTAAACTGACTGATGCACATTTTTCTAAAAGAAAGCAAATTTAAATTGTAGTCAAATCATCAAATATCGAAGAGCATTGAACATCATCGATAACAAATTTAATAAACCCATTTTGAGCGGAAATCAATAATGATTGATTGATTGATTGATTGATAACCGGCACTTACTACTCAACCATCATCAATCATTGTTTTTTTTCATTTCTGCCATAGATCTATGTATTCATTACTCTCGCGGCGTGACAACGAATACTGTATAAACGAGAAGAACTTGCTCCCTGTTGCAATGGGGGCGACCGCTACTTTTAATTCCTGTTCACCTTCCGACAGATTTCGTCCGCTGAAACAGTCCTACTGAGTGGGTAAAAAAGTAATCCACGAAGAATTGGGCAAACAACGTCTCCGACACGACGTAGCTATAATTGTTTCTTTCGTTCTATTTATTTTCTCCTTCATTTGATCCCTTAAGTAAGGTCATCTAGAAAAGCATCCATCGGTTTCTTGGCAAAGAAAATTACATTCGGGAAAAACAAGTTTTAATTTCGTCCTGAAAACCTCCGCCCTCAACGGAACCCACTTCGCTCACCGTTCGCCATCATCCAGCATTCGCCGATGTCAGGATTCGGCATTCTTCGGTTTGATGCTTTGATGGAAAATTAATTAAATTAAAAATTGCGACAACAGCAGATAGCCACTTCCGATCAGTCAGTGGAGTGGGCGAGGGCGAGAGACGAAATGTTTAGTTATGTATTCGGGGTTGTCTGATGGTAACAGAATTAGCCTCAACGCCTGCCGGCGAGATAATTCTGAGCAAATGTTTTCCTTCCTCCATGGAAAGGCTGGTTTCCTTCTAGAATAATACGAAACCTTTCGGAACTTTTGTAATAATTCAATTTCAGCCGTTGTTTCGAGTCATTGATTGAAGTCTTCAAATTTATTTGGGCGGATTGGTTGAGGTGTGGGCAGACACAAATTCTTATTGAAAGTTTTAAAGATAAGATAAACTGTAAAATAATTGAAAAATATTATTCTAAATTCATACACTACTTCATGAAGGTAAAAAAAGCAGGAGGGTAATGTCAGACTCATAATAAGATGAGGTGAATACGAATATAACCGACATGCTTTTTCTACACTTCTGAATATCGATAATCGCACATACTAATTGATTGATTGTGTGAATTTGGCATACTTGTGATGGTACAACTAAAAGTAGGAACACACGAGAGCAAAAAAATACGGGATTGTGTAGGGGACCAGACCATTTAAATAAAAAATGTAATGTTCAGAATGATTCATAAATTGAAAAATCCACAACAAATCGGTTTTGGCTATCTAGGATTTCCAAATCTAAGTTGGAAATTATTATGACATTAATTTCTATAGCTTACTTGTCAAACCCGTCTCGGAAATACAAATTTTATAGCGAATTGAAAGAATATCTACAAACCGATTTTAAGATATTTGTAAAATATAAATAACTGATAACCACTCGCCAAGCGTGAAAAAATATAGAAAAAAGAGAAGCCTATAGTTTCAAATTTGATATTAGATCAGTTCGAATAAATAAAAATAAATTTTCATGACGTTTAGACGTTGAAGTTTAACAAAAAAATATATCAACTTGTTTAAAACACAATAATAATTGTTTATACCAATACTTTCAGAGCTAATGCGAAAATATAGTTCTATTACCTTTTCTTATTCATCTTTACCCAGTAAAAGACAGACAGAAAACTGCCCCAAGACATAGCTTTAATCTTGTACGATAATAATAGCATTCAAACCTATTTACGTCCCATAATTTCGAACAAGTTATAATATAAAAAAATCAATGCATGTTTACATCTCACAAGTTTTTGACTATTCATACCATTCCGCTGGCCAACGTCGGTGCCAACCATATGTAATGACCCGCCTGTATATATTTCAATGTTATTCAAACGGAGCCAAAAAAAAAACTTTCCGCAGCACCTTAATAGAAGATCCCTTTCTATAGAAAATAAATTCAACATAAGGTGGAGCTTTGCCATCTCGCTTTACACCTTTCCATTGTACCGAAAGGCTCGTATATTTATGTTGACAATAGATTTGTTAAACCTCGCAAAACCAGTGTACCCCAGGGATATAAATCAACTCCAATGGACAAATGAACTGATAATAAATTGAGTTTTCACTTTCGTCAATTTGGGACGAAGTGAATAGAGAGAAGAAACCAGGGTTTCGTTTGGAAACCGTATGTTGTGCGAACGGTTACTGTTTTCTTTGAATGGATGAATCAAATTTACTTTTTCTTTGCAATTGACAGCGGAGAGCTGAGTATTGGTTCGGCAGAAAATAAAAGAAGTTTATGTGAAAAGATTCTAACAATTTTTATTGATGTAACATTTTCAAATGTGGTTCATGATTCCGTCTTCACTTCAACAACTTCAGTATCCTGCGGTCATCACTAGCATTGGTAATGCGTTCTTTTACTAGTGTTTCGGACATCGATATTCAGCCGTTCTATCTTACCCAACGATCGCTTCGAGTAGTGGGCTGATGCCAGATCCAACCAGAATACCGCGTCTTCGCCCTTAAGGTATTTCTTGATGAACTTCCGGCAGGCATTTCGTACTATAAATTTCTCCGTTCACTGCCAATCCGAAGCGAAAGAAGAGCGGTTCTGACACCCTCTTCTCGCTGATTGTCAGCCACAGCAGCATCTTCTTGGGGAACTTAGTGAGTGAAATAAAATTCACCTTAGAGCTCATTTCCTTCGTGGGGGAAGTACAATACGAAGTGCCCTGCCAATCGTTGCCATTCAAGGTTAGATAGGATGGACAACACCACCGCCACGTCGCGATTCGCCGAGAAAGTCGAGCTGACCATCTTATTCAGCCGCAGCCGCTGCGTCATTGCCTGCAGCTCCGAAACCAGTGAACGCGACTTCTGCTTCCTGACATGTATGTTCATGTTCGCCAGGTACTTTTTCAATGTTTGGCCGGTTGCATCGACTTCCGCACGCTTCAATGTAGCCACTTTTCCCTCGGTCTTCCTTTGGAGCTGCTTGGCACTCAAGGTTGTCGTCCCGTCCGGAACCGGACTTTCTTTCGATACTCTGATTATTATCTAATAGTGCCAAGATGTTGTAGATGCCGAAACGGGCGTATCCGGCGTCTAAACAGTGCAACACGATGTGCGTTTTCGACACGGTGGGTTGCCATTATTTGAACGCGCACACTTCTGAACGGAGTTGCTTCACTGTTTTTGCCATCACGGTTAGAGTTCGATTCACAGAGCTGTCAAATTTTTACAGCTGACTCATGGGTTACAGTGCGGCAATTGTTGTCCATTTTTTAAGGCAAACGTTATTCTGTGATCAGCCAAAAGATTCTGCAAATTTTTGTCGTGAATACGACTTACTTTACTATGGGGCGCCTTTTCAAAATTTACCCTCTGAGAGAGTGATAAGTTTTTGATCGTGAATATCTTCTGTTGTATCTAATGAATCAACATAATTCTTGCAACATGCCATCGGAAATATGATCACAATTTTATGATAAAATTTTCAGTTGCGTGACATAATCTTAAATAGTTCAAAATTAAACTTTTCTTAAATGTTTGGTACAAACGAATGTCAAAGAGGATAATTCATATGGCGCGTTTGCCTTTCTCGTATTTTGGAAGCTCATAGCTCAGTGATCTGTAGAAGGATTTATATAATCTAACTACCAATAGAATCGAAAATTTTCAACTTGAACGTGTATTGCAACAACATTGAAGTTTTTCAATAGTACACTATTGAAAAAGCTGTTTGATTTAACCCATGACAGCACCAGCCAATCAGAACGCGAGATGTCTGCATCTATACAAGAGCATCCATATAAAAGTTGAGTGCTTCATTTTTCCTACCATTTGCTGAGCATCTGTTCCCGAAACAAGACACACGAGAGCAACATCGTGGACCTGTCGTCTCACTGTTTCCCGTTCTGCGTACAGGAATTCTGAAAGGCAGCCGAAAATTCCAGCAAATTCAAATAGCACTTTTAAGTGCTAAAAATAATCATAAAGAATTAGTTGAATTTTATCGCTTTCCTACCATTTTCCGAGCAACTGTTGCCGAAACAAGGCACACACGAGAAGTTAAATTAATTTGCACCGTCACTAACACATTCAATTACGAACGGCAATGCGAAAGAGGAAGTGATGATGTTGAATACATCTTTATACTAGTACACAAATATGCCGTGCGAAAGAGTTGCCAAGTACAGATCAATATGTATTTTTTTTTGTCGTGAATTCTTTAGTATGGGACGCTTTTTGATCATGATATCTAACACATTCAATTACGACAGGACAGTAACGCTGTCTCGCAATACGAAACAGAAAATTTTGATTTAGAAACATCTTTATACTAGTATACTTTATACAAATTATTAGAACAAATGTTTTCACTTGATTTGCGCATTCTACTTTCTAGGCGTATCAGAACTGGCTAAATTTAAAGCAATCCTAAATATTTCTTTATCACAGTTATGTGGTCGTCCTGAAAAGGACGGGGTTTTCAACTCCTCGTCGTTACGGATGGACAGCTGCAGATGGCGAGGGATGATTTTCGTTTTCTTGTTGTCGCGGGCAGCATTACCAGCCAATTCCAACACTTCGGCAGCCAAGTACTCCATCACTGTCGCCAGATAGACCGGTGCACCGGAACCGACACGCTCTGCGTAGTTTCCCTTCCGGAGCAGACGATGGAGATTTTGCCAACTGGGAACTGCAGACCAGCACGGTTCGAGCGGGACTTTGCCTTGCCCTTAACTCTTCCTCCTGTGTGCGTGTTTCCGCGTGAAAATTCCACAAGAAGCTGTTAACCGTTAGACAGCCAGTTCAGTATTACTGACTGCCGCTCTACTAACTCTCTCTTTTATATCGTCTCACTGTTTCCCGTTCTGTGAAGGGGAGGTCCGTACACCGCTACCAGTATAAATTGAAATGTGATGTGAGAAATAGCGTCATTTGAGTTAAAGCAGCTACTCTGTACGTACGAGACACCGTCAGAACGATGGCACCGTAAACAGGTAGAAAAGCAGATTTGTACCGTCACTAACACATTCAATTACGAACGGCAATGCGAAAGCGAATGTTGAACACATTTTTATACTAGTATGGGACCGTGTAAAAATATGCCATGCGAAACAGGGTTGCCATATAAACAGGTTAATCTCTTTTATTATTATTATTATTATTATTATTATTATGATTATTATTATTTTTTTTATTATTATTATTATTATTATTATTACTATCATTATTATTATTAGAATAACTCTTGCATAGCGAAGATCGTCGATACATTTCAGACCAGCCCATTGCAATTGTCTCGTACTGAAATTTCGAGAAGAATCAGATATCTTCGAACTTTGTAGCATCAATAAAAATAAACTACAAATTTGTCGTACCTAGCCTGCTATATTAGCAAATTATAAAAGAATTGTTTCAAGTTTGGAATATATAGTTGTAGAATAGTAGCTGTTTAATGTAACTAATCTGTATTTTAATGTAGGTGCATCGCTTCAAACTCTATTAGTGAAAAAGAGGAAAGCTTGCACAATTCATACAATCAATCAACTAACTGATATTCGGAAAAGTGATGGGAGCGTATCAGTTTTTGTCGTGAATACGACTTACTTTACTATGGGGCGCCTTTTCAAAATTTACCCTCTGAGAGAGTGATAAGTTTTTGATCGTGAATATCTTCTGTTGTATCTAATGAATCAACATAATTCTTGCAACATGCCATCGGAAATATGATCACAATTTTATGATAAAATTTTCAGTTGCGTGACATAATCTTAAATAGTTCAAAATTAAACTTTTCTTAAATGTTTGGTACAAACGAATGTCAAAGAGGATAATTCATATGGCGCGTTTGCCTTTCTCGTATTTTGGAAGCTCATAGCTCAGTGATCTGTAGAAGGATTTATATAATCTAACTACCAATAGAATCGAAAATTTTCAACTTGAACGTGTATTGCAACAACATTGAAGTTTTTCAATAGTACACTATTGAAAAAGCTGTTTGATTTAACCCATGACAGCACCAGCCAATCAGAACGCGAGATGTCTGCATCTATACAAGAGCATCCATATAAAAGTTGAGTGCTTCATTTTTCCTACCATTTGCTGAGCATCTGTTCCCGAAACAAGACACACGAGAGCAACATCGTGGACCTGTCGTCTCACTGTTTCCCGTTCTGCGTACAGGAATTCTGAAAGGCAGCCGAAAATTCCAGCAAATTCAAATAGCACTTTTAAGTGCTAAAAATAATCATAAAGAATTAGTTGAATTTTATCGCTTTCCTACCATTTTCCGAGCAACTGTTGCCGAAACAAGGCACACACGAGAAGTTAAATTAATTTGCACCGTCACTAACACATTCAATTACGAACGGCAATGCGAAAGAGGAAGTGATGATGTTGAATACATCTTTATACTAGTACACAAATATGCCGTGCGAAAGAGTTGCCAAGTACAGATCAATATGTATTTTTTTTTGTCGTGAATTCTTTAGTATGGGACGCTTTTTGATCATGATATCTAACACATTCAATTACGACAGGACAGTAACGCTGTCTCGCAATACGAAACAGAAAATTTTGATTTAGAAACATCTTTATACTAGTATACTTTATACAAATTATTAGAACAAATGTTTTCACTTGATTTGCGCATTCTACTTTCTAGGCGTATCAGAACTGGCTAAATTTAAAGCAATCCTAAATATTTCTTTATCACAGTTATGTGGTCGTCCTGAAAAGGACGGGGTTTTCAACTCCTCGTCGTTACGGATGGACAGCTGCAGATGGCGAGGGATGATTTTCGTTTTCTTGTTGTCGCGGGCAGCATTACCAGCCAATTCCAACACTTCGGCAGCCAAGTACTCCATCACTGTCGCCAGATAGACCGGTGCACCGGAACCGACACGCTCTGCGTAGTTTCCCTTCCGGAGCAGACGATGGAGATTTTGCCAACTGGGAACTGCAGACCAGCACGGTTCGAGCGGGACTTTGCCTTGCCCTTAACTCTTCCTCCTGTGTGCGTGTTTCCGCGTGAAAATTCCACAAGAAGCTGTTAACCGTTAGACAGCCAGTTCAGTATTACTGACTGCCGCTCTACTAACTCTCTCTTTTATATCGTCTCACTGTTTCCCGTTCTGTGAAGGGGAGGTCCGTACACCGCTACCAGTATAAATTGAAATGTGATGTGAGAAATAGCGTCATTTGAGTTAAAGCAGCTACTCTGTACGTACGAGACACCGTCAGAACGATGGCACCGTAAACAGGTAGAAAAGCAGATTTGTACCGTCACTAACACATTCAATTACGAACGGCAATGCGAAAGCGAATGTTGAACACATTTTTATACTAGTATGGGACCGTGTAAAAATATGCCATGCGAAACAGGGTTGCCATATAAACAGGTTAATCTCTTTTATTATTATTATTATTATTATTATTATTATTATGATTATTATTATTTTTTTTGTTATTATTATTATTATTATTATTACTATCATTATTATTATTAGAATAACTCTTGCATAGCGAAGATCGTCGATACATTTCAGACCAGCCCATTGCAATTGTCTCGTACTGAAATTTCGAGAAGAATCAGATATCTTCGAACTTTGTAGCATCAATAAAAATAAACTACAAATTTGTCGTACCTAGCCTGCTATATTAGCAAATTATAAAAGAATTGTTTCAAGTTTGGAATATATAGTTGTAGAATAGTAGCTGTTTAATGTAACTAATCTGTATTTTAATGTAGGTGCATCGCTTCAAACTCTATTAGTGAAAAAGAGGAAAGCTTGCACAATTCATACAATCAATCAACTAACTGATATTCGGAAAAGTGATGGGAGCGTATCAGTTTTTTCGTATTCACGACATCCTGTTATGTCTCTGACATTACCCATCCACCTTTTTAAATTAGATTTTGAAGAAATCTTCGAACTAAGTCACAATGTCTACCTCGGTCCATTTTCAGTTTCAAATACTTACTTTTCTTCACAGACAGTCGTAAATTATTGTCATTTTTCATAAACAGCAACAAAAGTATTTGGAATTTCAGATTTACATTAAATACGCGGAGAAATGAAGCATGTTTAAAATAGTAAAACTGTTAACAGATTTTTAAATTGGATTTATGATTAATTCTAACTAGAATATGATTGTTTTGAAATAATCCCTCCCATCAACATGAAGAATGTTTCCTGTTTGATTTGAATCAAAATTTCGGTGTGGTCAAATGGAAAGAATATTTTGTCGGATGATTCTATTGTTGAAATGAACTAACTATTTATTACATGTCAACCAAAGTTAAATTTATGTTATCGGCAATGTCTGTGTAAATTCAATCCTGCTATTACTGAAATTGCAAAACGGGAGAAAATGCACCACACCAGTGTCAAAAATATTATCGAGAAGTTCGGTAAGACCCTTTCCATGAAGGATTTGCCCCGATCCGGTAGGAAAACGGGACCCAGCCAGCCCGGCCGGGACTTAAAAGTGGTTGAGTACATCAGGAAAACCCCATCGGCGTCGACGCGGTATTTGGTCAAGCAGTTCAACACCAGCATCGGGATGATTCAACGGATCAGAGCTCGGAACTCCCTGAAAACGTACAAGAAACAGAAGGTGCCGAAAAAGTCCCTGGTACAGCAAGTTCAGGCCAAAACAAGAGCGCGAAAACTGTATAACCGGATTCTACAGAATAAAGACGGATGCATCCTGATCGACGACGAAACCTACGCCAAGGAAGACTCTCGAGAGCTGCCCGGACCGCAATATTATACGAAATCGGTGTACCAGGACCTGGACGACGCTGACACCACGATGGCGATGGAAAAGTTTGGGCAGAAGGTGTTGGTCTGGCAAGCAGTTTGTACCTGTGGTTTGCGGTCGTCGATTTTCATCACGAAGGGCACAATTAACGCCAAGGTGTACGAGGAAGAATGTTTGAAGAAGAGAATGCTGCCACTGTACAGAAAGCATGAGGCTCCTCCTCTTTTCTGGATCGTATTTGGCTTCAGCCCACTACGCCAATTCTGTTCTACAGTGGTTGTCAAAAAATAAAATACAATTCGTGGAAAAGGACATCAACCCACCGAACTGCCCGGATCTTCGGCCAATTGAAAGGTATTCGGCAATTGTCAAGCGGCACTTTCGGAAGGAAGGTACAAAACAAGCAGGAGCTCAAAAAAACTACAAGGATCAGCCCCATGGTGTTGTTCGAGCCGTTGATGTGGAACAAGGCAACCAAAATTTCTAATGATTGACATTTTCAATTAATCGTCACACTTTTGAATCCGCAAATGCACAAGAGTCTGCTTAGATTGATCCTTATTAGGAATCAACACCGAACACGCGAACCCAGAATATAGACTCTTATTTATCGTGATTTGTATTTGTTTCGTAGCCGACGAAATTACATCAATAGCCCAAATGTATACAATTAAATGTTTGTACATGCTTGCGATACGGATATCGATATTTAAGCTTCTCTTCACCAAGCTTGTGCTCAAGTTTTGTATGCAAGCAATTATTTTTATAGCGTTTCTCTACCATTACTACCATTTTGCGATTTCGGTTGAAGCGATAAAATATTTCTCATTATCAATCGAGTTCATCTTATATAAATTAGAAATTAGTCTTATGCACTCAAAATTTACCCTGGGGTAGTTGTCAATTTCTCAGGCGAAACGACATAACATGGGATTTCATCCAATCTTGCATGACACAAGATCAGAGCATACCAATAAAAGCTTCAAATCGTTTATGGCGCTTTTTATCTTGCTGTGTAGCAACAACCTACCTCTAGCAAGCTACGCATAAGACTGAAACGTTAGCTATAATTTCGCTTCTATTTGTAGATTCGCGTGCTTCCAACAGCTTTGCTTTTTGCTTCGATTGACCAATCAGAGCGCTGCTTTCTCTTTGATATATCGCTTACTCCTTCAAAACCGTCGACTATGGCAGGGAAATCCGGTATGCCGGAGATTTTTTGCAGCCAAAATAGGACACTGCTAGCTATTAGTCAACATTTCAATGATATAAAATTGAAAATACATGGCTATGAACATTCAAATCAATACGTAGAAATATTTCCAATCAAATGGTGACATAATATTAATAGTTGATACAAAATTGACTGAGCTGTAATTGTTCAAAACCTGACCACATTTCCACGTGTATTTTTCTTGAGTTTCTAGTTTGCACCGCTATATAGAAAACAAAAATGTGTTCCACATTAAAAAAAACTGGACAGCAACCACCAGGAAAGTCACAAAAGTAACTGTGCAGAGTTTAATGAAGAATGTCAAGTCCAAAGTGCGAGCGTTTCACAGAAACTAGGATTTTGTTCAATATAATCAGTGAAAAATGTAATTTTTCTACAATATATCGAAAACTAATGTCAAAATATGTTTTTTTTTGCTTTTTTATTCAATAATCAATGCTGCTAACTACTTTTCGATGCACTCCTCATATACCAGTATTTTCATTTCATTTACCTGGTCTCAAGACTCGTTTTCATTTGTGGATATACATGCCGAATTGACAAATGTACAACATTGGTTTCACACACCAAACCTCCTGGCAGTGCCATCTTACGTAAAATCAAGGAAGTTTATTTCTAAAATAGAGACATAAAAACATTGTTCTTGTTCTAACTTAAAACAGTTTCAGATTCTCTTTATTGATGGTTTTTCCCTATAAATGAGATAGGCAAAAATTATACTAAAAATCGATTTTAAACTCCACTCACCACCAGTGAGATGCATAGATTTCACAGACAAAATCTAACAATTTTACAAATAGCATCCAATAAATAAACTTAGTCAAAAAAATAGATCAACTCTCTATGGACAAGCAATGTAAAAGGCTATAAACTGTTTGAATCTTTTTGCTAGACCAGTTTTTATTCAAACGTTTACTGGCAAACATCCCGTTCCACCGCCCACTTTCTTCAGGAACCCTTGGAGCGCTGAGGAATGGAGTCGAAAAAAGGAATCAATTTCATTTCCTTTGGATGGCACCTGTTGACAAATTGTTCCCTAATTCGTTTGAACAAGTAAGGCTTCTCCAACCAAACACTCGTTCTTTCTCTCGTATTCCACCAAGTCAAAGTCAGACACCCCGTCAGCCGGTATCAAAGGACCGACAAAACCGGACTGTTTGTGGGATCGATTCGGATTTCAAAACTACCCGACCAATCAGCTCAGGTCGCCGGAGAAAGGTCCAGCATTGCGTGCCCCAGTTGATCGTTTGTCAGCCGAAAGGTACATTCGTTCGTTCGTCCGTCTGTCCCATCGCATGGGGTTGAAATAATAAGGAAAGTTTTTTTTTGTGTTCTCCTGTCTAACGAATAGATGTCATCCGCCCAGAATGGATTATGTACAGCGGTAGAGAATTTTAGACGTTTTCTAAATGTGGGTAATAATTTATTTTGCAATGATTAAATCCTATAAGCTTCGTGACCATTTTACCTGAATGATAAATATCCGAAGTCTTCGTAAGCACTTTTCAGACTTGTCGTCCCCATCATCACTAAACCAAATGGGAAACGGATGCATGAATAGCGAATGAGTATAGTAAAAACCGTTCGGTATTTATAGCAAAAACTCATTTTCCGAACAAAAGGCTTAGCATGTTTCTCGAGGGTGTACACAAGTTTATCATTACCGCCTTCCAGTCCTCGATTTCAATTTTCACTTAGGGAAATCCTATCAAAATATAAGATATGTATATGCGTAACGTGCATTGGCGTCGAGTCGGTAAACCTGATTTACCATCATCGAAACATTTTTCTTCCGTACTTCCGTGCATTACGTTTCAGTTGTAGGCGAGAAGCTTCCTTCAAATTCTACCCAAGCCACAATTCCACGGAAGGCTTCGAGCAAAGTAATTTACTGACAATGAAATTTTCGCAGCCCTCCGGCCTACGCTCATGAGTGGTTGTAACGTTGGTTGTACAACATGGCGAAGAATAAATCACTGCACGGATATGTGTATTAAGCAAATGTCAAACGAAGTGCTTCGGTGCGATGGTGGAAACTTTGGTTCGTTCTCGCATAAACAAGTTTGCCGACATAGAGCTTCGCTAAGAGAACCTCTGTAGCAATTTAAATCGGTCTAAATGCTTCTCTGCTACTTCTCTTGCTACGGTGGCGCTGCTCGAGTGAAAATTTATAAGCCGTTTTTTTTTATTCGTCCACGAAACTCAACTTTTTCGCTTAGCTGCTGTCATCGTTTTATGCTTGTAAGAGCAGATTTAAAAACTAATAATTCATTCTTTGCGTCATCCACGTAGGGCTGCGACGGAATAGGATATAATCCGAGAAAGAATTTTACACGTTTAAATGTGAAGGTCGTTCAACGATGAAGAGTATACTTGAACCATTTTTTTATTCAATCAGTTTTACAGGTTATATTACCAGGACAAAAGCATTATTTAACCTACCGTACAGTCCAGTGTAACAAAGTTCTTTTGAGTATGAAGAATACGTCTTCATCTGAAGACTCTAAGGCATTTTAAACCTGCCTCCACCAGATCAAACAATCTTGCTAGCCTTCCGATAAGCTTCCCTATTACCCAATTTCCTGTAATTAGTTTTCTGTCAGAGTGTACAAGTCACACGAAGTGTCAAGACGCATGGAGTTGGTTACCTTTGATCGATGTAAACCAATCAAATTACAAAAATTTGACTGAATCTATTATCAGCGCGTCAGTAAACATTTTGCTTTAAAATATGGGTCAATTTTGATGTGAATAAGTCTTACTTCACTATCGGGTGACTTTTCAAAATTCGCCCTGCGAAAGAATGGGTAGAATTTCATCGTGAATATCTCAAGTTGTACGTAAGGGAACAATATATTTTTTTCTCTATATCATCAGAAATATGATCAGCAATTCATAATCAAATTTCAGATAACCAAAACTCAAAACTTAGGTATTCTCCAGCTTGTGGAAACAATGAGGGAAACTCATCAAGCTTGCCTGCCTTTTTCACACTCGAACGACGGTTTTGAGGTACTCAGGCTGTCAGATAATCCCGATGTTCAAATGGACGAGTATAAAAGTTCGTCGTGGCGAGGACCTCCCATCAACAGCAGCAAAAAGACCTTATGCATGATGCAAAGCCTCAAAAGCTCAGATAGCGCACTCATTCACTTTTTGAGCGGTTGCCTTCTCAACCAGTAGCTGCAACAACAGGCTATCGGCTACTCCATTTAGCTTACTGGATATTCAGAGTTTGGTATCAGAACCCTCTTAGAAAAAAACGTTCAACGGTGGTCCTTCATTGGTCCAATACGTTGAATCATTGGTCCAATGAAAGTCCAATCAATCGTTCAATGGGAGGCCAACACGGGACCCTCGTTTGCCGATATTGAAACAGACCGTTGAACCGAATGCCATTTTTTTCGTTCAGCAAACCCGGCAGACAGAGGTCCATTGTTGAACCATTTTTAACATGAGGATTTGGAGCCCCGTTGGACTAGTTTTACTGCAGAATTTCTGAAGTTTTTTCCACTTATTTGTTTAAACTAACACTACATACCTGCACAATACTTCTACTTCACGTAGAATAACAACAAATTTTCATTCTATGTAAAGGTAACACTTTAAATCTAGAAATTATAACAAAATAAACTGGCAGCCCCAGCAGCGTTTTATCTGTGTTTCAAATATAGAAAAAATAGAACGGCAGTGTATATCAGTTTTAAATTTGACAGTAGAACTGGTCGAAAAAATAAAACTAAAACGATTTGCTGGGGATACGTTTGTTTCAGTTCCATTTACATTATAGACCACTCATATGAATCTTGCAGCTGCTGAATTTGCTCTAAGACTAGAACTGGATACTACATTAGATTTTGGAACTTAAACTAGTTCCTTAATTTGTGTTCGAAATTTGAATCCAGAATTCTGAGTTTAGGTTTCAACTTCAAAGTTCTGGAACGAAATTCAAGATATCGACCGTCCCACGACAAAAGGGCCTAACTGCAAATGACAGTTTCTCTCTGTTTACTTTTTCTTTCACGATTTACTGAACTGATTTTATATTTGACGCTTTACTCTTCGCAAAACTTTCAAGGTAAAACTACAAGCTTTCGATTTATATTGGAAACTTTAGAGAATTCGCAATAATGGCTCCGTAATAATCAAAAGAGAAAATAAACAAGGAGAGGCTCTCATTTTCAGTTAGGCCCTTTTGTCGTGGAACTATCGATATGAACACAAACGAATTTCCAGACATCGATAGTCCCACGACAAAAGGGCCTAACTGCAAATGAGAGCCTCTCTTTGTTTACTTTCTCTTTTGATTATTACGGAGCCATTATTGCGAATTCTCTAAAGTTTCCAATATGAATCGGAAGATAGTAGTTTTACCTTGAAAGTTTTGCGAAGAGTAAAGCGTCAAATATAAAATCAGTTCGGTAAATCGTGAAAGAAAAAGTAAACAAAGAGAAACTATCATTTGCAGTTAGGCCCTTTTGTCGTGGGACGGTCGACATGACAGTCATGATCTTTTTTCGGCGCACATCTACGGTCTCCCACGAAACTGGCAACAATGGTGATAAACTGGTTGCACTGTTGAGTTCCCATCATAACATTTATAACACAAATGTCAAACCGTGAGAACCTTTCGATTCGTTAGCTCATTTGTATTGAGATTTTATTGTACACTTAATATTTTATTTGTTTTGATGTAATCAGCTAACACCAGAGATGCCAGGTAAAAATTTCAAATATCTGCAGACAGGGTCTGTTAATCTGAAAAAAAATCTGCAGTCAGAAGTATGTCTTGCTGGCAGCAATTTATCTATAAAGTCTGACACGCAAAACTGACTTGGCGAGCAAAAAAAAAAAAGGTCCCGGAAATTTCAAAAGACTGTAAATATAGACGAAAGTCTGTGAGAATTTCAAAAATCTGCAAAAGTCTGCGAGAATTTCAAAAGTTTGTAAAAGTCTGCACAACAAAAAATGTCTGCAGCACTATACCCTAAATCTGCAGATTTACAGACAAATCTGCAGACCTGGCATCTCTGGCTAACACCATGATCTCTCATGGGGGACGGGTATAGTGTGATGCACTGAAATGAAAATCTTACTTATATTCATCAGATTTGTCATATGAATCGTATGCAGAAAATAATTCATAGAGGTTATATGAAAACTTATAATCTTCAATTAAAGTGTACGTTAAATCTAAATAGACGTTAGCATAATAAAAGTTATAAGAATATTCCATATAATATATATTGAAATCCGATGAAACCTAACTCGTTACATAATTTATATTCATTGGATGTGTCTTATGAATCGTACGCGGATGGCATTTGACAAAAAGCATATGACAATTTGTGACCTTTAATGGAACTCTACATTAAATCTAAATGATGTTCAATAAATTTTATATCTTCATAATCTTTATGATATTGATAAACATAGTTATGCGAAAAGTCGATGAAACTTAAGCCAATATAATTCTAATATTCAACTTATAATTTTCATTGGAAGCGTACATCAAATCTGCAACAAGGAAGAAAACGAGACAGCTGAAGAAAATAACAACAAATAGATCGCACTGCTTGAAGTTGAAGAAAGAGTTGTGTCCTCGATATTCATCGACTGCTCCAGACAGTATTTTAGGAAGTTCTGTTATTTGAAATCGCAGACAAGACATCTCATTCAACTTCGTTCAAAGATATGCCCCTGAAATAAATATCCGGTACGTTTCATTACTCTGTCTGACTAGTATGAGGATTTAAATGTTTCATTTATAGTTTCTGGATCCCACGTCTCCTCCGCAAATATCAGGAGGTGCTCCTTTACAGAACTGATGACTAGTACATCTTGAATCCTCGAAAAAAGGAATAGTTTCTGATTATCAGCTTTTCGGAGTGCATCTGATTCGTCTGGTGACAGTAAATATACGATGAAATCAGCCAGTCCCAAAGAAGTAAGTGTAGTTGAAATATTAAAATAATATTTTATTATGAAACTCTTTATATACGAAAAATATAGCAATAAGTTTTTGATAAGACAATTATTTTTATTGTTGTTTTTGATTCCCTTAAGCACCATAATCCCAGCATTTTTTTTTTCAATTTGAATCTTATAGGTATCACTTATTCAATCTAATAGCAATCATTTGATCTATATATAACTGCTATATAGAACTGGGATGACCTCCATTAAAAGTTATATAGAAATTTTATAAAACTAGTCATATGGTATAGATAAACCTATCTATATTAATTCGAAATGAATATATTACGCGCTTCATAAATTGTTTTAATGTATGTTGTGTGGATATCTAGTAATGATTATAGGGCGTGCCAATAAATTTGACTCAGACTGGAAATTTCATTCATTATATGAAAATCTTGTAAAAATAACGTTACGAAGAGTTTTATGTTTCATAAGATTATCTTATATTTTTGACATGATGTTTAATAAACTTTGTGGCTATCATTGGAAACGCTAATAGTGAAAAATCATTAGAATATCATATAATGTGAAAATGAAAATTTAGCTCAGTGTGGGTAAGTCGATACCTTTCACGCAGCCCGCCTGGGTTCGGTTCCTAACCCCGCACATAGGGTCAGAAAGTTTTTCTGGCCCGAAAAGGTGAATGACATTAATGTTAAAGCCTCTATAATTGAAACAAAAAAAATGATCTCTCGTGTATTTAAATTAATAGCGAGAGGACAGTTTACAGCAGATATGAATTATAGCAGTTAAATGGGAGTTACATTGTATCCTTCTCGCGTTGGAAGAAAAGGTAGCTCGGAATTCCAAGTGCTAACACAGTAGATTTTCGACGTTCCATTATGTACTACGAAAAAGTCAGAGTAGATTGCATAAATGTTAAAAAATCAAAATCTACGGTTGACGAGTATATGGAAGAAATGAGCATGATGACCTGGCTTTGGATGCCCATTTTTCGTGCTTTTCAGTTTTTTTCGTTTTACGATCCGTTTTGCTAAACTTGTTGGTTATTTTTAACAATTGTCTTTTTATATTATGGTATCGAAATGAGTGACAATGTTGACATTTGATTCTGCCCTACTCATGGCACACTTTAATCGAAATGATAACAATGCAATTAATCTCATTTTAGAAAGTACCGGGTACGAACCAGAATTTTTTAAATTATTGTAGGCACATACATGTCTTTATTATTTATCGTTGATATGAATTTTAAAACTTGTTCGCCGCGATCTTTCACTACGTTTCGGAACGATAACAAAATCCTTCTGCTTGTTATAGAAATATTCCAACTACAACAATTTTAACACTTATCACACGATTTCCCTAAGTGTTAAAGACAACTTTATTTCCATGTCGCATAAATCACACGAGAATTCGACCGGAATAAAACAAAAATAAACTTGAAATTTCAACCAACAGCAAAACAAAAAATCTAGCGTGAAGTGAATGTTGCTCCAAAAAATTGTGGCTCATGTGAAAGCGGAACCCAAATCATGGTGGCACCTTGTTTCGATCGTGGTGACACCTGCAAGTGTTCGCCACGCTTATTGAGCAAATTTTACACACAGTTCTTATGTGAGCCTGTATATCTGTTTTCTATGGTAATACGAATGATTCCGATATACGGAAAAGTAAAAGAAACATTTCAGTTTTATTCGTATTCGCGTCCGCCAGTTATACCTGTTATGCCCATGCGCCTTTCCCCCCCCCCCCCCCCCCCCCCAGCTTTGTCTGCGTGATGCACTAAATGCGGGGATTCGGGGGAATTAAATATAAATAAATATATTACTTTTTTGACTAATAAAAAAGAGCAGTTATTACTTCCGATTTATTTTGCCTTTGCTCATTCACTTGGATTTCCCTAAACAGTAATTAGACATTCCTTCCAATGATGATGATATTGTGCAATTCAGGTTTCCAGAAATTCCTGTAACTCAAAACCATGATGTCTTATTAAGTTCGTGTTTTTTTTCGAGAAAATGTTTCGGGGTTTCTAGACCTATTAGATCATTGACAAAATATGTCCTTCAATATCTCCCAGGTAGTGCTAGTGAGTATGCAATCTATTATTAAGTACCTTAAAATCAGAACTGTTTTCTACAGTGGTTTTTTTCGAACAATTTTTCAAAAAGTTTGTTTTTGGATACACAAATAGAAAACTTTTTCTCTATGGGACGCTAGCAAACCTTTAA
The DNA here is from genome assembly GCF_030247185.1 of Malaya genurostris. NCBI lineage: Eukaryota > Metazoa > Arthropoda > Insecta > Diptera > Culicidae > Malaya > Malaya genurostris. Next base: position 27,330,911 of record NC_080570.1, read on the forward strand.
AATATTCAAATGAATTAACTATTGACATCTGAAATCTGAGAGTTTTGATGAAGTAAAACCTCGGATTTCTTTAAAAATTCAGAGTAGGTAATGTCAGAGATATTAACTGATTTTATACCGTTTGATCATTTAAGATTTTGTAGTCTTGAAAAAGACTACCATTCGGTTTCGGAAGATTGCGTTTGTATTCTAGGAATTAGAGCGGCAGTTTAAAACAGTTTTCTAAATAAGTTCTTTATGTTACTTTTGGGGTTCCACCAGCAGATGGATGACGCAATCGCTCTTGTTTGATACGAAACTCAAACTGTGCACGTCCAACAGCAGCGATATGCTCACATAAGATCTTGTTGTTGTTTTTTTGCGTTTAGGCTTGAGGAACGGAGCCTCGTATTCGCCACTGACTGAAGCACCAGTTGAATAATGACAGGTGTATTGTAAAATTTAAAAAATGCATCCAGGTGAGCATTGAAAAGAAAGACCTAGTCCTACGTCAAAATATTTCCGTTCTGTGTATAGTTGTAAATAATGCTATGGGTCTTTTGCTACGTTCAAACGTCGTTGACGAAAGCACCCAGTCTATGATATTCTATTGATGAAATCTCATAATAGACTCACGGAATAGCATCAGATAGGAGCTTGTGAGCACCTTTCGACGATTATAAATTATTGAGAAGCCGGAAAGGTTCGTGGGTGAATTACCATTACCATTGCGAAAATAAACAATTTATGACATTTAAAGTCCAGACAAATGAAAGCTTATGGGTGAATAAATTAGAGCATCAATCGTCTCACATTTTTGTACAATTATATAACAGAATTATACTTCGTGCGCATTGGAGCAAACCCTTTTTGGAAAGCCTCAGAAAAGAAGGGAATAGCAATCTTAAACTTTAGGAGTTTTAGATTTTTAGTTTTTCTTGTTTCGAATGTCTAGTTGGTACAGTGAAATCGTCGCAATTCCAGAAGTCTTCAGACCGAATTTCATAATTTAAAACAACCTCGATTTCAACGGCCTTGAAACAATCTCGAGTCCGGCTAGCTGTATTTTTACTTAAAGGGGAGGGGAGGGTGGTGGGCAAATTTCTGGAGGTCGGTAGTAGACTATTTCATAAACTCGAACAGGCTACCCATGAACACTATAGCATATAAATAGCAGCCAGTTATTATGCGAAACCCCATGCCCGTCTGTCTGTATGCAAAGTTCGGCTTCAAAACGGTTTGCATCTGAATAGAAAGTTGAAATGTGTGAACCAGATAGTAAAAGCCAAAATTGAATAACATACAAATAAACACATCTGCTTTGAGCACGAGATACGGACTGTATTTGGATGGATTATGCGATTTCCCGAGTGCATATAGGATATGGAAATGCTTCTACTCGGAAAGGAACGGATTTGGTTAACGTGATGTGGTTGACTCCAGTTTGGGATAGAATAGGTGTTATTCGAATTATTTCTGCTTGTGCATTATTACAGAACAGCTTCAGTATTTTCAAAGAGCTTCAGTTCAGCTAATCCACGAGAAACAGACAAGTAACATGACAGAATAATAATATGCATTATCGGACTTCAAAGTCACTCTGTTAATCGTTTATTCCTTTATAGTAATAAATTTTAATTATGAGGTAAGGTTTAAGGAGATACAACTCTAAACTTTGTCTGAATTTAAATAAGATTTAACGGGTTTAGCAGAGAATGTGCGAGATTGGGTGAGATTATTGCAGATTAGATCAATTCATTTGTATGAGTTAGTCCATGGAGTAGCTCTGATATCATCTTAAGCTCATTTTTTTTTTTTTTCAAATTTCGTAGCTAGCGGATTATGTTGAATAGCGAAACATTCGAAAACAAACTACCAGACAAACAGCAAAACAAGTTTTGAGTTGATTTTCAATGATTAATTGTGTTTCTTGTTCCCTTTAACATTTTCCCTCTTAATATCTCGAAATCAGCCGATTCCTAGTAACTGTCAAAGATTAGCAAAGGATGGCTTTCTTCTACTGTAAGGTTTGTTATCAAATATTTTAAGAGAGTACAATATAATTTCGATGTGCGTTGAACAGATCAAGTAGCTTATTTACCGTGGGTTTGGGATTCTACACGCTCATTGAACATAACTCAAAAATATATGACTAGCCACTTAATTTATTAAAAAAGTGCACGTAGTCAAAACTTGAGTTTCTTCGTGTTTACATATTTTTTGAAGATGCCATAAGGAATAAAGATGTCAAAATTTGAGTAATATTTGATCAAAACAGAAAAATGTTCATTACCTAAAAAATTAAGTGATTTTAACTCGAAATTTGAGATCTTTGAACGAACAACATAACGGTTAGATTTTTTTTCACTCAAATAGTTGAGAACTTAATGCTTACTCTATAACGCATGAGTAGAAGTGAGAGAACTCATGACCTGAGTTAATTTTAATCAGATCAGAACTCAAATGCTGACAAATTGCTTCAGTTTTTGGATTTGAGTCCAATGAGCGTGTAGGTAAAGTCGTTCTTTCTTTTAAATGGAAAGCTAAAAAAAGCAATTGATTGACCGGTTTGAAGCAAACAAAGCCCGGTGCAGAGTCTGGATAACACTCATCAAGCCATTTTTTTGATATCGGCGGTACTTTTTTTCATCAAAAAGTAGTGTTTCATCAACACACGAAATTCCTTTTTTTCCATTTTTTTCACAATAACAAAAGTAGCTTCACTCAAAATGCAATATCTCACAAACTAATAATCAGGCAGCTGTCAAATTTATACACGTATCTTTTGAAGGTTGGTACTAACTGTAAATGGTATGGATTTAATTCTAGTGGCGCCCTCTCATAGAAACGATACGAACTTTTCAGCCGATCTGTTAAGCAATTTTGTGCTTTCAAAATTTATATTGAAAACAACTATGATTGATGATTCATGGTTTCAAAAGCCGGATCTAGAAATGGCTATGAAAAACGACGTATTCTTGCATACCTAAATTCGATAAGAATATTCCGAGAATGAAAATGCACTGAACTGCAAGAAGTATTTTTTTATTCAAATGTACGAAAACTCAACGCTTACTGTAATGAATGAATATATGCGATAGAACTCATGGTCTCAAATCCATACTCAAATTTTGACAAATTTTTCCGGTTAAACCATGAGTTATGTTCAAAGAGCGTGTAGAATTTGTGACGGCAAAACGAAACCACCGAATATCTACATAAATTTCATTGCAATATTTAACCCACTATTCAAATGACAGTTGGTGTTGACTTCGATCAACTTTTCATGGAAATAATAGTGCTTATCTTTGATAAGGATGCAACATCAAAGCCTACAAATAAACACTGCACAAAAACACATTACAAGTCTGTCGAGTTTTCCAACATTTACAGAATCATAAAATGATTACGATAAATTCCTGTGAATCATGCCATGTCGGTTGTGGTGGAACAGATTGAAGCAGTTGGAAATGGCCTATTTCTGACCAACACATAATCCGCAACAGTTCACGAAGTACATGGAACAGAGCATTTCAGCGTTGAGTTTTTTGTTCTGGAAATTTCACATTTTTCCATGTGAGATATGAAAAAAAACACACAAAAACAGAACATAATCTGTTCAGTATGTCCGCTTGGGGAATCGGTGGATTTTCCTAAATGGTAACATTGTTACATTTATGTTCCAACGGTGTTTATGACAATTGCATTTGTAAAGGCAGGAAAAAATTATTTATTTTAACCAAAATCTTCCATTTTTTTAATTGAAATTACGAAATTTAATCAACTCGGCATGGGATCAAAAATCATTATGCACGTTGAAAAATCTAGACTATTTTAAACAACAAAGCGATTAGTTACCCATCATAATATAAAAAAGGCGGGCGGGTAATGTCCGAGCCATAACTGGTTTGACGAATTTTCTCTTCGCGTGACTCTTATTGCAAAACGGCATATCGATTTCTTACACATACTGGAAATTTCACATGAATGTCTCTATTTTCTGTGGCATAGCTATACTTGAACCATCAACACCTCCAAGCTAACGAGTCGACAATTTCAGCTCGAAACATTGGTTGAAGAAGCCTTCCGAAGTTTCAAACGTTATAACTTTCCGTTCTGCTTTCAAGACTAACCGATTGATGGATTTTGTAAATCTCAATTGATACTAAAAGGATGTTCATTTTGTGTACTTTTCTCGGGTACGCTTACCCTTCCCTATCGACTATCCACTGTCCTTCCAGGTCATTCAGCAAACATGTTACCCATATGTTTCGTTTGCTTTCCGACGCTGGTGTGATCAGTGGTCCCGTGTATTTTACCCCAAAGGGATACATTTTGTGATTCGCTTGTACGTTTTGACTCCCTGTTACGGGATACATTCACTGAAACCACCTATGAAAAGGGCTTTGGGGCCGGTTGAATTGAATTCTATTCATGCCATCCGTTTTCGATGCCCTAGGGATCTTTTCACGGTATATATTTCAAACACTTCGAACGAATCTCATTCTGTTTATCCGAATGAACTTTTTTCCGGGCTATCTCAATTGAATCGCGACAACAACGGTATTCGTGTCGGACTGAGTAGTAAAAAAAGAAACGGGTTCGATACATTTTTTCAACTGATATTCAACGACATCAATGTATGTATGTGTGTATATGACAAATAATGTCAAATAATTCAAACAAATAATCTCACCAACCCATAAAAAATTTCAGAATTTTATCCATAATCCAGAATAAATTTTATCCATAATGCAGAATAAATTTTATCCATAATCCAGAATAAATTAAAAAATTCTTCTAAAGTGGAAAATGACTTTTCTCGCACTAAAATTAATTTTTCGCTTGAACCAATGACGTTGTAAATAGATTATAAATGATTTTACAAGTGAAAATTGGATTTCCCTTGTATTTTGACAGATAAACATGCAATCATTATCCTCGCACACGTACGCCTCTAGCTGCGAAACACAACGTTAGATGCCATTAATTGACGATACTCTCCAAATCACGACGTAAAATACACTGGTGGCGTAGTAAGACAGGTTTGGTTGTGTTGGTAATTTTCTCATGAAATTAAGTATGGCGCGCCGGGATTCAAGCATGTAAACATAAACAAACGACCATTTCAGATCGGGATTTCACTTCTAAGTTACTCCAGTTGTCGCGCAGTCTGGCGAATCTTTGGCACTAATTGAAAATCTGAACATTTTATCTTCAAGGGCTCGCAAGGTAACGTCGAAATACAGAAAATTTTACACACATTCGATTCTGCTCATTTCGTTGGAGGAAGGATAATAATCTCAATCATCAATAATCTCGAAAACCCATAAAAAATTTCTAATTTTACCCATATCAGAAAACCAGCAAAAATTAAAAAATTCTTCTAAATTTTCTCTGAGATGGGTAAAACAAATTTTTTTTAAATTAGATTCAAGTTTTAAATCCTACTCTCTCACGGAATCAGTCTCAAAAATAACAATTTCAGTGTATTGTTAGTTGCTGGTCGAACAACTCATCTTTGGTTATTCAGGTATCTGGATTCCGGTTCCGCTAGCACCGAAAGTAATAGCAAATGAGTTCATAATGGTTTCTTTAGTACAAGGTGCGCCATCTTTATTAAAATGTTAAATAACTCTCATGATGTACGCGACGAAGAAAATCATTTGAAAATGACCAACATAACATTTTGTCCCATGCTAAAATTGGAAAATTTTCATCGTTTAGAACAGAATCTTGGGTGCTGCAAAAATAACAGACTTTTCTCACACTAAAATTAACTTTTCGCTTGAACCAATGACGTTGTAAATAGATTATACATGATTTTACACGTGGAATTTGGATCTCCCTTGTATTTTGACCGATAAACATGCAATCATTATTCTCGTACACGTACGCCTCTAGCTGTGATACACAAACGTTAGATGCCATTAATTGACAATACTCTCAAAATACCCCCTTGTTTTCGGCATTTTTCATTGTATTTGACAACGTTTTGGGAGTAATAGCACAGACTAACAGACATGACACTATGAGTAAATTCTAAAAATAAATTTTCGTGGAGAACTAGTTCCAGCTATATTGAACTGTACGAACTATTTACTATGGATAAACCCTTTGTGTTATGTAAAAGTTTTGTTACTAGTTGGTTTCCTCCCGTTGGTCAACACAGGTTAGCTGCTTGCAGTGTTGCCTGATTTCACCATGCTTTGTATATTTGAAAATGAATCGTCGCAATGAATTATGGGATTACGCTGATAATATATTTAGCGATATTTGAAGGCAACAATTCATTTTTCTCAACGATGTTCAGCAAAATGACTGTAGGCACAATTCTGTGTTTGCTTTTGGCAATGTCTATTAAATCTGTATCCTCCATGAAATCCGTGACTGAAATGACGTTTCTGGATTCGACTGATTTGTCAACATGGTTGAATGGTTGGCGAAGTGATTCCACATTACAATAGGTTTTGTCTAAATGGCGCATCCCAAGTGCCCCTCTAAACTCACTCTAAACTCTAGACAATCTCATACTAATAAACTCATGTCATTCCAAAACAATTTTCTCTAATCTCTTTTAATCCCAACTAGTCTAGATAAATTTGGGTAATTTAATACTAATCCAACCTAGTTTTGCCTAATCTTGTTTGAAGTGTAACTGTCATTCGAGCTCCCACGCAGAGATGCCATTTATACAGATTTATCTGTATTATACAGATTTTTACATGCGCATACAGATTTAATACAGAGTACAGATTTTATACAAATTTCTCAAATTAAATACAGATTTATACAGATACCACAAAAAGTAAGAAAGAAATAATGAAACTTTTCCGTCTGAGCGTGTTTGATTACCCATATTCAAATGAAAATTTTTTCGTGCAGCGTCATGAAACTTTATTGTCAGACTGAAAAGTTGTATGACCTGACCTGACGTTGCGTAATGGGCGTTTGAATTCCATGTTTGAATTCCAAGTCACCATTTTCAAACGAAAAAAGTATATGGATTTACAATTCAATTGTGGTTGATAACAAAAACAATTAAATTTAGTCGTTGAATATTCATGTCCGTGCGGCAAGGACTTACGATATAAAGGAATGCTCTTTGCATCTGCCATTCTATAACAATAATCTAATGGAATAACATCTTCAAACATCATTTTATTTCCGAAATTTCCTTTCTGAATACAGATAAATACAGATTTTTTATACAAAACAATTCAGGTTTTCTATGAAAAATATCTGGCATCTCTGCTCCCACGTTCACAGTTTCTTATGTCAAAATAATGCTTTTCCAGATCTCGGCTAAACTTCTCTAATCCCATTCTAATCCAGCCGGATCCCTGCTAAACTTTTTTACTCCCGGTAAAACTTGTTTGAGTTCAGACAAAGTTTAGAATGATTTGCCCCTTGGCGCATCCTGTATATGTGTGCGTGCGTGTGTGAGTGTCAAATGAAGAGGTTTATAGTCATATACTAAGTTTCTGATTTTACTGAGACCTTCGGTTCCGGAATTACAGGGAAACATGCACCAAAAAAGTGAAAATATTTTCACTCTTCCTCGAAGTCGGCTGAACCGATTTTTACTTTAATTCAAATAAAAGGTCTTATGATCTCATACCAAGCTCCTAAATTTTCTGTTTGATTCGACTGCCGGATTTACAGGGCGACATGAACCGAAACAGCAAAAATATTGTAACTCAATTTTCTCGGAGATAGCTGCAATGATTTCCAACAGCTTAGATTCAAATCGAAGTTTATATGGTCTCATACTAATATCCTAACTTTCATTTGGATCAGACTGTCGATCCCGGCATTACAGGGAAACATTCACCAAAAAAGTTAAAACATTGTCATTCTTTTTCTCGAAAATAGCTGAATCAATATTTACAAACTTTGATACAAATGATGTCCTATGGTCATATACAAAGTTCCTCAATTTCAGTTTGATTCTACTTCTGGTTCCGGAATTACACAAAAAAATGAAAATAATGTCATTCATTTTTTTCGGAGAAAGCTCAAACGACTATCGCAAACTTTATCCGAATCCGATTTCCAATTACGGCAATTACAGGGTGATGTGTGTTAAAAATGAAAATAATATCACTCATATTTCTCAAAGATGGCTAATTTTAGTGTAATAATGTCAATATCAAGAGTAGATTTTTCATAAGTTGTGATATAATCAGTAGCGAATTTTTTTAATGGACTAATAAATTTCGCTCGTTTTCAGATCATTATAGAATATGATCAAATAAACTCGTATCAAATTTTCAAAGAATCAAATTCAAGTAAAAACAAAGTCCCATAAAAATTAAATTTTATCCAAGTCGACTTACTGTTCTAACATTACAAGATGAAAAGTAGAAAATTTCAAATCATCATAGAAAATCGTAAAATATCTTCAAAATTAAGCTCAGTACTTGTAGGTGCTTTTGAAATGTGAATCGAATATAATGTTTTAAACTAATCAATTGCATTTCAATCGATCGATTTTCCGACATCGAACCTTCTACCCAAGATAAATAATAAAGACATGTACGTGCTTATAAATATTTTTAAAAAATGTGGTTCGTTCCCGGTACCTTCTAAAATGACCGGACTCTCCGCTTGGTGGAACGTGAGATTAATTGCATTGTTATCATTTCAACCAAAGTGTGCCATAAAATCTCAATATATACAAATGAGCTATCCGAACCGAAAGGGTTCTCACGGTTTGACATTTGCATTATGAATGTATGATAGGAACTCAGCAGTGCAACCAATTTATCACCATTGGTGTCAGTTTCACGGAGGACCGTAGATGTGCGCCAAAAAAAGATCGTGACTGTCATGTCTGGAAATTCGTTTGTGCTTCTACCATAGAAAACAAATATACAGACTCACATCCCAAGTAACAATTTGAATATTAATAAATACTTGTAGCTGTCTTCAATGCTACATAATAAATCTTGCATTAAAACTTTAAACTCCACGAAAGCCTACTGAAAACCTCTAAAAGAGTATGTTCCTGCCAAGTGGACCATTCTTCATAAGGTTTATAAAGCAAAGTGAAGAATTAGCATAAACCTGCGTTAAAACTCCAAATTCAAGAAAATTTTTAAGCCAGCTTAACGATCAACATTTAAATTATTCGGAAGGAATGAATTCCGCTATAAATAAATTGTCGTTTTGATAATATTTTTCATGGCTATGTGTGTGTCATGTCTGCTTTGAATGCAACCAGTAAGAATATATTAGATTTTATTTACAAGTTTGAGGTTTTTTCCGAACGTAAAAACTTCATGCGCTTTTATTTTTATCGTGAACTTTTGGGTAGAAATAAGAATTATAACTAATCGCCTTGAAATAAATGCAGTTTTTGCGAAAATCTCCATGATTTTTAAAAATTATTTTTTGTGATTCTTCGTCATTTTTGTATAAAACTATTTCGTGGCATTAAAACTTGTGTATACGTTCTGAAAATGAATCATAAAAGTCCGTCATTTTTATTCGTTTTTGCATTTCGAAGTATATTTGATGTCAATAAATGCTACGGTATAGGACATCATAATGGCGGCCATGAAATTTTCTTTAATGCAAATTACGCTTAACCCAAGAAGCAATAAATCAAATAGTCCACAAAAATGTGTCATAAATATACTTTAGAACCCTCAAATTTGCTCTGAGTGAAACTGTCATCCAATGAACACGCACACACACAAAACTAGATTTATGAAAGAATTTAACTGACAATAATGTTTTAAAGAAAATGTTTGAAAGCAATATTAAGAGTGTTTGCATGGTTTTATTGTAGTACACATTGTTTTATTTTTAGTCCAGTTGTTAGTCTGGGTAAAAAGTTTTATAGAAGCTTTAAAAACTTTGATAATATTTGTCAAAAGAGACATTTATTATAGTCGTCATAAAACAGGTAGTGATTGAAAAATCAATTACAAAACTCCTATAAATTACAATCAAAACCATTAGGCATTCGAATTGTTACTTGGGATACGAACTGTGTGCAAAATTTGCTCAAACTGCATGGGAACACTTGCCGATGTCACCACGAACGACACGAGGTTCCACCTCGATTGGGGTGCCGTTTTCACATAAGACACAATTTTGGGCGGAACATTCACTTCACGCTAGATTTTTGTTTTGCTGTTGGTTAAAATGACGATTTTGATTTTGTTTTTTTCCGATCGAATTCTCGTGTGATTTATGAGACATGGAAAAAAGTTGTCTTTAACCCATAGGAAAATCGTGTGATAAGTGTTAAAATTGTTGTAGTTGGAATATTTCTATAACAGACAGGAGGATTTTGTTCTCGTTCCGGGTCGTAGAGGATAGGGATGTCGGAATATCGATCGATTAATCGATTAATAACCCAGATAATCGAGTAATATTTAATCGATGAGCTTAAAACTAATATTCGATTATTGAGCTAATAGAATAATTAAAAAATATCCCAAAGTAATAATCGAATGAATAATCGATTATTAAATAATCGAGTAATTCGAAAATTCCGACATCCCTAGTAGTGGCACGTTTTGAAAGATTGCGGCGAATAGTCGAGTAGGTGGCAGTAGTGTTTCCATCAACGTATAGCAAATTTGAAATTTACACAGAATTTAAAAAAAAATCAGTTCGGGCCTGTGTATCTGTTATCTGTGATTCTACTCAACACCGAAAAATTATAAAAGAGTGTTAGTCAATTTCGATAGCAAAACGATTTAAAATGTGCAAAGTAGATTTCAAGCTCGCGACCCGAAAAGTTTGACAAATCTCATATTGAAGACAAATCATTTCCATCCGTTTTACATAGTTTATGTGCCGTAATAGATATTATTTCAACCGTTCTCAGCCAATTTGCATAAAAGGATGAGATTTTTCCACACTTCATCTCGAACTGTCGGAAAAGTTTATGCAGATTAGAAAGTTTCCCATCCCCGAATGGCAACGGACAAAATCAAACACCTCTCGGAACGGGTAAGCGGATTATTCGGGCAGTGTTATTTTTATACCATTTTCTTACTTCATCCGGTGGGTTGGTGGAAAAAGCACAGCCAGTGAAATGAAGAATTTGTTGAATCACAAATTCACGCTCACAAAATGGCATGGAATCCGGGATTGAAGTAAGATTTGCAGTTTGCAATTGATCTACCTCTTACGCGAAATTTGGTTACAAAATCGATTATGCTTGCATTGACTATTGTTTTGACAGTGAAAATACCTTACTTTTCACTATACAAAAACGGTTGCCAATTTAAATTTAAAATTGGATTTGCAGTCGTTATTTTGAACGCTTATAACTTAGTCATTTGTTGATGAATTTATTTTGTTTAGCTTCCGATCGGGTCGGAAACATTTAACTTAAACATGTATTATTGCAAGGCCATTTAGTATTTCAATAGTACACCATTAAATAATCGGTTTGAATCGATCTATGTTTTCACGACCCAATCACAGTCATACTCTTGACTCTTCTAACACGACCGACGGTTTTAATCGTTGCTGTACACCTCGCATTTCATTCACTAGCAGTTCTTGAACTTTCGTACAAAACGAAATCTATAAATATAAGCTCGGTCACATTTTTCTGCTCAGTCAACGCTTGCCTTCATGCAGAGCGGATGGGCGAAGTACTCGCTTTTTCACCCGTTCGATGAAAAGTCAACTGCCTGTTTTGCAGTGTAGCAATAATGTGAGATCTACGGAAATCTACGAATTCGGATATTTTCTTTTTTTTTTTACGTGCTTGACACCGCTAGAATTTCCGTGGAAAATGTCAATCGGAGGAAATGACACTATAACTATCTTGCATCGCTGATCAGTATCGAATCGACTTACACTCGATAATTTATACATTTTTGATAATTAGACGACGAAATATCAACTAGTAACAAACAATTTCTAATTTTCTCTCATTTTAACACGACGCAACGATAGATAATTCAATCGATATGCCCCCCGCTATCACTGTCACTGAATGTTCGCAAAACACACTCAAAACATAAACTGCTTGATTCAAGAGCAAATAAACCTATAAGCAGTACAGTAAAGTACCCCTCCTTGTGCCGTAGAGTTGTAATACATGGAATAAAACTTTTGGCATAATTCATTTATCACACATTACCAAAATGCTGTATGTGTACGTAAGCAAGCAAACTAACTCGAGAAGCTTTATTCCCAGGTGGTTTGCAAGCGAAAAGTTCCCGTGATCATAATTGGCACCTTCCCGAGTCATATTGGTGTTGTCTCGTCTCCTTCCCAAAAACGGTACGTGAATTTAGTCAAATAAAACTTTCTCGTAGAAACAGAACCACGGGCAACGCAAATTTCTGTCCCCTAGGGTAGGAGATCAGAATGGCTCTGTAACTAGCAAAAACAATTAATATTTGAAATAGTTGCCGTGCTTCAGCTCCTACAGACAGCCAGAACTGCCAAATGTTCATCAAAGACAGGAAAGAAAGCCGAAAATTTCTGAAACTAATCCTTGTAAAGCTTCGGATTAAATTCATTCGCATAGCTCCATATGCAATGAAAACTTACTGTATACTGTTTCCGGTAGGTGCTGCAAACTCAGTAGATAGTTTTCATTATTTATTCAGGCAATCTTAGTTTGTTACATGCCAGGAAAAGGTCAGAAACATGACTCCACGATTCTACATTCCAAGACTTATTATCCCTTTAATACACTCTCACTCCTCATGCTATATCGGAAGCATCGGAATAATTTAAAGTCACCAAGTTGAAAAGAAAGTGCCATATAAAAAGAGCATTAGATAAGAAAATGGGTACCACATGAATTGAACGGAGGACGGTGAGAAATTCCTAGCACAAAATGAACAATGAACTTCCTTTTTGTGTCATCGCACCATCTATTAGTGAACATTTGCGTTCAGCTAACTACAGTTTGTTGATCAGAATTTCGCATCCAAATTCAACAAAGCAAAAAGATATGAATTTAACTATATCAACAAAATCTCATCCTTTTATGCAAATTTGCAACACTGCTCTGTATAACTGCTAGAAATGTTTAACACTCTTTATCCTACTATTCCAAAACCAGAAGTCGGATCCAGATGAAATTCAGTAGTTTTGTATAGATCATTTGAATTTAAATTCGTAAAAATCTCTGAGAAAAATGATTTAATAATTTGAAACTAGAATTTCTACACTAATGTGGTTTCGGAACCGGAAGTCGGATCAAGATTAAATTCAGAATTTTCTTTAGAACCATAAGACCTTTAATTTGAATCAAATTTGGTGAAAATTGGTTCAGCCATAAAAAAATGAAAATCGGCTCAGCCATAAATAACCTTTGTTGTTTTTCTCGTCATACTTATAAATTTTATCACTTTTAACAGTTAATCAATGTTTTTAACCTCTTCGCTGTTTGTTGTACTGAAGTTTACAACATTTTTATATCAAGCATTAGAGCGAATAGAGAAATAAGTCGTCTGATGGATTAACAGATTTAAAAAGTAATTATTCTCTATAGTTATTCTGGTTATGAAAACACGGTCATTTAATGATCAATTTAATAAAATATGTTTCTGGGTTTTGGTCTCGAAGAGGTTGAATCAATGCGAATGACAGTTTCGCTATCTTTGCGGCATTTTGTCGCTATCTTGTCGCACCGAAATCTTTGTTAACCGCCAGTGCAAATTACAATAACAGGAAGAAAATGATTGAAACACATTTTCACATATCAGCCTACTCTGATTAGAAGAAATTAATTGCCTCACAACTCACTAAAGCAATAGCCGTATCACTGTCACGGCGGGGTGTTGTCACATCATCTCTCGGGTAAATTTGTGGTTTTATGTTCAACCATCAATCTGGAATTACTCGTGTGGTCAATTAGTTGAATGAACTAACTGTTGCTTCATTCCATATTGATAGTGGTTAACTTGTTTTCAAATGAAAACTTTATCGAAATCAATTGCTAGCTAGCAGATTAAATTGTTCTAAAATACTGATTCGCATGAACTAGTGCTAGACCAATACTATAATAGGGTATCCGTGCGCGTATCTATCCATGCTCATTTTTATCATGACATTTAAGCAGAGATGCCAGATTTATCTGTTAATTTGCAGATTTCTAACTAAGTGTTGCAGACATTTATTTGTTATAGACTTTTGTGCAGGCTTTTTAAAATCGAGTTTTTCGCAGACTTTCATCAAAATTTACTGATTTCATCCAAATATAAGATTACAGATTGGATGGAATTCTTCTCGGTTAAGAAGAGAAAAATGCCATTTTCTAACTGTTAACGATGCTCGAACAAAGGATTTACCTTTCTTCCAGTTTATTGGGCCTAATCTGCATTTCAGTGGTCTTCATTACGATTGAATCAAACATTCCTGCTATACAAAAGAGATTGTTTAATACTCTCTTGAAGCATACGGGCGAAGTGCTTACTCCTATAAGCGCTAACCTTCGATATAACCCTTTTTTCCCCTTGACCCTTCGCATCAGTTTATCTTCAGTAGGCAATGTTACACGATGATAGGACAAACCGTTGCATTGAAAGAGTAGTAGATTGAATGAAAAAAAAAACCCAAATGGCTGTGGCTTAATCCTTTCAGCAACTAACCGTACTTTCCTTTAGAATTAGCGTGCACCGAAAGTCGGATCGATTGATATCCCAATCGGTACACCAGTATGAAGCATTGCTGAGCTCGAATCGATCAGCAAACCTCCGGATGGCGTAGTTGCTTTTTCTCTGTTCAAACACACTAACTTTTTGCTGAAAAAAAAAATAACAGAAACGGAAAGCGAAATGTAAGCAACGACAAAGTCTCCAAAAAAGCTCCAGAGGTTCTAAATCCAACAGCAATGCTTGTTCGACTTTACAGTGTTGGGCCAGCTTGTATAGCAGATATGGAGGTTTACAGTTTCACAGCCGATTTTCCGGGTTCTTTTTTACTAGGGCAAAGGTACCAATACTATACTCATCGGTGCATGTAACATATAATTTGATTATTTTACCTTCAAACCCATCAATATCATTGCTTTGAGTCAAGGATTCGACAATTGCTAATTTGATCTGACGAATGAAGAATGTTTGAAACATCGATAAGAATGTTCATGGACCAGCTCAAGCATAGGTACAGGTATCCTACTTCCAAACTACATCATCATTCCTTCCACTGGGCACTACCGGATACAAACAAGTAGATCTATGCTGCAGGTTGCAGCTTCCAGTACAGCAATACAATTTCTGTGTACTTTCGGTATTGATTCTGTGTTCGAACAAGAATTGGAAACCAGCACGTTGGCATTAAATAAAAAAATTATAGTCAAGTTTGGCTTGAGCAAAGGAGGAAAGGTTCATGTCATTTTCAACTTCTGCTTTAAACGAAAAACTGTGGCAATAGAAGTTTCAAACGGTTTATGTAATCACCTATGGATATCAACCTAGGTCAACTTGTTCGAATAATGAATTATATTGACTTATCGAAGATAACAATTGAACTGAATTAATATCATTGTTTGTCTATAAAAACACGCTAATACTTCCATTACGTCAGTCGGTAGCAGAAAATAATCAGCGAATTGCCAAAAATAACCATATCTTTCGAGCAGGATTATTTTTGACAATAACAAAATAACTGCTCGACAGCCAAATTTAACTAAAAGTTAAAGTAATTGACGGGCTCGTATGATACTGATCCTAGAATACGACTTCCGGTGATTCTTGTGAATGATCACAATCTTTCAATTTATATTGCAAACTTTCGAGATATTGCAGTAATGGCTCCGTAACAATCATAATAAATTGACATATATAATTACGCTAAAATGAAATGTACAGGCGCTGCTTGTTTAGAGATGATACTTTCAAATTTCATCCGAGCTTATCAAGTGAATAGGGCAATTTTAAATCATATGTTTGATGACAATACGTGAATAATCTTTTTTTACCCATATTTGTAAGGGTTGGCATCTGCATTTGTTAAAACTCAAGTAAATGGAAAATCAGCTGTCCGTCCGATGTCACATCTCGGGAACATTTTGGTGATTGCTGCGCTGCCCCGTGTCAAACATAGAACTAAGCAATTTGACGTGAACATTTCAAAAGGGCCTTAAAACAATTGACAGATTCTCTTTGTTTACTTTCTCTTTCGATTATATCTGCGTTATTACGCAATTGTTCGTTGCATGTATGATACTATTACAAAGCTAGAGATATTTTCTTTCATTTTATATACAAATTTGGTAAGTGAACGTCAAAATTCAGGTTTTATTAATAGAAGGGAAAGTGCTCTTATGAAATGTTCACGTCGAATTACTAAATTTGATGTCAATTCTCGGTTTATTTTTCATTAGGGCGTATAAGCAAGTGACAGTTTCTCTTTAATCACTCTCTCTTTCGATTATTGTGATAATCACATCACATCAAAGATTTTCTTTGATATCACTGTTCTGTTTGAAAGTTGAAAGTTTCGGGTATCATTTCATGCAAAGAGTTGAGTGATAAACGTGGAAACCGCTTGGTAATTATTAGAAGAGAAAGTAAACAAAGAGAAACTGTCACTTGCTTATACGCCCTTTTGAAAAATTAACCGAGAATTAACGAAAACTTTTCTCCGATTGCTGCGCTGCCCAATATTGGTGACGATTTTCAAAATCAAAGTTTTTAAATTTGGAAAATTTTGCTAGTTTTTTTTTATTTTTCTCTCAAGAATCGAATGTGAACTTTGAAAAATATACAAAAACTTGGACGAAAAATCAACTAGGCGTCGACTTTTCTTCAGTGTATAGTATTATTTTGTAGGAAGAAACCTATAAAATATTTAAACTGAAAAAAGTAATTCCCGAGCACATGAAATTTTCAGCTTGTGAGACTTGATTCAGACGAGTTTCTTAAAATATGTACGAAGTTCGATATCTCTATGACTTTTTCATTCAACTCAAGTTTAATTCTGTAATTCGGCCAAGAGTCTCAAAACTATCCAATAGCATTCTGGCTGACGTTCCCTTAAAATCTGAGATATTTGCTAATGCTGCTACCTCAGATTGGTGCTTTGTCCAATCATTACTTGTAAAAATCAACCACTAA
The DNA here is from genome assembly GCF_030247185.1 of Malaya genurostris. Taxonomy (NCBI): domain Eukaryota; kingdom Metazoa; phylum Arthropoda; class Insecta; order Diptera; family Culicidae; genus Malaya; species Malaya genurostris. Next base: position 27,347,944 of record NC_080570.1, read on the forward strand.
GAGACCGCTTCTTCATTAATCTTTATTACTCTAATTGACAATACAATTACGTTATCTGGCTATCATACATGCGTAAACTGCCGGAAGGACTCTGCTAATTCCGACATCAAACGAGACAAATTTACATGGTAAAGTGATTCAATTAGTAATTACCATCCATTATCATCGTGTAAACAGTTCCAAGTGTTCTTCAGGAGGATTGGAATGGTTTTCACTTCAATATCAGCAGCTCTCTCAACAGAGCGAACCGATCGTGATTGAAATTTAAATGCCCGTTACCAATGTATTCAGCATCTGGTGAGAAAAAGTGCGATAAAGTACGAGCGGACGTGCTAAGCAAAGCTCTTCTGGGATGAAACAGTAAAGAGAAACTATTTTTCATCGTCAGTTTAAGAAATCGCTGTGTCACGTAGTCGCATAAACAAAACGGCATTCAGTTATACATACAAGTCACATTTGTTGGCATCAAACTAAAGATAAAAACACTTCAAACTTGATATGAATTCTATTCCTACCAATGAAATTATACTAAGATTAGATTAGTTTAGGCGAGATGAAGAAAGTTTGTCGAATAACACATAATTAGCTATGACAACTTTAGCAACAAGTATCGTTAGCTGATTTAATTTAGGCAAAGTTCAGAACATTTTGTCGCTCGCACAAGCGAAATTAGGCTATCGCAATTGTTGGTTCTTTTCGTGAAACGGCATCCGGCATCGAGGCGAACTGTCAAATAGGTGGCGGTAGCGAGCTCGCAATTTCCAACGGCTTTTTCGCACTTCTAAAAAACAGCGCCTTGTGCTATATAGTATTTTAGCCGCAAAGCATACTTTTTACCAGACATAAGTGACTCTGTCTGTTTGCCTCATTTCCACTAATATCCAGTGATCAGCTGTCATATCACATCTCATTGGATAGGTAGCGGAAGCAGTCTGTGTCAGCACGAATCTCATCATTCTGGCTTCCGAGATTGAAAACCACTTCATGGAAGAAAAAAAAACTTCCTCAGTTAGTACTTTACAAGAGTCTAGAATAAAAACGTTTCGTACACCAGCGTTGTGCCTATCTCCGACTGATAGAACCTTGCAGGAACCATAACGTTTAGTTATCATAAAGTTTCTATACTAAACTGCACCCGTTTGCTCGAGTGCCATCCAGAAAATCCATTCAACCCAACAATTAAACTGAAATTGCAGTTTTATATCGTTCCTCACGCTGAACCAACGCTACTGGCTGGTGAGGCGGCATCATCAGCAGTTGAAAAATAATAACGTTTCTGCATCGTCAAGCTTAAACAGATAGAGTATTGTATAAGCAGCTTTCGGGATTGGCCTGAGAAATCAATTAGTGAATCCATTAGACCATTCTAACATTTTATGGCATTCGTGTAACTATCACTCAAATTTTGAGTGAAATTTTATTTCACATATACCAAATTTGCAAAAAAAATGCTCCTTTTCTGAGTGTATTGTATTAAAAAATTAAGTAATTGAACTCAATACTATATCAAGTGGTGGTCGCTTGGAGTTGTGTGTCAATCGCAAATTAACATACATGTCAGTTATGCTCAGGCACCAATCATACACTTATTCCTCATAAATGACATTTGAGCCTTTTCGTTTCCATTCTAAAGCAAAACACGGAGTTTATCATTCCGGTTTTTGCAGATACAACACCGTTTGTGTTAAGCGACTCACCCTCGAAACACGCGATCTCACTAACAAAAAATACAACCTGTTGCTACAAATGGTTATTACAACTTTTAGACTGATCTTGCGAATAGTGACAAAAAAACGAGTTCTTGCGTTAAAACTCAAATTTAGAGTAGAAGTTACTCAATATCATTGATGATAACTACTCAATTTTTGACGTTTCCATGTATCATTTGAAAATGAGTAACTAGTACTCAAACTCTGAGTAACTTTTTCTAAGCGTGTATAGCAAATGTTGCAGCTTGAAACTTCAAATCATGATAATCAATTTTTCTCAGTGTATTAGTTTGTTTTGTTTCTATCAATATTTTGATATAAGTAACAAATATTTTACTAGTGCGTTCCTGTCAATTTCTTGACAAACAATTCCACAGTAAAATCAATTTGAAAAATACAAACATTATCATTTCTCGTATAGATTTTAAACGCAATTGTTTTCTCATGAAATATTTAAAAAGTTTTCTCATAAAATATTTAAAAATACTGTTGTATTATGTTAATGCACATAAACATGAAATGACAAGAGCTGAGTTATGAACAATTTGTAATCTGATCAATGTGGTATCTATGGGGGGGGGGGGGGTTGTCGGTACGCCACTGGCTCTAATAAACTCGTTTTCATTTAGTCTAACCAAGTGAACTGTTTTAAGTCCTGCACCTGTAATTATGTAATTATATTCAACCACAAGCTTCTGGGAGCAAATTAGCCCGAGATTGTCAATCACAATGCTAGTATTTTTTTTATATTTCTATAAGATTTGCCATATTAGTTAGTTAGAGTCTCCGTACTATGGGAAATCTATGTTTATTTGGTTTATGAGATCATGTCAATTGTATGGGAGCGCAGTGCTGCAGATTTCGCGCGCACGAATTTGACATTTCTCTCAACTATACTTGCATGTACAAGATTCAATACGGAAAATAACCGTTTTTAATTCAGGTTTTATTTATGCGGGAATTATTTCATTTAATTTGAAATAATCTTACTTAATCCCGGAAAACCCTAAACTCTCCTAAACTTACCTAAACCCGCTAATTATTGTTTTAATTCAGACAAAGTTTGGAGTCGTTTCCGTCTATAGGTAAAGGGTAATAATTATAGATTACGTAGCCTGAATAGATAACGTACTTTTGTTTCTTCTTTCTGGTTGGCGTCACCTCACTTGAGATGACGTCGATTGATGTAACTTAGGCGATTTCCCAGTTAGTTTTCGTTTATAATCCAATGGACTTTTTTTTCACTGGACTACAAACGAAAATCTCGCTGTGTGGCTACGTCGAGTCGCTAAAGGACGGACAAAAATTCTTTCTTCCTCGCGAAATACTCATCGTTGAGAGATTCACCGGAAGTGAGATAACGTTCTGAACCGAGTAGAAAAACTATATAAATGACAAATCTGAATCAGTTATAACGTGTCGGAAATATCGGCAACACTGTTAACCGAAGAAAATACTTTGATCACAGCGGTACCATCATTGAAGACATAAACCGACGTATGGATAAGAAAGGAAACAAACGCATCGCGAGAACACTCCTAATCAAAATCGCTCAAATTAAATACATATGTTTTTACACATTTTATATGAAAACGGGTTTTAGATGAACATCGTTCAATCTAGAGATGGGCAATTCGTTCGCGAACGGTTCAAAAGAACTAGTTCTTTTGAAAGAATGAATGACCAATAGTTCTATTTTTGAAAACGGTAGTTCTTCAGTTCAAAGTCGTGGATCTTTTTTTGCTCGCTCAATCTTTTTCGAGAACGGTAGAACACAGTTTAATATGAACCTCAGTTCTAATTGGGATCTCGGTTAGTCATTCAACAAGCAAACTAACTATGAAAAGAACGAACGAACGGCTCTCGAGGACTAGTTCTTTCAATAGAACTCTGAATCACTGAACGGTTCTTTGAAATGAACTGTTTTGCCCATCTCTAGTTCAATAGGATTTCTTGGTTCGCACAGAGTCGATAGGCCATTTTTTTTCTAAAACCTGTATCCGGCGCAAAAATCGATCTGTACCAGAATCTCTACTACTACTACAACAATATGTACTAGGAAATATTAACCGGGGCTTATTTTAGTTATAAAAATAAGATCGCTCCTCCACCTTTTAAATGCCAACCCAAGCAAAAACCGAAAATCGGTATTTATTTATATGAACAGTGAATTATCGATATTTTAGGGGAATATATCTGTATTGCGGTATAGGTATACCGTTGGACTCGCATACGAACAGTATGTAAAATTTCGAGTAAACAGCTTGGCGAACATTCATAGATGTCGCCGCAATTGTCGGTATTGTTCTGAAAATAACCGTTTTTAATTCAGGTTTTATTTTAATTTTCTCTGATTTTTGAAAATTTTTGGCAACAAATTCGACAATTTCATCCGAATGTTGGTAGGTCCATATACCATGTTCACATTAGCGCTTATATCACTTGATATACAGAGATGATATGCATATCACGTGGGAGTGTTCACATATGATCGAAATAATATCGTTTGACAATCAAATTGTCATATTGAATGTTCCCATTAGGAGTAAGATCAATAATATTGCTTTTCTCTCCTACAATTCAATCAATAATTGAAGTCTTGCAATAAATGTTCTCCGAACGCCAGTATTCGTTGAAAAATTTGAAATTATAATGATTGTTTATTGTCACTCTCAAAGTGACGTTTATAAATGAGTGCGTTCAATGCCATTATCCGTGTTGCTAGTTGCGATTTTTGACAACTCGACATGATATCGTACATGATATCCCGGATATCATGACAAAATGGTGATACGCGTTGACATCAAATTATATGGGATATCAAGTGATATCGCACATGATATCATCGGGTATCAAGTATATCCGTATATCACTTGATGTCAGCGCTAATGTGAACATACTATTACTCTTTATGTTTAGGTCGTTTGCTCCACTCTCCCTATATACTTAGACTTTCAGCTTTCTCGAAATTACTCCGCCCAAAATTCTCCACACCAAGTGGTACCCAGCAATCATTTCCAAAATGTTTACACCTGCTTTGGAATGACTCATAATTATCATGTTTTAGATTGAGTAAAACCTTTGCCAGCCCCTGAAATTCTTGATTGAATAAAAAAACATACATATAAAATTTCTAATTTAATATACGTACAATAATAAAAGCTTCAACAGGTTTTGATGAAGTAAGCAACAAACACAACAAAAATATCAACATAATTCGCTTCTGAATATCTTCATTTGTGGTTTTAAAGGCAACACTATAATTGACCTTAGTATCCTATTGAAATCTGACTTCAGTTTCAAACAATCGCTCCGTTTAAATGCTACTTTCTCTTCCGTAACAGATTTCACTTAGTGCTGCGAGTCAAGAACTGAACGGACACATTTTCCCAGCGTTCCAGAAGATCCTTTTCCTTCTCAGCCCACAACGTTTCGAGCAAACCCCAGCCCCGGGCCTGCGAGGATAAAATGTACTGGTTACTCTCGTCCACGGTCGACGTATAGAGACCTAGGACTAAACTTTGGCACAATCGAGCTGCAATTGCCACTTTCAGTATCGCCTTTTCGTGCGGTGGAATCAACCTTAACATTCCGTATCCAGCCATGATCAATCCGCCGGTATCTAAATCATTCGATTCTAACATCATGTAGGTCATTGCGATAGCCAACTCAAACACGTAGCAGGAATAACAGACATCCCCGAAATCGATGATCCCGGCTATGTCGTACTCCTTTGAGTTCTCCTCCGTGCGGCTGACGATGATGTTATATTCGTTGAAGTCCCCATAGATTACTCCTCGTTCGAAATCTTCACTGTTCGACGCAATACGCTTTTGAAAAGCATCCAAAACTTGTTCGACAATATCCTTGCGATGCTCGTCCTTGACAACATATAAGAACTCCTCTAACTTGGGAAAGTTATCCAATTTCCAGACCGATTCACGTTTCAAAACGCCCTCATGTGTGATGCCCTGAAGATTTAGAACACGATTTGTAAATGAAACACTTTATTATCATCAACCAACCGAACTTACCTTCAGAGCCGAACCAACTCGAGCGATGAACATTCCTGCCTGATAGAACAAACGCTCCGGATGAGGCACCCCGTGGAAAACCTTCCCCGGAATGTACTCGAGTAAACGCACCACGTGTTTGCTCTGTCCCAAGGTTTCCACAGAATAAAACTTTCCGAAAATATTCTGAATCTGAATCGGACAACGAATGTTATGTTTGGCCAACTGACGCATTATTTCCGCTTGCCCGTCGAAGAACGCTTCATTCTGGGAATCCAGGGAATTGGCAATTTTCAGCACGTACCCGTTCGGGCTGACCGTCTTGAGGATAGGGTTTTTGATGAGTCTGCGTAATAAAAAATGAATCAGTTGAGTGTGTCTTCTAATTTACATTGAAATCGATTATGCAATACTTAAAGATGAAACATGTAGACTTGATTATTTTTGAGCATATTTTTTTCCCAAAAATTAAATCAATAAAATTTTGTAAGAAATGTATTCAACACTGTGCAAGCAAGAATGGAATCTGCTAAATTACAGAAACTCTGAGACTATCAATCCAAGAAGCGCATTGTAAATATTAATATTTTCTTTGAAATTGATTGGTATCTGCGAAAAACACCTACACTGCCTGCTATTTTCTACCAAAAATTGATCCCACCATACATTCAAGCAACTGTTTTTGCTACAAGACGTGCGAGTCTGGCAGTCCACTCATACAACATTGTTTGATAATATTTGGCAAACTCGTTCTTGAGTCGAACACGTCGGTCTTCTAGGGTGATAGAATGTGCAGAATTCTTCATGTTACACCTCCTGATTAGCAATGGTAAGTGGTTTGTAATTTCAATCGAGCATCAATCTTCTGTCAGCGATTTTGAACGAGCATATCGAAATAGTCAAAAACAGGCATATTCAGAAGCAAAACCGTTTCATGAATTATTTTCTTTTGAAAGCTGTTTGTCAGTCAGTCTGCATAACTGGTAACACTGCTTACTAAATTGACAACGGACCGAAAAGAAGCAAAGAAAAAACAGCACGTGATTGTGTTTCGTTTACAGACATCAGAGCAGCGATGTCAGATCTACGGAAATCTCCGTAGATCTACGGATACGAACATTTTCTACGGATCTACGGATCCGTAGACAAAATCAACGGAAATTGGATTTTTTCTACGGAAATCTACGGAAATTACAATTTATCAACGTAGAACTACGAAAACTAGTTTTGTCTGGAGAGCAAAAAAAAAACTTCACTGTGAGAGCTTCCGAGAAAAATGCCAATCTACGGAAATGACACTACTACTATCTGGCATCGCTGCATCAGAGTTCTGTCTGTTCAGAGCAGTTGCATTCATAATCACTAGAGTAACTATAAACATAGTGAAGACAGCTGTTCGTTTGGAATGACAGCTTCCAGTTATTAACGAGCAAACAACCTGTGGATTTCAATTTAAAGCTTACAAAACTGCCAACATTTCGGATTAAATGTTTTGGATTGTTGCCAACATTACGGATGAGAAGTTGTCACTCTGGTTATAGGCACTCTAATCTTTTGATTCAGCACACTTTCATATAGTGCAGTTCGATTTGGTGTGAACTGTGAAATACTAGTGCATTTATCACTAAATTCTGTAAACCTAACATTCGTTGGCAAATTTACCACCGATTAACAATCCCCACGAAGAAAGCAAAATGAATTTAAGCTCGCCAACCCCGCGCAATTTTTCCAATCTCCTAAGCTTTCTTAAAACCGGTAACCTCACGAAATTCTTTATAAATAGTAAACAAGCCCAGTAAATCTTATCTAAGCTCAGATAAAGTTTAAACCGTGGCCGTGGTTGGTGTCTTAGTGTCTAAATCATGAAAAAATCATCTTTTTTTGCGATTTTTTTTTTCAGAATTATCGTTCAACAGAATAAAAACATTTTTGATAGTGATTTTTTCGTGGAAAAATATTAAGAAATAAGTCGATGAAGAGATATTTTTGAGGAAAAATCATGATTTGCTGTGTCCACTGTATCTCAGCGCAGTCTAATCAGAAGTGAACAAATCAAAGCAGCATAGTTAGAGTAGAAGTTTTTCTAGACCATAACGTTTCTGTTTGATTTTTTTATTTTTTTTTTAATTTTGGTGGTTGTTCAAAGTGAAAACTACGATTTTTCACGAAAAAATCTGCCATTTTGTAGCTGTAAAATCTTCCCAAAATAACAAACAACAAAAAAAACTAAAACGTTGAGGTCTGGTTTCTTATATGTAGAAAGTGTGTGCAAAATTTGAACAAAATTTGTGCAGTAGTTTTTGAATGACGATTCAGGTTTTTTGTCTTTAAATCAATGGAAACAATTTACTACTCAAGGGAGCAGAAGTCTTGGGCCTATGCGCCGAGTTCTTATTTCTTCGCAGTATGAGATAAACAAAGATAAAGGCCCATAACTTGCTGAGTTTTGTTCCGAGAAGCTTGAAAATTTCACTGAATATTCTTGAAATGTTTTACTGTGAGAAAATACACAGAAAAAAATAAATGATTGACCCTGCCCTCAGAAAACAAGCCGATTAAACAGGGCGTCTTTTATTTAAATTCCTCGTAGTTGTATGTTTAATCTTCCCATCTCTTTATATCACAAGCAAGCATCCACAAACTACACGCAATATTTGATATATTTTCGTTCCTATCGTTAGCCCGATAAAGATATATGATAAATCATAAAAACTGATTTAATTTGTCATTACTTTTGTAGTCAAGTCCCGAGTGACAAATATGACAACCACAGGTGAACAAGGAGAAAAGGTGATTAAATGGCGACTGCATTTTGTAAGCTACTGAGTAATTTATAGTTTACTACAGCTAGTCGTTTCTAAAAAGAAGACGATGATTTACAGTGCATATACGAGAATGTTTCAGCATTTAGTAAAAATTGTATGATGATTCATGAAAAAAATTTGCAAACAAAAAATCTAAAAGTGTCTGTATTTGATTCTATTTCAAATATTATGCTTTTCCAAAACCTATTGAAATACAGATGACTGGTTTTGAATTATTTTTTAAAATTAAGCACAACATACTTGGTTCACAGTTGGGGTTCTCTTTCCTTCTCGAATGGATTGGAATATTCGGTTAATGTTAAAATCAGTAACCAATTATGTAAAACTACCAGTCTGATAAAAAAAATGAGAACTCATAATTCGATAGCTAACCCAAGCAATTAAAAGTTCAACAATTACTTAAAACATCCACTTTCTTGCTGCTTAAAAGTACACTCGGAACTTTTGAGAACTGGAAAGTGCTGAACAAGTGAACTTTCTCGCTGCATAGAAGCTGAACAATGTATTTAAGAAGCAGCTCGTTTGCGTCAATTTCTTTAGAAATGGCTTACTCAGAATGCTAGCAATAATGTTCGTAAACTGATTAAGCCGAATCAGTCTCTCTTATCACAACTTTTGACTAGCTGGGAAATGTCTCTACTATCAGATTATCCATCGGATGAAAAATTGTTGCCAACACCATAATTATTCCACTCAGACTAAATCACGTGCATCTCCAACGCATCATAGATCTTCCGGTTATTGGATCCCTAGTAAAAAACGTATACCCCTAACAAAGGGCGAATAATGTGGTGTAATGAATACTCAAGTACGTTTCTACCATCGGGTATTACACACTACAACGATTTAATGATATTTGCGCCATATTGCAAAGATGAATAAAACAACTCTCTTCAATAGTAGGATCTTTTTCTCCAAAGTAACTGCCGGGCGAGGGATGCATCCCAAGTGGCCCTAGTTGTTGCACTGAAGTCCGCAACGATTCGGACATGAACATGAAATTCATTCCGAACCGATGATGTGGATGCCCACACGGTGTTTTGGCTACCTTTGCAGCCATGGGTACCAGACGGCTGCCAGAACCGATTCAATGACAATGACATAAAATATTCGGCCATCATTTAGTAACAGGTGCATTTTCACTGACACTGAGACATGCTGACAAGAGAAGTGCAGTATTTTTTTAACGAAAACAGATGAGTTGGATGATAAAATAAATGCTGGCATATTGGATCGATGCCAATACAATAATAAATGGTGTTTAGCTATCCGACATTATTTCTTTGTACAAAAACAAAAATATATATGAAAAAGTAGGTGGGTAATGTGAGAGACATAACTGGCTGACGTGAATACGAATAAAACCTCACTCTTTTGAATATCTACAATCGTTATCATATGTTTATATATTATGTAAATTGTGCGAAATAAAATTTCTTTACTTCCAGAACTGGAACGGTGACCTATACTTTCGTACGACGAATTCACGACACACTCATTCTAACACACAAATAAATAAGATAGAGCAAAAGAGTAAAAAAGTTCACCTACACGGTATGAATTACTATAATTTCAATGGAAGAAAACATAAAAAAGTTCTTTAATATTAAATTTACTGATATTAAAAGTCAACTGCGCAGGCTAGAATGAATGAGATGTGCAATTTTTTTCAATTCATTTTGGCTGCCAGCTAATTTGCTGCTCATTTAGAGATTATGCTTTCAGCATAATTGTAAAGTCGATAGGAACATTTTAAATTAGGTCATGTTATTAACCATTTCTGATGAAATAGGAAAATGTTTTCGAAAAATGATTTCAGAACTGGAAGAAAAAACTTTTGCTCTGAAGAGGTAATGTCGATTTTGATTCATTGTGCAACACCTGCAGCTTATTTAGAAAGGAGCATTATTTACATACAATTTAAATGAACTTCGTGTAAATTTCACAAAATTATTCTATAGAGTCTACGAAAAAAGTTACGTAGGGTTTGCTTTTGGTACAAATGTGGACTATGAGTTCATGAGTTCATTCTGTGCCACCTATACTTCACATAAGTATTACAAGAAAAGTTAGTGGGTAAAAATCACATACGTTTTCACGTAGCATTGAAGTGAGGATTTTTCTGAGTGCGCCTACCCACAAACGAGTTGATTTCCACGAATGAAAAACCTGCGTTCCGGTTCCAAACAATTACAATTTCGCACAATATCAATTTGCTGAACGCCAAAGTAGTCTATCAGCAATGATAAGAAAGTGCAATCAATCAATGCATATCAACATAACAATGCACATGATAAGCGTGAATTTCAACTACACAGTTTGGCAGAATATTTTACTCTAACCGGAAAATACGAAATATGAAAGATACTTTATTTTTCTCAATCGATTGCAATAAGCAGTTTACTCTGAATTCGTACATTTTTAATTAAGCTTGAGATGCAATTATTTTAAAGGTCTAATTGCTATAAATCGTAAAAAACAAGTTGTCCAATTGACACCAACACTTCGAGAATGAATATTAAGCTAAGCGTAACATTAAACCTTTTAACTATAAACCACTAGTGCATTGAATTAATACCATTCAATAATTCCTAACGCGCGTATAGAATTTAATTCAATTCAGTGTCATTCTGTGTGGCATGTGCCACACGAATACCATACAAACGGCGTCACGTGGTCTTCCATGGATGTCACTTTTTATCATGTTATGCCAAAAAAATATCTTTCAGGTTTGTACCGGCACTGTTGCGCAGTTTCATTTGACAATCAGAAGATCAAACAAACCTGCCCACTTCATTGGGAAGCACTAATATATGGAAGCACTAGAAATAACACCCCACCCAGTTGCTTCTTTGAAACCTACCTGTCTGCCTGGATAAAAAAATTCTTATCGTCATAGGAATCCAACTCGCACATTTCCAGTATGATAATACCGTACAGCCGTTCCGCGAGTTTTCGTACATCTTCTTCCGTTACAACGGGCCGAATTTCGGAGCCAGGTTTGAGTGTTACTGCAACACTTTCACCCGGTGACGTGTGACCATTGGTGTCCCCACCGATTCCACCCAAAGCAGCGACTGCATCCGACGAGAGGCGCTTCTTTTGGGAGATTGTTTTCATTTCCATGTTTACTTGAAAGGAAGAAGACACCGAAATCTCACAACCGACTTTGGTTGGAACCAAAGAATCACTGAACAGTGCAGGCAGCCGTGTCTTGCCTCGTCGATACGGCGACTTTGAGTGCGGATTACGGAGCCGCACTGATAAAGATAGACGATAAATAAATAAATCTCCTCTTGCTTCGCGTCGTTTCTGCTTACAATTCTTCACTGATTAAAACTGGGATGGAATGTAAATTGAAAGCACAGTTGTATGTAGGACAACCGAATACACGAAAACAAACAAACAAAGCGGCAACGACGAGCGTCGAAGACAACGACGAACAGATAACTGTGTGTGATGTAGTGTATGCATTTTAATCTACACCGTAGATCTGTCAACGTGATCAGTTGGTAAGTTATGTAAGCTGTCATCTCATACAAGCCACCTGATGCACGCCTGTCATCTCATACAAGCCACCTGATCAACAAAGCTCCGCTGGTGTTTACGATTGACCATAATACTCAAAATGTCACTCCCATAGTCGTATGCTGCAAGCATTCGCGAAAAAAATGAAAACTACCATATAAATTTCACTCAATATTCCGTCCATATCTTTATTCGATCATCACTCATCATCAGTAGCAACGAAAACTTTAAAATGACACCACAATAATAACATACAAAACTTAATCTAAACTATCTTCAATAGCGAAGAAATTTTGCTCAACCTTACGCCTCAAAATCCTGATCCTGCTCGCTATCCCCGTTAGTGTCGTTATCCCGTACCTGTCCCAGATCGGTTTCGTTAATTCGCTGCAGGAAAGAATTCAGCAGAAATTTGTTGATCTTGTCGTTCTGCGTGAACTCACGCACAGTCGGCAGATCCAACGGTGCCCCGGGACAGTCCTCCACGTGCAGAATGCGATCGGCCGGTATCAACTGACGGTCGGGATCCCGGGATACGGTTTGATTCGATTCCGCCAAAATGTGGTTGCCATCGTTTTCATCACCATGCCCATTTTGATCATGCTGACGATTGTCCTGAAGTGATGAGGATTGGTGTTCGTCCCCGTTATTCATCGGTGGTTCCGCGGAGGGCATTTCTTTTACGATTATTTTACACTAAAAACAAAGAAAAAAATAAATGTTACTTTTGAATAACTAGTACTAAATTACGCTAATAATACTTAGTCGAACACGAATCTAGCGATCGAACGCCTATTCTCTGGAATGTTGTTTTGTTATTGCTTTTGATATCCGAAGTTGCGTCTTATGTCGTTTTCGTTTTTAAATTGCACTACACTGGTGTAGCGAAAGCTGCACTGAAACCGTTCGTTTTTGCCAATTGCACTACACCAGTGCTACACTTTTTCTGCACCGATACCACTGGTGTAGCAATCATCAAAAGTTTGGTGTAGCTCTGTGCGATTCCACGTTTATTGTAGTCAATGGTTACTGTTTATGTTTTCGTCATTTTTGTTCGTTTATTCATGCCTCAGTGTAGCACTGCACCGGTGTAGTGCAAATTAAAAACGAAAACGCCATTAGTTTCTAATACATTATTTATTATATGGCAAGCACGGTATCGCGGAGCTTTTGTCCGCCTTGAAGTTTGTTGTCTGGCTGGAAGCGTTTGTTTGAACGCTGCTCATGCGCACAACGATTTGTCGAGGGACTGCGTAATGACAGTATAAAATCGATGTCGAATGGGCTACTCAAGTTTCTTTAGAATTGTTCCTACGGATATGAAAGACAATAATTTGTATTTTATTTTCTGCCCAGTAAGCACTGTTCGTAGTAAACTATTGTATTCTTAGTCAAAACATATTCATTTTGTTATTCTGTTACGAATGACAATTACAAGCGCAAATACACGGAGAAACCCTCAATTACCAAATTGCGATATTGTAATTGTTGTTTTCTACAATGGCTGTTTCAACTCAAAACTATTGACTAAACAAAGACAATTGTTGTCTCATAAATTCAAATAACGTATATTTTTGCTAATGCTGTCAGTTGTCTGATAATAAAGACTGTTCAACGCAAAACATAAAAAACTTTCATTTCACCAAAAACGCTCAAGCCACAAATTTCAAACGTGCATCAATATTTTTTTCGGACGCATGATTGATGAACTATTCTCGAATTGTAATAGTACCGAATGTACGTTTTCATAAAATTTATTGAACGAAAAAGTGGTAGACTTCTACTCATAGCTCACCCGAAAATCATAATTTTTTAACACTGGAAAAATGGAGAAAAAGTAGAACAAAATACCACGTTTCATGGGCTGCAGAATTTGAAAATTCAAATTTTCAAACTGTAAAAACTATATGAAAAAAATCAATCGTGCGGGATTTCTAACCACCTTGAAAATTGAGACAATTTACACAAATATTATATTATATTATTTTTCTGTAGGCGCAGTTTCCGATTGATCATGTTTTGCAACATACCGGGACCTATTGGAGAAGTATTATCAAAAACCATGCCTTACTCTTGATTAGACGGGGCCGGGTGACAATAAAAAGTTTCAAAGATAGCCGCGTAACCTTTTTCTGTCATAACTTTGAACTATAATAACGATAAGTCTTCCGTTGATGGATTGAAATAATTTAACAACCAATCGATTCAGAAACATTGAACTTAAACATACAATACTATTTAAAAATTGTTTTGAGTCGACCTAAGTTTTCACGAACCAATCACGGCGGCGCAAATGCTGTCATCCTCTTGATTTTTCGTGCACGGTCGACGATTTCGATCGTTGGTCTACAACTAGAATTTCATATAGTAGCTTCTGCTTCGTTTGCCATATGGGAGTTTCGCATCATGCATAAAAAATACCACAACCTACTCCTTACTATAAATTTCCGAACAAAGAGGAATCTATAAATATATGCCATTTTACAGTTTTTACCTAAGTCGCTGGCTACCTGAAACACGTAACTTGTCTAGTGAGTGGATGACAGATTATATCCATTCGCTCGCTTGATAGTTGCGTTTGTGTGTGTGTGGATGTCTTTTTCCGTATTCTGAACACCGTGTTTGCTTGAGCATATTGAATACCGATTCTACGGGAACTAGCAGGCTAATTCTGAACTATCGGTGATAGATTTTTCGTACCTAATTTGAAGCGCTTGTATCTCGCTGATTTGTTAATGGATTTGCACTTTTAACATGATTCAAAAGTATTACTTCAAAAATGAATTGATTTACAGACGGGTCGTATACATTCTGGAATCTCCATTAATGTGCGAAACGGTGGCTTGCCATTTCACCGAAAGGGCCATTTCGCCAACAGGGTAATTTCGAGTACAAATTATTTTTTTGTGTTATTATGCCTCCTGTATAACTGATGTGGCACAGCCACATAACCGAAGCCAAGATGGCTCGGCGGCATAAAGCCGCCGAGGTGACGTCGGCTGAGTTGGCCGCCGACCCGCCGTCGGAAGCGGCGGCCTCTTGCATACAAACCTATAACCACCGGTCCGAACGAGCGGTAGCGAGGTCGGACGGCACACGAATCAAATCGATGTGGCGAAACCGCATTAGATATTTTTTATTTAGTAACCGGAAAATACTACATACATTTGCTTGGTAGATACCTATGGAATTGCTTTGATGATTAGTAGTCAACAAGTTTCTTTGGGAACTCTTTTCTGAGGTTCATGAATCAATCTTTATTCAAGAAGTACAATTGTATGTTAACAAAACGGGCGTTAACGTCATTTATACAATCATCTTTAATTTGTTTTTATTTTAAATCGATTCCCATTACGATTTTAAGACAATTGCAGGAATCGGCGAAATGACCCTTTCGGCGAAATGGCTTTCGGCGAAATGACATTCGGCGAAGTGGCCCATTCGGCGAAATGACATTCGGCAAAATGACCCTTTCGGCGAAATGACTTTCGGCGAAACGGCTTTCGGCGAAATGGCTTTCGGCGACATGACCCTGATCCAAGCTGAACAATGTATTTTAGAAGCAGCTTAGAAGTTCGTTCGATTGCGTCGCGCAAACTTTCAAGTGTGGATAATTACTTTAAAAATGGGCTGCTTAGAATGCTATTGATGAACTTTGAGCCTATTCAGACCCTTTTATCCGAACTTTTGGTTAGTTGGGTAAGTCCTAAGAAGTTGATCCGTAGAGAAAGCAGATCTCCGTAGATATGCATCAGCGTTGGAAATTTTTATATAGACATTTCGGATTCACCAATCTGTTTGATGACAATCACTATTCAACGTTACTTATTAACATAGCAAACAAATTACCGGTGGCGCTTGTCGTAAACAACAATCTCTATGTACGAACGGAAGCGGACTTTCACAAAAAAAATTGCTCTAAATATAATTATGAATACTTCTTGAACGCACTTGACGATGACATTAATATTTGAAGGTTCTAACTTACTAAAATTAGCTTTAGAATTCTAGATAGTGTTTCTACTTTTGCCTATTTTTCAAATTTAGATCTGTGGATAATCGCATTTATATTTCATCATGATCGGTCGAGTCTCGAACAAAACCCTGTAATTTTTTTCACATCGTTTTTCATAGTTATTCAGCAAAATTAGGAATTTGTATATAAAATAAGATTTTTCATGTACGAAACAGTAACAGTGAATATAGCAATAAAATTTCACTTACACAAATTATTTAATCAATTGTTATTATTTACTGCGTCGAAATGTGAATGGCAATTTACGTCCCACCTATTATCACATTTTATATTTCGAGGTTGGTACACTCGAAGCTGGATTGCACCCGTATAACAGAGAATACACGTTTTGTAGCTGAAGGTTGCAGCTTTCGAATAGTAAATAAACATTCTGAGTGAAACTAATATTTTTTGCATAAAACCAAAAGTGGCCATGTTCGTCCCAGGTTCCCTCACAAAATATCTGTCCAGAAGAAGTATTCTTCTGTGGCTCAGTCGATTAACGGACATATTTTGTGATCTAATGATCATCGGTTTAAGTTTCTGTAGCTGTCACCGATTTTTGGTTTTTATTTAATTGAATTTCAAGCCATGTAATTGTATATTGCATAATTTTACAGACTCTTGAATATAAATTCGCTCGTAGTTGAATATAAACTCATAACAATTTTTTTCTTAATGCACAGCATTTTAAAATGATAATTTTTGTGAATCGATGGTTTTTGTGAATCGAAATGACTTCATGAAGTGTCGTAGCTTCATTCATGTGATTCATTTCGATTCACAAAAACCATCGATTCACAAAAATTATCATTTTAAAATGCTGTGCATTAAGAAAAAAATTGTTATGAGTTTATATTCAACTACTTTTGAAATCTCGAAATTAAATCACTCCCCGCAGCTATTGATCATCCCTAACGAATCATCCCCGATCATCCCGAACCGCTGCATTTGGTTGGAACTCATTTCGCATTTATTCGCGCACGTGTTTGTGCTGGCCCCGGTGAAACATCTGCCACCCGTTTCAGTAGCATTTGATATCAACAGTTTGGTCTCGAAGAGGGAGAGCCAAGCGAAACCAAAAACCATGCTTGGTTCATTTCACTCACACTTCGTTGCGTGGTTTGATGACTGTGGCGTGGCCGGTGTGTGTCTGAAGAAAGCTATCAGCGCTGCTATGCTACGCTACGGCAGGCAGTCTTGTCTTCCGTCGTCGTCGGTATCGGGTGCTGAAGCGTGTCCGGTAGAAGTAGGCTCAGATCGATCGGCACATTTTCTTCCGATTTTTTTTGACGGAATTGTGTGAGTGTTAATTTTATCATCGAAAATTCAATCATTAATAGCGTAAAAATATCGCTTTGTGTTTAACCCTGAGAACTCTTGGCTTGTGAAGTGCTTTCTCTGCAATTTTCCATTGCTAGTTCACCTTTTCATGTGAAGAAGAAAGTGTAAACATTGGTTGTCACTAAGAATTTTCGAAACTAGCGTGTTAGTGAGCGTGGTGCGAATGCTGATCGCTACATGGGCTGATGTGATAAAATGCTACTTGAAAAAGAATATTTCACACTTCAAGTCTTTTTATTTGTTCGTGATAATCGATCGAATACTGACAATCATCAAATGTGTTGATCACTTTTGTAAATCCAAGAAATTGTTTAGTTCTAATTTATTTGTTCGATACTGTCACTTCGTAAAATACGTAGAGAAAAACAACTATTAACTATGCAAATCGAAGAGACTGCTTTTCTATTTCTATTCTGCACTGATTCTAATTTCAATAACGAATGTTGTTGTCAACAGGGATTGTTTTTTACTCGTGCACATAAGCCATTTTTGTCAACTGTTTAATAAGCAATTTCATGCTGAAGTAGGAAAGTAAATATTTTTGCGTCATGCTTTTCTCTCCGAGCAAACTGTTCGTACGGTGAGTTCCTACATTGGATGAACCACCTTTCCAGAGCATGTAGTGGTAGTAAGTTCAGAGGTTCATTGATATATTGAACAGGGAAAAGCGGACGATTTTTCATCCACCCTCAACCAGTCCAGCAGAATCGTAGTAAGGACGGAGGCAGCTCACAGTGATAAGTGAAACGTTGTCGGGATCGGTCGCATTACGGAATCTTCAACCAATGTTCTGATTCTCAAGCGCGCACTTTGTGAAGACTGGAAATTGAATTTTTTTGTATTGTGAATTTCTAATATTTCTAACAGATCGTGTTTTGGTGATCCGAAGAAGGTAAAACGTCGTGTTAAGTGAAAAGTGTAGATGAAAACGAACGAGCGGAAGTGAATTGCTGAAGACGTGCTACTAAAGTAATTAGGTTAATCTTGCGTGAAAGTAATAACGAAGTCTGGTGTAGGTTTGTTCTGTTGAACACTATCGGTGCGAGAAATGGCTAACGAAGCAGAAAATCAACTTCCCGAAAAGGATGCAAACGACGGCTCGGCCACAGAAACTAGCGGGGGAAACAAAATCGTTCTCAAGCGAAAGATTACTCTGATTAATGGAATAACAATCATCGTAGGGACGATCATTGGATCAGGAATTTTCGTTTCCCCTGCCGGAGTTTTTCTGTACACTAAGTAAGTAGCGAAATGTTCCTATTGGAAGTGTTCTCTTGAGACGGCCCTCGAGGAAACTACTTTCATGATTAAAGTTCGTCGTTTTCACGAACTTGTTTGCGTTCAGTTCGGGATGAAACACTTTTATATCAAAACAAAAAGCTAAACACTAAGACGAAAAATGATGTAATATCCGTTGAAAATTTCCCCTAGAACTCTAGTCATTATTGGTTCTCCCCCAACGTCTGTTAAATTATTCATGCTGAAATATTGTCAGTGCAGTTCATTTAAATGAAACTATTTTGTTCAAGATATTTTTACTTCAAACACACTCCGAATGAAATAACGGATGTGCAGTTTGTTGTATGCAGCGTGGTTTCAAACATTCGGCATTATTTATTCGGATTCGGATAAAATTCCATAACAAGCAATAGAAGATAGGATCCATCATTTGGCACGAAGTTTACGAAAATCAATCTAGTCATCGTTGATTAACCGATATAAGCTTATGTCGTTTTTCATTGAGAACACTCGTGGAGTGTTTTGCTCGATTCGTGCATTTTTCGTGCAGTCGGGCAATCAAAACAGGTGCACTGTTTTTCATTGATTTGCACCGCACGAAAAAAATGCACTTTCGGGGCAACTATTTTGCACCCGTTTTCTTTTCAGAGCAGCAAGCGTGCAAACCAAACTTTACAAAACCGTTTCATTGATCAACTGTCAGGGCAAAACACTGGCACCGAGCGAGTGGAATCAATGAAAAACGACATTAATTTCAGAGTTTCTGTCCTTCTTGTATAGTAAGGCTATGCAATTATTGAGTAAACCGATCTCAATTCTGCACCAGAATTCTGGACTCTGGAACTGAATTCTGCACCTAAATTTTGGACCTGAATTCTGGACATGAAACCTAGAATGGAATTCTGAACCTCAATCTTACTTTGTGGAACTGAATGAACCCTCATGCCGTATCTGGATTCTGCAACCGAGTTCTGAACCTGGAACTTTGAACCGCAAATTGAAGTCAATACAATTTGGAACCTGCATTCTGGAACTGAATTCAGAACCTATATTTTGAAACCGAATTCTGAATCTGAAATTCTTGACCTAAATTCTAAACGTGAATTATCTGAACCTGGACTCTGGAACTGAAGGATCAGGATCATTTCGCCGAAAGTCGTTTCGCCGAAAGGGTCATTTCGATGAATGACATTTCGCCTATTCTTGCAATTGTCTTAATATCAGGTGTACAACTTTGCTTCCGTCGTTTTCCGATAGGTGGCTGTACCGGCTGAGGCTGGTCAAAAAACATAGATGCTAATGCCTTTAAAGTGAGTGTGTACAGTGCCTAACGAATTTTCATCGCCGTTTCAGTGACAGTTGTTCTTGTTTTCGTATTATTCACGCTCGAAAATGTCTGTTTATGTGCCCAATTCTCGCCATTTGAGGGAAGTTTTACTTTTCTGTTACAATTCGAAAAAAAAATGCAGCTGAAGCGCATCGAATGCTCTCAGAAACTTACGGTGATGCTGCTCTGAGTATAAGAACGAGTCGAGAGTGGTTGTTTCAACATTTTAAAAATGGTGATTTCGATGTCGAAGACAAACATGGTGGTGGAAGAGAAAAAAAACCTTCAAAGATGAACAACTAGAAGCATTGCTTGATGAAGATTCGTGCCAAACCCAAAAAGAGCTTGCAGAATAGTTGGGAGTGAGTCAGTAAGCCATTTCAAAACGTCTCAAGGCTATGGGCATGATTCAGAAAGAAGGAAACTGGGTGTCGTACGAGTTGAAACCGAGGAACATCGAGCGCCGTCTATTTGTATGTGAGCAACTGCTTCAAAGACAAAATCGTAAGGGGTTTTTACATCGAATCGTAACCGGTGATAAAAAGTGGGTTCGATACGATAATCCTAAACGCAAAAAATCATGGGGAAAGCCCGGGCATGCTACTTCGTCGAAGGAAAAACCGAATATTCACGGCGCCAAGGTTATGAATTGTATTCGGTGGGATCAACTAGGTGTGATTTACTGGGAGCTCTTCAAATCGGGTGAAACCATCACAGAAGATCGCTACCGAACGCAACTGATGCGCCTTAGTCGCGCGCTAAAAGAAAAGCGGCCACAATATCAAGAGCGACATGACAAAGTCATCCTCCAACACGACAATGCTCGGCCTCACGTCGCAAAGGTGGTCAAAAAGTACCTGCAAACGCTGAAATGGGAAGTCTTGCCCTACCCACCGTATTCCCCAGATGTCGCCCCTTCTGCCTTCCACCTATTCCGTTCGATAGCACACACACGATTGCATCAAAATTTTCAATCCTTCGAAGAGTTGAAAAAATGAATTGCTTCATGAATAGCGTCAAAAGAGGACTCCTTTTTTCGAGCTGGGAAATGTAAAAGTGAAAAAATATTTAATGCGACTTCGCCACATCAATTTGATTCGTGTGCTGTCCGACCTCGCTACCGCTCGTTCAGACCTAACTAAAGCAAAGAAACCTAGCTCAATTCTTGAATTAAATTCTGAACCCTGATTTTGGAGCTGAATTCTGTAGCTGAGTTTTAGATCCTAATTCTAAGCCTGTATTCTGGAATTCAATTTTGAGGCCGAATTCAGAACCTGGATCTGAATGCTTGGTCTGAGTTCGGGACCAAAATTTTGGACCTGAACTCTAGAACTTGAATTTTAGAACTGAATGCTGAAACTGGATTCGGAAATTCTATTCTGAACCTGGATTCTAAAATTGGATGTTCAACTTGGGTTCCGGAACTAAGCACTGAACCTAAGTTTTTGACCTGAATTCCGGAATTGAGTTCTTAATCTCAATTCTGGAACTGAATTGAGAAAATTAGTTTCGAACCCAAATCCTGGAACCAAGCTTTGAACTTGGATTTTGGTACTGAAGTTTGAACCGGAATTCTTGACTTCAATTTTGAACCTGGATTCTGGAACTGAATGCTGAACCGCGATTCTGTAATTAAATTCTGGCCTGGACTAGATTAAAATCTAGTCCTCATTTCTAAGCTTGGATTCTTGATTTCAATTCTGGATTTAGATTTTGGAACTGAGTTCTAGACCTCAATTCTGAGCCTGGATTCTGGACTTCAACTTTGAGCCTGAATCCAGCACCTGTATTTTGGATGTAACACATAGGCTGAAAAGTTCCAGATATATCACACAGATGGCGCTAGTTTTATTGCAGTTACCTTTTTTCAGTTAATACTAACATTTGAAAGACAGCTGTTAAAATTTCATGATATTCTATTCATTAGTTTGTGAGCTATTATGCTAAAAGTTACGCTACTTTCATTTTTTTTCAGAACAACAATTTTGTGTTTTATTTTTACACTGCTTTTTTATTGGCAAAAATACCGTTCAAGCGAAGCAATGGCTCGAAAAGTATTATGAAGACTCCGCTCCTTCAGAAACAACAATAACAACGTTGGTTTGCTGACTTCAAACGTGGTCGTTGAGACACCGATGATGCAGAACGCAGTGAACTTACAAATGAGACGGTAACACCAAAAAACATAAAAGAATCCACAAAAACGTGTTGGCTTTATATTGCATGAGCATTTGACTATGAGAAAACTCTGAAACCAAGCGGAATTTTTGCGTCGATATATGACAATGGATCTGTCATCTGAGTGGACAGTAACTGGTGAACCTCGTCCAAAGTGTCCCGAAAGCACAACAATCGGCTGGAAAGGTTAAGGCTTCGGTATTTTGGGATGTGCGTAGTGCAACATTTATCGACTACCTCGAGAAAGGACATTATTATATTATATAGCATTATTGGATCGTTTGATGGGTGAAATTGCAAAGAAAAACAACCAAAATTTCTAATGATCTACAATCAAACAGTTCAATCAATCGTCACACTTTTGAATCCGCAATTGCACGAGAGTCTGCTTGGATTGATCTTGATTAGGAACTAACACCGAACATTATTTTATAACCGACGAAATTACACCAATATCCCAAATGTATGCAATTAGATCTTTGTACATACCTGCGATACGATTTTGATATTAAAGCTTCTCTTCGCCAAGCTTGTGTTCAAGTTTTGTATGCAAAGAAGTTATTTTTATAACGTTAGATTTCTCTACCATTCTGCGATTTCGGTTGAAGCGATAAACTTTTTCTCATTATCAATCGAGTTCATCTTATATAAATTAAAAATTAATTTTAGGCACTCAAAATTTACTCTGGGGCAGAGGTCAATTTCTCAGGCGAAACGACATTACATGGAATTTCATCCGAGCTTGCATGACACATGATCAGACCACACAAATAAAGCTTCAAATCATTTTATGTCACTGTTTGTCCTGATGTCTAGCAACAACCTATCTCTGGCATGCTACGCATAGGACTGAAACATTAGCTATAAATTTGCTTCTAATTAGAGCGATGCTTTCCCTTTGATATATCGCTTACTTCTTCAAAACCGTCGTCTATGGCAGGCAAATCCGATATGTCGGAGATTTTCAGCAGACAAAATAGGACACTGCTCGCTACTAATTAAAATTTCAATCATTTATAATTGAAAATACGTGGCAAATCGAATCGTAAAAATATTTCCAATCAAATAATGAAATAATATTAATAATTGATATAAAACATACTGTTTAAAGTCTAACCACATTTCATTTTATATCAAGGGGAACGCGCCATTTGAGCCAATTTGTTCTGATTCTGATTCATCAAGACAACACACCGAGTCACAAGTCAATCAAAACAATGGCAAAACTACATGAATTGAACTTCGAACGACTCCCACATCCACTGTATTCCCCAGATTTGGCTCCTAGCAACTACTGACTGTTCGCAGACCTGAAAAAAATGCTCGCCGGTAAGAAATTTTGCACGAATGAAGAGGTTATCGCTGAAACTGAGGCCTATTTTGAGGCAAACGATAAACCGTTCTACAAAAGTGGTATTGAAATGTTAGAGCTGCGCTGGAGTGATTGCGTTGCTCTTGATGGAGATTACGTTGATGAATAAATTATTTTTAACAAAACAAAACTCGTGTTCTCTTTGTTAGGCCCGGGTCTTTTCAGCCTATGTGTTATGTGAGTAGAGGCACGACTAGCATTGGCTTTTGGCTTATTTGATACGACTTTTATCTATGATTCTTGATATAAAATTGAACTATTTATTAAATACGAGCATAGTTCAATTGTCCAACCGACCGGTTAGTGCCTGTTTTATTAACGAACAAAACGTGTCGTAAGCCAACTGCACTCAATCACTGAAAATATTTTGTATTTCTAACAGTTCGGCTGAAAAGTTCGTATCATTTAATATAAACACACATTTTTTTGCCAAAATTCGTTTTTATTATTCAACATAATTGCCATCAGAGGCGATACAGCGATTATAGCGATCATCCAACTTTTCGATACCATTTTTGTAGTACGATTTGTCCTTTGCCTCAAAATAGGCTTCAGTTTCAGCGATTACATCTTCATTGCTTCTAAATTTTTTACCAGCGAGCATTCTCTTGAGGTCTGAGAACAGGAAAAAGTCACTGGGGGCCAAATCTGGAGAATACGGTGGATGAGGGAGCAATTCGAAGCCCAATCCGTTCAATTTCAGCATGGTTTTCATCGACTTGTGACACGGTGCATTGTCTTGATGAAACAAAACTTTTTTCTTCTTCAAATGAGGCCGTTTTTTTTTTAATTTCGTCCTTCAAATGCTCTAATAACGCTATATAATAGTCACTGTTGATGGTTTTTCCCTTTTCAAGGTAGTCGATGAAAATTATACCATGCGAATCCCAAAATACAGACGCCATAACCTTACCGGCCGATTGGTGAGTCTTTCCACGCTTTGGGTTCGGTTCATCACGTGCAGTCCACTCAGCTGACTGTCGATGGACTCCGGAGTGAAGTGATGGAGCCATGTTTCGTCCATTGTTATATATCGACGAAAAAAATCGGTTTTATTTCGATATAACAGCTCCAAACACTGCTCAGAATCATCAATTCGTTGTTGTTTTTGATCGATTGTGAGCTCACACGGCACCCATTTTGCACAAAGCTTTCTCATAGCCAAATATTCGTGAATAATATGTCCAACACGTTCCTTTGATATCTTTAGGGTGTCAGCTATCTCGATCAACTTCACTTTACGGTCATTGAAAATCATTTTGTGGATTTTTTTCACGTTTTCATCGGTAACAGCCTCTTTTGGACGTCCACTGCGTTCATCGTCTTCGGTGCTCATATGACCATGACGAATTTTTGCAAACCACTTACGAATTGTTGCTTCGCCCGGTGCAGAGTCTGGATAACACTCATCAAGCCATTTTTTGGTATCGGCGGCACTTTTTTTCATCAAAAAGTAGTGTTTCATCAACACACGAAATTTCTTTTTTTCCATTTTTTTTCACAATAACTCACATCACTCAAAATGCAATATCTCACAAACTAATAATCAGACAGCTGTCAAATTTATACACGTATCTTTTGAAGGTTGGTACTAACTGAAAATGGTATGGATTTAATTCTAGTGGCGCCCTCTTATAGAAACGATACGAACTTTTCAGCCGATCTGTTATGTGTCGGTTTTGCTCGATACGCTTTGTGCGATGATTCGTTCATTTTAAAAAAATTTGGTTGAAATTTTGTGCGCCTTACTTTGGCACTGAATTCCACCTTAATGCTCGTTCATACCAAACATTGTAGAAAAGTCCAATTTTGAATTATTTGTGATTCATTTATACTACCGAAAATGTAATCATAAATTGCTGTACATATTTACGAATTTTGAAAAGGCACCCATAGTAAAGTAAGCGCCCTGATGTGCACTCAATTTTCTTGTGGATGACTGAACAGAGCATTGAGCAAATGAAAAACTAATTAACAATTCAATCGGAATGTCTTGACCTGACTAATGGGTTCTTTCTTTACATCACAAAATTAAAATATGTGCATACCGAACAAATGTTACCCTAGGGTAACGGTATCCCCACGTCATCTCAGCTCTACCATTCATCTTATTTTCTAAAACCATTAGCTAGAATGAGATCCACTAACTTGCACTTTTTTTAACCGAAGCAAATATATTGTATTCGATTTAATCACATTTCGTTTGTTAGAAGTCGAGTAATCAAAAATTTTTGTGACTCGACTAGTGAGACGACTATCGGTACAATAACCCTATATCGCACCCGAACGGTAACGAAAGGAGCGAAAAATTAAATAATTCAAACCTCACGCTTGTTGTTTATCCCGTTCTTCCCGTCTTCTCAACCGTAAATCTTACGCAGTAACCGAATGCATTTCAAACTGGTTAGCCCAGTTTCCTCACGTTCACGTGTTTCCAATCCCATATATGTACAAGTCCAGAACGCCTGGAATCGCATTCGAAACTTTGACGTATCGATGTTTGAGCAAAAGTTTTGCCATCTTGTTACCAACTAACCCATTCGATTTTTCCCCCTTTTCTCCCCCCAGATCGGTTGGCTCTTCGCTGGTCATCTGGACGCTGAGTGGCATTCTGTCGACGGTTGGGGCGTTGTGTTACGCCGAGCTCGGAACCTGCATCACCCGGTCTGGAGGCGACTATGCGTATCTACTTGTTGCCTTTGGGCCACTTGTTGGATTTCTACGACTTTGGATGGCCCTGCTCATCATTCGACCCACCACCCAGGTTTGTATCAATCGGATGACGAAGATTGCGCTTACGCTTGCTTGGCATTCGGACCTGAATTGAATCGATTAAAAGGGACCGATTCAAGCGGAAAACGGATTCATTCGTTCTAAACACCTAGTCCCCCAAACAGGACTCACAATCAAAACGTCTCTTCAGTCAACCATGTATCTTTTTCCATCTACGCGTTCCAATGTTCCAACTGTATTTTGCTCCGAACTTCTTCCCGACAATTCCGTGCTTGTTTCGATGTAGAACGGATAACTTATACTATCCGCCCACCCGTATGTATAGCTTTTTCCCAATCCACAGATCTTATTTACAGTCATCTTCCTGTTGGAATATGCGCAGGAAACCATTGTCATACAAGTCACAGCCAGTGTTGATACGTTCTTTTTTTTTTCAGGTTAATCAATTTTCATTTTGGACCTCCTGTGAGGCTCAGAAAAATCAATTTCGTTTTCCGGTATTCAAAAGCCAAACTGTAGAACTGCAATCAACTCGAGAGTAACACTTCTCGCACTATCCGGCGTGATCCTAAATAAGCATCATCAATTTTGTTTCTGGGGGCAGTGGCAGCAGCAGTAGCGGGGGATTCCGAAAAGGTTCTACAATCGGCCTGCAAAACTTTGTCCACAATTTGTTTCCTCTTGTTTCCCACACCTACACCACTGTCAAACGCAAGCTTCTCGGTTGGATTTGCAAGCTTCCACGCGGCATCACGTCAACAAGCGAAAGGACAACTTGTTGCTCGTTGGGAGTTGGGAGTTGAGAGCTAGGCACCTACATCTACATTTGCAGCTAAACGGTAGCATCTTCTCGAAAGAGCCGACGACGACATTAATCAGATTTATTTGCTGAGACAGGAGGACAGAAAACGGTTGGGAGCTCTGTGAACCTATCCTTTCTAATGTATGAAGGCTTAATGTAATTTATTGTCATGCTTAAATCATGCGTTACTTAAAAGGTTGGATGAAATTCAATTAATGAACGTGCTCGTATCAATGGTTGTACCCATTTTTCGATCCCTGATTGAGATTTTCATCTGTTGAGCGTAGAGTTCAGATTGATTCTGGTTCTGATTTCGTTATGATTGGTTTACATCCTTCAGACAAACATCCGGACTTGATATTCTATTTCACGTTTAAATACATATACTGTATCCTGTCTCCACATCAGACGATGTAACTTTTGTTCATGTCACGTCGAGTTTTCATTTCCTCTGGATGTGTAATTTAAATTAGTGTTGTCAGCACAGATACCACGGCTTTTCGCTGGGGATGTGGGCGAAGAAGTCGGAACTTGGACGAGCAACGTGACACTTGCCATAGAGCGCCATCATGGGTTGAAGACCTACAGGAAACAGTACACGGAGAACCCGCAGATCACAAAATTACAATACTGCAATTGTTGTTCCACGCCCTGGCTGTTCCAACTAAAATGCTGTTGATTACACCAACCTTTCTGTTGATTTTGTTATAACCATACAGGTAAACGAAATTGCTGTATTCAAATTGAGGTTTCTATGCCCGGAAAAATGAACGGCGGCCCTACTGAAAAATGGGTGGCCAACACGTTTCCCGATGAAAACAAAACAATATGTAAAAGCGATTCACACGCAGCATCAAGCGACTATCACCTGCATGGAACGATTACGGAACAACAACATTAATTGTAAGCAATTCATATGAAAGGACACTACGTCAAGTTCACGGAACATTTTAACGTCGGATAGCAATATTCGGCTAAAAAAAAATAAAAATAATCTGGACGTCGACGGAAGTTGATTGATCGTCTGAATCGTGTTTAATGCATGCGTTTCCTGATGAAAACAAACCAATCTTATTTGCATTTGTGATTGTAAGTGAGCTGTCAGAGAGCTTAATACTGTCACTTGGCGGACAACGAAGACAGCAAAACGCAGGACAAAAATTTTCTTCATTTCACCAGTTCCGTTTCATATTGAGAATTTTCAAATTTTTTGGCAAATAAACGTCATTTATGTCAGTTACGTAGTGGCCACTTCATGTAAGTGAAAGTGTGCAGAAGAATTTTAAAACAAGTTTTCCATGTATTTAATAGATATTCCAGCAGTATAAATGTTCTAATTTCATCGGCGAGTAAAGTGTTTTCGGACAGTTGAAGCAAATGTATTTAAAAACGATTAACGCTTAAAAATTTGCTACTAAAGTGAAGCGGTACTATTTGTACTTTCTTGAAAGTGCCTTATGCTACGGCTTATCAGCAACATTCTTGAAAACGGAATCAAAAAAGCCATTCTGCAAATGGAGGAAAAACTTCTTAATGCCCTGTGTTCATTTCACTGGTGAATTCCTTTTTGGGAAGTATAATCATCCGTGAGTTTAGTAATAAAGCTATATAAGCAGCTTCTTAGATAACAGATAATTAGCTGCCCCTGAAGAGACTAGCAGTAAAAAATATTTATTGCAATAGGCGTCTTAAACTCAAATAACTGAATAATTGGTTAAAACAACTGAGACATTTTGTCGTGAATACGACTTACTTTACTATGGGGCGCTTTTCCAGAATTTACCCTCTGAGAGAGTGATAAGTTTTTTATCGTGAATATCTTTTGTTGTATCTAACGTATCATCATAATTTTTGCTATATGCCATCAGAAATATGATCAGCAATTTATGATAACATTTTTCTCGTACCTCAGTATGTATGAAAGGATAACACTTGGTATATTTCGTTCATTCTAGCCTGCGCAGTTGACTGAGCAGGAAGTAAAGCAAGTGCATCTTTCCGGTTGGTTTAGGTTCAGAGTTCAGTTCCAGTTCTATAACTATTAAGAATTCAGTTCAATATTGAATCGATTGTTGAACGTTCGCCGAGCCAGTTTCGCTTTAAACAAGAGCGATTGCGTCATCCTGGTGCTGGTCGTTTGTATTGTGGCAAAATACAATGAAAATTGAAAAACGATGGGGAACATTGCACAAAAGCAGCTCTTCTAATTGATGCTTCAGTTATTCCTGCCTAAATAGTTGCCTCGTTCAGTAAAGATCAGAATCCAATTCTAGGGTTTAGTTCTGAAATTCAGTTTCAGAATCCAATACCTGATATTTTTTTCAATTCCAGAAGCCAGATTTAAAATGCGGTTTCTTGCCCAGAATCCAAGGCCAGAATCAAGTACCATAATTCTGGAACTGAAACTGAATTTCAGAACTTGATTCTAACTCGGGATTTTGGAACCGAGTTCTGGATCTGAGATTAGGATTGATTCGAGACCTGAACTTTGGATGTGCATTTTGAAACTGAATTTTGGAACTGAAATGTCAGATTAGAAAATCCAAAAACCGAAATCCAGGAACAGAACTCAGATCCCAAATTAAACTGTATTTCATTAATTGAGTTCTAAACTGCATTCCACACGGAGAACCCTTCGATCATAAAATTGCGATAGTTGTTTTTGATTTTTGCGATAGTTGATTTAACTAATTTCTTTTTGATTCAACCAATATGGTTTTTGATTTGCATATATTCAAGTAGTTGAAAAAATATGTTGTTTTGAATGCTGTCAAATGCCGGAGACGGTTGAAAGCAAAACAATAATTGCAATGCAAAATCAAAAACTTTTTTAGTTGAAATCTGTTCGCGTCGCTTCAAAATGTCAATGAAAACAACATCGATGGTTAAAGCGTTTGGTGAAATTGTGTTCATTCGATTTGAGAAATTTATGATAACAAGTGTTTATCTAACAGCGGTGTTGTGATAAAATTAACCTTGTTTAAGATGAAAAAGATTTGGTGACAAATTAGAAAATGATCATCTCGTAATGTTTCAGGTATGCGCAAAAATTTTATGCTACAAATTCGATCATTGATTTACTTCCAGCAGACTGTTTTACTTCCAGCTGTTTGATATCGATGATGATGTTCATGGATTAGCAATAAAACGCTTTTTGACATGAATTTAATTTAGAAAAGTAACAGGAGCGAAGGGTTCCAGACACCCAGAACGCGCTGCGATTGAATGGTGTGTTTGAATTGCCGTCGCAAAATTCCAATTCCCAGCGGTTGATGCACCCAAGCTCATATAAATTGACTAAAATTATCAGTGCATAACTTTAGTTCAACCGTTTGAAGGCATCATCTTTCAATACTCATTTTAGGTAAATTTAATAAAAATATCTAAAACAAATAAAACCGATTTATTTTTCAACTAACAAAATTTTGTTTCAATAACAACACCAGTTATTTCAACTAAAATATTTGTTGAAATTGAAAGGTATGTGTCCTCACTAATTGACAGCATTTTTTTTTTTTCAAACAGTTAAATTAGTTGTTTCAACCATCGTTTCTGCTAATCGAAAAACAAAAATGACAGTTTAGTTAAAACAACAATCGATTAGTTGTACCAAATTTTAACCAATCGAATTCAGAAAATCAACTAATATTTTGGTTGAAATGGGATCGCGGGTGGTTCCGTGCAGAGTCCAGGTTCGGAGCTCTAAACTAGAATACAAGTCTAGAGTTTGGCCACAAATTTGTCACTTGAGCGTTTAGTAGAATAATTTCACTGGCATTATATTTTAACACCATTCTATTCTACTATACCTATATAGTGAAATTGTATGGTGGTAAAATATTATTCTACTTGAATTTGGTTCCAAAGTTCAGTTGTACAATTCTGGAAGTGTGACTGAATTTAGGAACTAGAAGAAGATCTTCGAACTACATTCTGGATCTTCTGAGCTGAATTGAATTCCCGAATTGAGTTTCAGATATCAATTCTAGCATTCGAATCACAAACTCGGTTCCCAAATTCCAGTTAAAAGATTTAGAATCGTTAACATCAGAGAAACTGACTGCGTATTCACATCATCCAGTTATGTCTCTGACATTACCAACCCGTCTTTTATGATTTCATGCATACAGGTAACTTTGCTGGGATTGTGTCATTGCTCCGTTGCACGAGTGACACCTCATTGAAACGTTTCATTTTCCGATTAGAGTACATGTCATAGCTCAACTGTAACGTTTCATCGCCCGTTTGTGGTGCGTGTCTTGGCTGGGTGTCATTGCAAAACTGCCAGCACAATAAATAAAAAATGACAACAATCGGTTAGTTGTACCAAATTTTAACCAATCAAATTCAGAAAAACAACTAATATTTCAGTTGTTTTCGGATCGCTGGCTTTTCCGTGTAGAAACACAACAGGTCTCTGTGGAACCAAAGTGCCGTAGGACCACTCACTTCTTTTCTATACTCACCTGGGTACATTTTCAAAATTTCACACTTCAAGGGAATTTTCCAGATTAGATTTCTCAATAACTTTTTTTCTGTTTGAGTATTTTTCTTCAATATTGTACTAAACGGATGGAAGAAGTTTATTATGTAAACATTGCTTGAATAATAAATCAAAGTTAAAGAAGTACACTTCCTAAATAAACATTTTTATATCGTTAATTTAACAGATCGGCTGAAAAGTTCGTATCGTTTCTATGAGAGGGCGCCACTAGAATTAAATCCATACCATTTTCAGTTATTACCAACCTTCAAAAGATACGTGTATAAATTTGACAGCTGTCTGATTATTAGTTTGTGAGATATTGCATTTTGAGTGAAGCTACTTTTGTTATTGTGAAAAAAATGGAAAAAAAGGAATTTCGTGTGTTGATGAAACACTACTTTTTGATGAAAAAAAGTGCCGCCGATACCAAAAAATGGCTTGATGAGTGTTATCCAGACTCTGCACCGGGCGAAGCAACAATTCGTAAGTGGTTTGCAAAATTTCGTACTGGTCATATGAGCACCGAAGACGATGAACGTTGTGGACGTCCAAAAAAGGCTGTTACCGATGAAAACGTGAAAAAAATCCACAAAATGATTGTCAATGACCGTAAAGTGAAGTTGATCGAGATAGCTGACACCCTAAAGATATCAAAGGGACGTGTTTGACATATTATTTACGAATGTTTGGATATGAGAAAACTTTGTGCAAAATGGGTGCCGCGTGAGCTCACAATCGATCAAAAACAACAACGAATTGATGATTCTGAGCAGTGTTTGATGCTGTTATATCGAAATAAAACCGATTTTTTTCGTCGATATATAACAATGGACGAAACATGGCTCCATCACTTCACTCCGGAGTCCAATCGACAGTCAGCTGAGTGGACTGCACGCGATGAACCGAACCCAAAGCGTGGAAAGACTCAACAATCGGCCGGTAAGGTTATGGCGTCTGTATTTTAGGATTCGCATGGTATAATTTTCATCGACTACCTTGAAAAGGGAAAAACCATCAACAGTGACTATTATATAGCGTTATTAGAGCGTTTGAAGGACGAAATTTCAAAAAAACGGCCGCATTTGAAGAAGAAAAAAGTTTTGTTTCATCAAGACAATGCACCGTGTCACAAGTTGATGAAAACCATGCTGAAATTGAACGAATTGGGCTTCGAATTGCTCCCTCATCCACCGTATTCTCCAGATTTGGCCCCCAGTGACTTTTCCTGTTCTCAGACCTCAAGAGAATGCTCGCTGGTAAAAAAATTAGAAGCAATGAAGAGGTAATCGCTGAAACTGAGGCCTATTTTGAGGCAAAGGACAAATCGTACTACAAAAATGGTATCGAAAAGTTGGAAGATCGCTATAATCGCTGTATCGCCTCTGATGGCAATTATGTTGAATAATAAAAACGAATTTTGGCAAAAAAATGTGTGTTTCTATTAAACGATACGAACTTTTCAGCCGAACTGTTATACCCGGCTTTAACCAAGTTGCGGTCGTTCGCCGGAAAATAAACTTGAAAACGAATCGAAACCCAGTGGGTAATTTGTTTCTATTAGTTGCTAATTATTTAATTAATAATTTTGAATTTGTTGCTTTTTGTTTTGGTTTTTCGAGTATTTCGCTAAGTTTACATAACACCAGAATAAAAATAATCCGCAAAATTGTTTTGAATGATCGAAAAGTGAAGTTGCGTGAGTTAGCTGACACCATCAAAATAACAAAAGAACGTGTTGGCTTTAAATTGCACGAGCATTTGACTATGCGAAAGCTCTGTTCAAAGTGGGTGCCGCGTTTGCTCACTGTTGATCAAATACGAGATCGTCTTGATGATTCCGAGCAGTGTTTGGCCATGTTTAAACGTAACAAATTTTTTATTTTTGCTTCGATATGTGACAATGGATGAAACATGGATTCATCACATCACTCCAAAATCAAAACGATCGTCATCTGAGTGGACAGTAACTGGCGAACCTCGTCTAAAGCTCCCGAAAGCACAACAGTCGGCTGGAAGGGTTATGGCCGCGGTATTTTGGGATGCGTGTGGTGTAATATTTATAGACTATCTTGAAAAAGACAATAACATTAACAGTGAATATTATATAGCGTATATGGCAAAGAAAACAACGCACCGTGTCACAAGTCAAACAAAACAATGGCGAACCTTGTCACAAGTCAATCAAAGCATGAATTGAGCTTCGAATTGTTCCCACATCCACTGTATTCGTCGGATTTTTCTCCCAGACTACTGAAAAAATGTTCGCCGGTAAGAAATTTCGCACGAATGAAGAGATTATCGCTGAAACTGAGACCTATTTTGAGGCCAAAGATAAATCGTTTTATAAAGGTGATATTGAAATGTTAGAGCGGCACTGGAATGATTGCGTTGCTGTTGATGGGGATTGCGTTGATGATTAAAGTTAATTTTGAACAAAGAAAATCGTGCTCTCTTCGTTAGGCCCGGGACTTTTCATCCCATGTGTTATTGCGTTGTGATGCATTATGTTATATTCATTATTAAATAATTATGATGAGGTCACCTGAAATGAATTAACACTCTGCTTAATATACTATTCGAAATTTTCCCAAATGTTTATATTGAAGCTATTATATAGAAAAAGTTTTTCATAAAAACTGCATTATTCTCTTGGCCGTCGAACTTCTTTTTATACAAAAACTAAACTATGTTCAAGTGGACAAAATAAAATTTCGTTCGTCGGAATTATTCAACATTGTTTAACTTTTGATTTCATGCTTTAAACATGATACGATGATTTTTTCATTCAAAAAAAAAATTGAACTCCATATAATGGCTCTTACATTAGATTTATGGGTTCCAAAAAATCTATCCAGTTCACTAATTCTCCTGAAGTTTTTGGTAGAAGTTTAAAAAATTTTACTAAATACACGCTCAGTGGAATCTTGCGAAGTAATCAGTAGAAATTATGTGGATTTGGCATCATGCCACTTCAAGCGAAGGTTACACCCTTTAGTATACAAAACTACATAACATTTACTAATAGGAGGGCAAACATAAAGAATGAGCCATTTCAATTTCTACTTAGATTACGACAAAAATTCTATTTTTAATCTTATTCCCACTGAGCCCAACAATTCAAGTCTAGATATAAAGACTTCAACAGCAGTCGGACTTGATGATCGAAAATGAAATTTATTGCCTTCAGCAGTTCACGATGTCACTGTGGGAAACGGAGTGTCTGATGTGGATGTTGATTTATCTCGAGATGAGAAAATGTCGAACCGAAATTAAATTACGGAAGCCGTATATTTCAGATTGGAAAAACTGTTCGGTTTTCGACTAAACCGCAAGTCTCTAGACTTTTCATCCTATGTACAAATTATTCATTCAAAAAATGAGACGAAGCGGCATCCACTAACTGCTACTTTCGTAAACAAATTCACGATGGTCTGCCGTTGATAGAACGAACCATCGGTTTCCATCCTTTAGGCGGTATAAGAAGAGAGCAAATATAATTAATTGTTCCCTCAAAGTAGTAGTTCCTCTGCTCTGCCAGCGTGACATCGTCGAAGGGGGATTGATTCTACCAAATTTCGTTAGCACACATCAACTTTAACGAATCGTTTCTCTCTCTCTCTCTCTCTCTCTTTTGCTACCCACAATTGGCAATGATTTGACTTTACGGCATCGAAAATTATCTTTGAAGAAATTATTTTCGGTTCGTCATCTCGCCTCAAACCAGTACGCAAATTGCGAGCACATCACAATCACAATGAAGTAGATTTATGAAAGATGGCTCACGATGCAGGCTGCTGCTTGAAGATAAGAGTCAACTAAATTGAAACTATCGGCCCTTAAACGTAAATTGAAACGCTTATTGTAACGAACAGTAGAAATCTGTCATGATAAAATAATGGAAAACCATGTTTGAATCCATTCTCGACCCACCTAGTGGTGTGATAATGCCTTTCTCTTGTCATGGACACTGTCTGCTTAAAACATGGTTTGTCTTTTTAATTAAGCTAATGAGTTTAATGACAAGAATTTGGGTTCATTTTTTTGACAAATTTAATCAAATTGATTTGTGTTTTTTTTCACAAAAACATGCTTCAGATATTCGGCAACATTCTTCAAACCAGAATTTTCAGTAATAACAACACATGAGCTGAAAAGTCCCGGACGTAACACATAGATGGCACTAGTTTTATTGCAGTTACCTGCTATCAGTTAAAACTTAGTTTATTATTTACTATGCTAAGAGTGACGCTACTTTTGTTATTTTTAGAACAATGGATTAAAAACAATTTCGTGTTTTAATTTTATACTGCTTCTTGATGGAAAAAACACCGTTCAAGTAAAGCAATGGTTTGAAAAGTGTTATGGAGACTCCGCTCCATCAGAAATAACAATGAAACGTTGGATTGCTGACTTTAAACGTGGTCGTAGAGACACCGATGATGCAGAACGTGGACGTCCAAACAAACACCAGAAAACATTAAAAAACACCAGAAAACATTAAAAAATCCACAAAATCGTTTTGAATGAGCAAAAAGTGAAGTTGCGTTTGTTAGCTGACATCGTAAAGATATCTAAAGAACGTGTTGTTTTTAAATTGCCTGAGCATTTGACTGTGAGAAAGCTCTGTTCAAAGTGGATGCCGCGTTTGCTCACTGTTGAGCAAATACGAGAGCGTGTTAATGATTCTAAGCAGTGTTTGGCGTGGTATTTTTGAGACGATATATGACAATGGATGAAACATGGATTCATCACTTCACTCCGGAATCAAAACGATAGTCATCTGAGTGGACAGCAACTGGTGAACCTCGTCCAAAGCGCCCAAAAGCACAACAATTGGCTGGAAAGCTTATGTCCACGGTATTTTGAGATGTACATAGTCTAATATTTATCGACTATCTTAAGAAAGAAAATATGATTAATAGTGAAAATTTTATAGCGTTATTGGAGCATTTGAAGGCTGAAATTGCAAAGAAACAACCGCAAATGGCAAAGAAAACGCACAATGGCTCCGAATGAAGAGGTTATCGCTGAAACATAATCATTACATCCTCATGTCATCCTAAAGCTGTAACGACTTGGATTCCCCTGATGGTTCACTAGGTGGCTCGAATCATATCTTTCTGGTCGATCCGCTTTCGTCAGGAATAATGCCGTTCTTTCAAATAAGCTCGAAATCCCTACCGGTGTTCCTCACGGAAGTCAGTTGGGACCGCTAATATTTATTTTATTCATCAACGATCTTTGTACTCGCAGAAAATCTGGAAAATTGTTCTATGCTGACGATCTGAAGATCTTCCGTCCAATCGCTTCGAATGTTCGACTATGTAGTACTTCGAGATGACATAGCAAGTATTGAACAATGATGTTTGTTGAATGGTATGCTGCTTAACACTAATAAATGTAAGATGATAAGCTTCAGGCGTTCGCTAGTTTTGCGCTGCTTCGAGGGCATATCATTGAAAGAGTAGACTCTATTCGTGATTTAGACGCAATATTCGTCAGCAAACTTAGCTTCACGGCCCATATTTCATCAACTACGGCTAAAGCATTTGCAGCGTTGGAATTTTTGAAACGGAATATCGCTAATTTGAATGACTTATACACACTAAAAGTTCTCTACTGCGCCCTAATTTGAAATATTTTGGAATATACTGTACAAGTTTGGGCGCCGTATAACGACGTGCAAAGCTACCAATTGGAACGCACCCAAAAATGCTTCGTATACGATAATCCGGTTATGTCTCTGACATTACTCACCCACCCATTTTTTCAAGAGTTTCTAGGGTAAGTTTAGACGTTGGCTCAGATCTGTTTAAAAAATGCAATGCCATCTTGCACAATTTTCAAATCAAACGCAAATCACAATTGCAAGAGGTTTACAGGGTCCGGCACTCGAAGTGTAACCAACTTCAGACCGCTCGCGCAGCTGACGCACGGGCATCAGCTCTCTAGATATTTGCTAAATGACGGAGTTGTATTGTTTACAAGCGCAGGAAAGCATTTTGCCAAAAGTGAACGCGAAAAAAAATCTTTTTTTTTTATTTAAAAGATGTTTTTTATTCAGGCCTATTTGCGTACAAGCTTTACGTGGCCGAATTAGCCGATTTTTTAAATAAACAATGTTTTGAAGTGGATCTCGTTGTCACTCTTTTTCTAGGAGGAGAAGAGCTTCCATTTCCCTCCTGCGAGGGTTGAGGGGCACTTTGTTCGTGGCTCGTCTCGTCCTCCATTGCCGCATCGGTGGTTTTGTTGTTGATTTCCGTCTTCTTTTCGTTTTCCTTGTTGTTCGCAGTCTTGAGCTCGTTGCTAGTTGCTGTAGGAGCGCCTTGTTGTACATTGGTTGCAGTTGTTGGTTGGTTTGATGGTGAAACAGGAGTACTACGCTCACTAGTTTTCGTTGTTGAACGGTTGACCTTGTCTTTGGTTGAAGATGTTCTTTTCGCAGTTTCAGTGCAAGGTTTACCGTAGTGTGCAGGTTGTTCACAAAACTGACATGTAACCAGCTGATTTTCATAGGTAATCAGCGTTTTACACGGATGTGTCCCACCTTGACCACAAATGATGTATGATGGAATTGCCTTACGTAGTTGCATACGTACCACTCGCACGCCATTCCGGATGCCGGGGAAAAAATTCCGCCATACTTCTCTTTCGATGGAAAGAACTTCACCGTATTGCGACATAATTTCCCGAACGCACTGATCGCTGGACTGCGGGGGAAGGTCATGCACGCGTACTTGTATGGCGTTGTCCACCATGTGCACAGGAATTTTGTATTTAATGTTGTCACACTCAACGCTGTGCACCTCGTTGTTAACCGAAGCGAATGCAATTGCATCGCTTTCACGTTTAAACATAATGTACACACAGTTAGACGCCTTGTTGAATTGAATCTCAGTTACATTATTAGCGTCTAGATGCATTCGTTCTTTAAGTAAGATTTCAATTTCATTTGCTGCTGGTCTAACTTTGCAACGCTTGAAATCTATACAAATTGAATTTGGCCTTGTTGGCCAAGTTTCAGGCTTTGTTAAATCGTATTTGACCATTCCGTACACTCTATTGTTCACTGCACTGTATTGTCTTTGTTTCTTTTGCTTCGACCGCAAACGATTTTCGACTTTGTTGGCTGAGATGCGAGCACGAACTGAAAAAAAAAATCTTGACTTGAGAGAGCGAAGGAGTTGCTTCGTTTGGCCGAAAGCGGTCAATTTCCGAACATTGTATTTTCTGACGAGAAAATTTTTCCAATTGAGCAATTTGTAAACTCTCAAAACGATAGGGTTTACTTGACCGACCGTTCATACGAGAATTTGAGTCATCGATTGG
Source organism: Malaya genurostris (assembly GCF_030247185.1). Classification (NCBI taxonomy): domain Eukaryota; kingdom Metazoa; phylum Arthropoda; class Insecta; order Diptera; family Culicidae; genus Malaya; species Malaya genurostris. Next base: position 27,386,844 of record NC_080570.1, read on the forward strand.
CCACCAGGTGGCAGCACCCGCAACAGATAATGGTATGGGCCGCTGTAACCGCAGATGGGCGCTCTCCAATCGTTTTCATCGAGCCTGGCGTCAAGGTAAATGCGACATATTATCGGGAAAGTATTCTGGAGGTTGCTTTGAAGCCGTGGACAGACAAACATTTCGGTGGCAGACCATGGACGTTTCAGCAGGACTCGGCACCGTCTCACAAAGCTCGAGTGAACCAAGAATGGCTGAAAAACAACGTTCCGAACTTCATCACGTCCACACAATGGCTCTCGAATTCACCAGATGCGAATCCAATGGATTATTCTCTTTGGGCCATTTTGGAGAGCAAAGTCCGAACTAAAAGATACACCAGTCTCGAGGCGCTGAAAAAAGTTATTATCCGCGAGTGGGCCTAAAAACCTGCAAGTCACATTCGGCAGCTTGCGATTCGTTTTTTGACCGTCTCAAGGCCATAGTCAAGGCAAAAGGTGGTCATATCGAGCAAAAGTGAATTGATTCTGAATTTTGTATTATTTTTACACATTTTGTACTTTGAATTAAGTAAAAGTAATTTTCCAAACTGAATTTATGGCCTTTTTAATAGGTTACACTTCGAGTGCCGGACCCTGTACATATCTCTATCTGCATCGTTTCTCCCTAGAACCGTCATTGCTACATGAATGAACGCTTGGAAGGAGTTGCTCACTCTAAGTTAATTGAATTGCACAATCAACGAACGCTAACAAATTGTAAACACAAATGTTAAATCGTTTCAATAGGTCACAAAACAGAGCACACTATTCCAGGCTGGTAAAGGAAACGGAAGCTTGTTTTAGTCCTACCTCGAATGGATGACGCAACACTTGACAGCTGTCATTGTACCTTCTATTCGAAATTAGGCATCTTGTTTCAAAAGATTCCGCCGCCTCTCTGATAGGAGATCGGACATGCGAGATACAATTATTTAAAGACGAGAAAGCGTTCCAGCTTCAAGCCAATTAGATTGTTCGGTAACATTGTTATCTCTACTATAGCAATTTACACCGAGAACTGACGCTAGCAGCACCAAACCCTAATGACAACAGTCAGATTCCACCCCTCATCGATACAAATCAAAATATATCGCTATCAAATTTCCCAAAGGATCATATTCCCGACTGTGACCGCATCCGAAGGCACTGCGCTTGTCCGGAATTCCATTGTCAATAAAACCGGCGACTGCACCTTCTTCGTAGCAATTCAAGTAAACCCAAAACGTTGCTCCTACTGGCATGTCCCAGTTCTTGGCACGTGCATCCATTAATGTTGGGGAAAACAAGATCGGTCTGGTTATATGATCCCCATCATCCCCTTCCGTGCGAAGCTCTCGGTAACAAGCTAATCGGAACTGCACCGAAGGAAGCGGATTCTCCGTTAAGACGTCGATCGGTGTAATTACATCCCACAGGTGAAACGACTTCAGCCGTGCCTAGGCCGAGTGGTGAAGCGAAGATTTGCTTAGGGTGTGAGAAACTGAGAATGACAGCCAGCAAGTAGTTGGTAGGCAAAATTATTTCCTAGTTTTCACAGTCAGTTAGTTTTGATGTACTCCCGAATAAAAAACTTCACTACGGAAAATTACTGTTATGCATGGATGATGTACAAGTAGACTGACGCTGCTCGTGTAAAGAATGATGATGAATTGCGACTGCCGTTAACTGGTACAGTATTTTACTATCAAACCACTTTTGGACTTTGAAATTCGCTTGAACTGACTGTCGTTACTAATAACCACACCACATGAAGCTTCATGTAAAAGAAGTTATTCTATTTTTGCGCCATTCCTTGGTAGACAGTAATGTTTGGCCCCCAAAAATACCAAACCAACTGCGATGACATGCAACGATGATTGACGTTTAAATTTGCGTTGGTTGGCCTGCTACGACGTAGGATTGCGGTTCTCGTAATAAGCGTCGGACGTACGCAAACGCTTATTGCGTTTATGTTTGATTCCCGATCAAAAGATAACGGCAGAGTGCTGTCAAAACAATTGTGTTTCAATTTTTTGAAATTTGATCCACTAATCAGATTACATCAGAAAAAAAACTTTCTGCTATTAACTTGTTAGTACCCGCTGATTGGTTTTACGGCCTTGACAAATACTATTGAATGTTTTGATTTTGCAACCATTACACTATGCTAGACAATAAACATCCTGCGGGCTGTTTGATGTATCTTAAGTATGAATCTATCAGGTGATAGCCTAAATAAAGAGAGAGAGGGAGAGAGAGAGAGAGAGAGAAAAGAAGGTGGATGCTATCACTAAAAGAACGAAACAAAACAGAACTGGAGAAAAATATGCACTAACTTCCAACGCAAAAGTTCGAACGGAAGTGTTCAACTGCACCCTTACCCGTACCAACAAGCAAGTGTTGGGTTGTGCCGCTGTATAGCACCGAGGAGCTCTTGTCAATCAATCTTCATCCGTTCAGTAAACAGCGTTATAGAAGAGAAGAAGAAACAGTACAGTTTTCTCATTCACAATGGACTTACGAGTAGAATGAACATAGGGTTACCAGCCGAACCGAAGCGAGAATGTCATGAACTGGAATCATCGTTACTAATACTACCACCAAAACAATTGAAATATAAGGTAATAAAAGACAATAATTGCAAGTTCTAATTAATTGATAATCAAATTTTTTTTACCTGTCTTTCATATATTTTCCAAGAATTGTTCCCAGAAGATCTCACATTGAAACGGGTCCACTTCCACTCGTCAACTATTCACCGTGCCTAAGGTTAATGGCTGATAAACCTCTTGTCATTGCTATTTACTGCGTTTTACTCGTTCCTGTAGCAAGTATAAAAATAGATGCGACTATTGTTGTCGACAGCGAAGGAAAGTGAAGCTTTGCGGAAAGGTTTTTCCGCACGGAACTATTTTGCAGTACACTTTAAAATTTGGTCTGTACATACTAAAATTTACTCGATGTTTCCACAAATTTCCATTTTTACATCAGCCACAAAAAAATTGTTATCCCCCAAGGAACCGCAGCGATCTAAAAATTCCAGTACGATAGTTTCCAAATTTTGATTTTATTCACCAATATATTCTCGTTGAAGAGCAACACAATTGTTCCAGCGGCGTTCCAGCATTTCTATACCACGATTTCTCCCCAGTCTAAAAAAACATTCTAGTTTCAGCTTATCATCCGATGCAATCCTGTTTTTTCAACGAGCTTCTTTTTTAAATGTGAATACTGAAAATAATCGCCTGGGGCTAAATTTGGCGAGTGTAGAGGACGGGGCAGCAATTCAAGTTTCATTTCAGAGAATGTACCCGAACCCGAGAATAATTTTTCTTCCGAACCTGAAACCGACTGGTAGCCGATAGAAAATAAAAATCTTTACCCACACTCGACCCGAACTCGAAAAAATGCAGGTATCTATTACTATAAATTCGGTGCAATTTCGTTAGTCAATTGTTATTTGGTCTTATAACAAGACATTTTCAAAGTTCTCAGGAGTGACACTTAAGTTTCAATAACGCTATAAAAACCTTTTGCTTGGCTTCTTCTAGTGATCATTGGATGACGAAATAGATTTGGTCTTTATATTCAGTTGCTTCCAGAATCAAACCGCGTTCGCAAAACGTCTAAAATACTGATTACTTTTCTAGTTAGACTGGTTGAAATTTAGCTTAAGGTTAAATTTCAGCTTAGCAATGAAATAACGGTGCACTGCTATGCACTGATGAGTCAAAGTCGAAACGTGAATATATCAAAATCGGTTTTGTGCCCTAGCACAAAATTCGGCCCTGAATGACCAAACCTGCATCGGCCAGCAAAAGTCCAAAACCCGTTTTCGTTCGGCACATCAGTATAGATATTGCATTTCGATGCAAAGGAAAAAGTGTTCTGTAAATAGCAGAAACTTTACGTCTGTTTAACGGTTTAAATTTAACTGCTGAGTTTTGCATAAAGCAATTCAATTTGAACTGCTATGCATTGATGAGTCAAAGACGAAACGTAAACATATCAATGACATAACTGCCAATGAAACGCTACAAATGAGTAATGACACACACCCCAAACGGAAAATGAAACGCTACAACTCAGTGAACTTTGTTGAAACGCATCGGTCCGATCATCGGCCCGATTGAGTACGATATCGACTCTATCGGCCGGCTGAACAAAATCGATCATTCGATGAACCAAATACCCAGTAAATCCGAACATCGGACGCATCGTGAACGAAAGCTTTTGATTGCGTTTCAAGCTTACATAGTGTATCGGTAGAACAAAAGAGTGAAGATATACCTTAGCAGAGAGCGGATGTCTGATACTCAGGGGATGGGATATATCGGGATTTCCAACCCCGAACATAGGACCAGAGTTTTTCTGGCCCTAAGAGGCGAATGACCTTAAGGTTAAAGCCTCTATGATCGAAACAAAGAATGTTTAACACTCTTTCACATCCTATCGGTGAGACGTTGGCTCGAAAATGCCTTGTTTGATATTCCTTCGCTCTGTTTCTCTAGCGATACATAATGTAAACATAAAGCTTTTTTAGATCGACGCGGTTGATGCAAATGTTGCAGAATTGTCCGATGACGGGCTAATCGAAGCGCTACGATCGGCCCCATATCGTGCTCAATCGGTCCGATAATCGGGCCGATGATCGGACTTATGCGGGTCGACAAATTTCACTGGGTAATAGTGATCCATTTGTAAGAGACCTAGGGGTATTATAATTTGTATTTAGAAGTAGTAGCAGTAATAGTAGTAGTAGTAGTAAGAGTAGTAGTAGTAGTAGTAGAAAATTGAAAATTCTTTCTAAAATGTTTCATCGAATCAAGACAATTTTAGCTTTAAAAGCGCATTAGATTGCGGTGTTTAAGAAACGTAATTTTTCCTAAGCAATTGCCATAATCTCTACACTACACTATATTTCAGAGATAGGAAATGTCCACGAGATCTTAGAGCATAAGCAGAGAGCCTATAAACTCATACTGAGGTCACTTTACGCGAGGGATACGTACCGCGTAAAAATAAACCGCGCAAAAAAACTGTGTAACATCAAAAATTCGTGTAAAAAATAATAGCGTAACTTCGGAAATTCGCGCAAATTCGGAAATCCGCGTAAAAATAAACCGCGTAAAAAAGGATCCCAGTGTATTATTAAATACAAAAAAATCCGAGATATCAAGCAGGTTTTACTTCTCTTGCAACATGCAGCATTTCTAATTTCATCTTCAGTATGTTACTACACGGAACCGCAAAACAACCTTATTTTAAGTAGATTCCACTCAATTTGGGGGTTCCGTTCGATAACCTAATTTTAGGTAAAGTAAAGTTTCCGTAAGGCGCATGTAAAAAAACTTAAAGATGAGTTATATTCACTCTACAGTTGAGTCGTATTGACTCATTTTCAAGTTGGTACGGTTTACTTCATTTTAGCTTATTGAATGAAACTTTCGCTGCTGAGTGGTTTTGATCTTTGTATTTTGACAACAATTGAAGGAGCGAGCGAAAGAAAAGATTCAAAAGAACTCAAAATTAAGTAAAAAGAAGTCAAATAATAGGTAGTTTTTATTTTCCGTGTACAGAACCTTGTAGCACCTAGAGTGACTATAATCAGAGTGGCGACAGCTGTTCGTTTGGAATGACAGCTCCCTGTTCCAAACGAGCAAACGACCTGTCAATTCAATGTAAAGCTAATGGAATGTTTTGAATTGTTGCCAAAATTACGGATGAGATGTCGTCACTCTGGTTATAGGCACTCTAGTAGCACCACAAACAAATATACAGACGGCGCACAAAGGTCCTCCGTGAAACTAGCTACAATCATGTTAAACTGGCAGCGCTGCTGAGTTCCCAAAACATTTGTTTACTATGCAACTGTCAAAATCTGAAATTGTTGCGAGCATGCCAACATCCAATAAAAACATACGCCTCGCGCCCCGTCTGGTAGTGAGTTCGGTTATTTTTAGAAAGTACCCGTTGTGAATCACTTTTTTTCAGCAATTGTTCGGCATCCTCATATCTTATTTTTTGTCTTTGGTACTATTTTCAAGCACTTCCAAAAAAATAAGAAAAACTATGGTTTCACTTCAGCAGCATTTCTTAAGTTTGCTGCATATCTGTTAACATTGCCTTGCACTGACCAAGTTTTGTTGTTTTGTGAACCCTTGTGTTACTGTCAAATGGCTGCGAAAGTCTCAAAAGTATGAAATTTCTTTTTTTTTCTGCACTTTGTGATGAAAACCAACTTTTCATTCTTGAATCCATCAGATCTCACGGTCGCATCACTAGCTTAGAGCGTATCCTAGACGTCATATCTACCCAAATCATCAACTGCGCGATAACTATAGAATAGAATGATGAGTCGTCGTCCTTCCGGAAAGTAGGTGAAGCATATACATTTCCTCTACTCCTTATCTTTTATCCTTCTCAGTGAACGATGGAGATGGGGGCATTCGGCAATGGCGTGTTGCTGTTGAGATGTTCGGTTCGGAGTGGAAATGATATACATTTTCAATGTCAATCAACATATATGTGTATTGATGATATCTGTATGCAATCCGCCAAGACCATCGTCACAAGGAAACAAAACGCAACTCGGTTTACAAATGTACTTCTCTGTGTTCTCCACAAAACTTTCAATTTTTTAACGAAAAACACTAGAGCTAATACCGTTCCAAATCTGACCGCAATCCAGTGAATTATAACTTTTCGATTCTTTAAAGCATATCCCCGCGTATTGAAAACAAAACCATGTTTCACTGCAAAACTGTTCCAACCAATTCCAATAAATCATTGAAAGGATAATGCTCCTGCGGGATAGCTCTTCATATTCGCAGAATTTACGGATGAAACGAAACGGAAAATATTTTCACTGAAAAGGTCACGCATTCATCAGGGTCGGTGCGTAAACTGTAATCCATCTTTTCAAATCAAACACCAACTCAAATAGGCGACCGGGAAAAAGTTGAACGAATCGAGAAAACTCCACGTGGACGATTGCTCTAGCAAACACAGGAAATCGATGATCGATGTCTGTAATTTTATTTGTTTTCAGCTTAATTGTCAGTTAAAGTTTTAATCCACCACTTTCCGAAATGCGAATGTAACAGAAAAGTAATACAGTTACTATGGACACTGGGTGATGAAAAATGTATTGCATTTTTCAATCATTCGAGTTCAATAAAGTGGTTTTCTGATGCCACTTCATGGATATCGTGTTATCTCGCCGGTGACCAGAAATTCCATCGCTCCGAAGCCAAACTTATTTGATCGAAGCTGGGAACCAAATTTCGGTTTTCCTTTGTCGCACAGAAAGTGCTAAAATGCAGCATTGCTTTTGAATCGAAGCACACCGATAGATTCTGCCGGTTACATTGTTGTGTAGTGAGAACACCTGCCAAGCAACCGAGAACTGGATAATAAATACAGCATATTTGCATATGTCGGTGTCGCTGATGTTACAGCTCGTGTAGGGCAATGGAGCTGTTTTGGCTCCACTCAAATATGTTTTAGCCAAGTGCTCATAATTTAGATTATAATCAAAATGAAGTTACCCGATATGTTAGAGGAAACATCTTAAAAATTCTGTGATAAGATGTACTTCATTTTGCTTACATCCAGAAATATGTACACCAGACCAAAATGTATTACCGTTACCCTATGTGATGTGAACGAGTAGCTATCGAAAGACGTTTGAAAGTTAATATCGTGACAATGTTGTTGTGAACAAATGAATCTACTAGAAATGTTCCAATATTTGTCATATTGAGAAGGTATCTACTGTAGTGAAAAGAGTTGAGAAGAATTTCATTCGCTGGGTGAATACTGTGCTACAATGATGTATGGTTTACAATCGGCACTTCAGAAGAGTACCTGTATTGTAGGTAAAGAACAGTCGGGTGGCTTCAAAGGTACTCAGTTCGAATGATTCATGGTCGAAACTAATGATTGCATGTTGAACTTAAATCGATAATTTCAACGAACGATTACGTTAGGCGTGAACTTACTGTATCTCTATCAGTTAGTTCAATATCTCATGACAGCATAATTATTCACCAAAGACTACTACCAAGAGCTAAAAGAATTTCATAATGGAACCTGTGCAATTAAGGCACAACAAAACAATCGTCATCCACGTCAAGTGATTATCAATCTATATATCCATAGTTATTCAGGTCTTTCTCGTCACATAAAAAGTCGCTTGAATATATTCGGTTTTCTATTAACACTCATCGGCCAATTTGCTCATTTTCATCGATATTCAGTAACAGAACCTTCGTATTCGAGAAAAATACACCCAACATGGTTTAGCTACGATGAAATTGAGTATTTCGGTCCTTTTCTGGACCGACGAATCGATCCCAAATAACTGTTTGCAATATTTTTGATGTGTGACAAATTTCTGAATCCAAATTTATATACAAGAAATCAACACAAATATCAACTTTTTTTTTGTTTCAAAACATTTTCTGAGTGAAGTCAACGGACTTCCTCATTTTCGCAATGGTTGCATTCATTTTTATTCTGATGTACAAATATTGACAGTTCAATTCCTGGTAATCGGGTGCAGACTTACCGGTGTTCACTGCTGCCGTGATGAAGTTTATTATGTTGACAGTGATATCAATATACCATTATTATTCGGAATTATTTGAGCTCCAACTGTTCATAGGCTTATGAACATACATTTTCTCTAATCAGTGCAACGATTTAATTTCTCCGATTTGAACGGTGTTGTCTTCTGTAACAGTATCAGGGATCAATTGACTATGCTGGAAAACTCTTGTCCGGCAACCAATTGGAAAACTTCACGTGCAACTTGGTAACAACATGTTTGTTTCATTTCACTGGGTTTCAACTCGACCAGATTCATAGGTCGAGTCGGCCTTTTTCAATCACCACGGATTAGATTGAAACCGTGAATTATGCGATATCGACACTTGATTTTTTACCTCTTTTTTGTCTGCTTTTATTTTTTCATCCCAATTCTCGGGAAATTTTTCAAAAGGGCGTATAAGCAAGTGACAGTTTCTCTTTGTTTACTTTCTCTTCTATTAATTACCAAGCGGTTTCCACGTTGAAGTTTCGTTGCAAGTCACCGTTGCGATTCGAACGCAAGTGACTTTTTTTTTTTTTTTACAAGGTGAAATGCATTTACGCACGGAGTGTGGGACTCTCCACAGGACTACCCAACTGTTGATTGGAACTACCCACTAAAACACCTTGGATCTCCTACCCTACCTCCCCGGCACCACCGCTAGGTATTACTTCGGGGTGCAACGCAAGTGCCTGTAAGCGATTGTAGGTACCTCTTTAGGAAACATGCAACCTCAAAGAGAGACAAAACGTAAGTTGACACGCGCCTTGCACGCCTCTAGTGTTGGGAATCGAATATCTTTGACAGTGGTTCGAATTGAATGGTGTGACATCTCACCCGGATTCACCCTAGGGCATTAGGCTCTCTGACAGCTCACTTACAACCACAAATGCAAATGAGATTGGTTTGTTTTCATCAGGAAACGAATGCATTAAACACAGTTCAGACGATCAATCAACTTCGGTCGACGTCCAGATTGGTTTATTAATTTTATTTAACCGAATATTGCTCACGTATCCGACGTTAAAAAGTTCCGTGAATTTGACGTAGTATCCTTTCATATGAATTGCTTACAATTAATGTTAGTGTTCCGTAATCGTTCCATTCAGGTGATAGCCGCGTGATGCTGCGTGTGAATCGCTTTTACATATTGTTTTGTTTTCATCAGGAAACGTGTTAACCACCCATTTTTCAGTAGGGCCACCGTTAATTTTTCACCGGGCATAGAAACCTCAATACAAAACCACACGCTCGCTCAATGCTACTCAAAAGTGAGTTCACTCAGTTTCGCTAAAAGTGGAACTACTCTCTAGTGAGTAAAGTTATATTTACTTACTTTTGAGTAAAGATGAAATTTGTCAAATTCTGAGTAACATTTACTCAGTGCTAGAAAAGGGAAAATTAGCTCGAATGAGTAAATGCTACTCAGTTTCATTTGAATTGTCCAAGGAATCGTTCGTTTTGTACAGAAATGCGTGTAGATTTAAAACAACATAATCTTTTTATTATTCTTTTAGGAATAGATTACATTTTGTGGTTACTTTTGCAATAAAAAGTAAAAAATAACATTACATTACAAAAATTCATTCAAATCGAGAATATAAACCTTAAGGCTATCAGCTGTACCAGAAATGAATGAAACTTGAACTTAAGGCAATTCGAAGTCTTCTGCACTGGAATCTTCTTTGAACGATGCCGCAAGACTATTCACGGTGGCTCTCCGAACATTTGAACGGAAGTTCTTCATTTTTACTCGTGTTTAATTTGTTTAAAATGAGCTTTTACCTCTTCCACGTATCCCGAAACGAAGGTTGCACATATGTGGCAGCAAAAATCTTCAATCGTAAAAGGCTGCACAAATTATTCATATTAGAAAATATAATTATCTCACCTTTTAATTTTCGATAGACGTCTTCGTCTACCGCGGCTCCAACCTGCTCCATTTTCGTTCAAATACGTTTTCAATCAAAATGCGGAAATAAGCAAAAATTTTCAAAGCGTTCTCAAAAAACGGTGAGTAAAAATTGTTGTTAATTTGGAAACAGAGTAGAATCTACTCAGTTTTCTAAATCAATGTTACTGACTTTTTGACATTTATACAAAATAAGCAAAAGTGAGTACGAATTACTTACAATAGAGTAACGTTGAGCGAGCGTGCATCAAACCAAAAGATCATATTCGTGGGATATACACGCTCGCTCAATGTTACTCAAAAGTGAGTAGAATTTCACTCACTTTCGCTAAAAGTGGAACTACTCTATAGTGAGTGAAGTTATATTTACTCACTTTTGAGTAAAGATGGAATTTGTCAAATTCTGAGTAACATTTACTCAGTGTTAGAAAAGGGAAAATTAGCTCAAATGAGTAAATGCTACTCAGTTTCATTTGAATTGCCAAGGAATTGTTCTTTCCGTACAGAAATGCGTATAGATTTAAAACAACATAACATTTTATTATTATTTTAGAAAAAGATTACATTTTGTGATTACAGCTGTTTTTTACACGAAACTTGAACTACAATTCTAAGTCTTTTGCACTGGAAGCTTCTTTGAAAGATGCCGCAAGACTATTCACGCTTCAATAAATTCCTGAATTTTAGTTTCGGGAATGAATAAGTCTGCACGCATTTTGGTTATAAAGTTATTCATAGCGTCTGCTAGCTGCCGGGCACTTATTGGGCTCATAAAGAACATTTTATTGGTTACTTTAGAGTAATCAGGCTCCGGGTCCGTATCACGTCTTGTCGATGTGTCGATACTGGAAGCGAAATCGACAAAACTTTTTACTTCGGAAATTTCTTCGATATAATTTTCCAAAGGATGTGAGTTCATTATATGCCGCTGCAGAACCTTAAAACTCCTGTATAGAATCCCACATTCCGAACATTTGAACGGCAGTTCTTCATTTTTACTCGTGTTTAATTTGTGAAATTTTTGAAAATGAGCTTTTAACTCTTCCACGTATCCCGAAACGAAGGTTGCACATATGTGGCAGCGAAAACCTTCAATCGTAAAAAACTGCAAAAACTATTCGTATTATAAAATATATTTAATACCTTTTAATTTTCGATAGACGTCTTCATCTACCGCGGCTCCAACCAGCTCCATTTTCGTTCAAATACGTTTTCAATCAAAATGCGGAAATGAGCAAAAATTTTCAAAGCGTTCTCAAAAAACGGTGAGTGAAAATTGTTGTTAATTAGGAAACAGAGTAGAATCTACTCAGTTTTCTCAATCAATCTTACTCACTTTTTGACATTTATACAAAATAAGCAAAAGTGAGTACGAATTACTCACAATAGAGTAACGTTGAGCGAGCGTGTATGGAAAACTGGCCTACTGAGTTCGAGGAAAATTTCTTACTGATAATGTTTTGTTCAATTCGTTAGAGAATGATAGACGCACGCTTGGAAGAACAAATGAAAGCTGTTCTTTTCTTTATAATGCGGTAAACTGCACTTAAATAAAAGTTCCCGTTCAAATTACTTGAGAAATCACGTGAAATAGTTTCAAACGTCAGAGTGAATGTTTTACGTGATGAAAATGAAGGTTATGCGAACATCATCTAAAACTAATAAAATCCTCATATACAATTTACGTGAATTGACCAATCGTCAAACAATATACGTAAATTTCCAGTGTGTAAAACTCCATCCTAAAAATGGCGAGCAGTGAATTCTTAAAATGTAAGTAGTTTGTAAATTTGCTATAAAACCCTTTCGATGTCTAAAACGCGAAAAGCAGTGAATTCTCAACTTTGTAGATTTTGTCAGTGGATAGTCCCAATCAACCCACTTCCTCGATCTTACCGACTGCAATTGAATTTTATCGGGATTCGGCATCTGGTGCAGCGCGGTGCGAGTTACAGTATGAAGTACTTGTAACTTGATCATAAACACGCCAGTGAACTATAACGTGTTTTAGTTTTAGGTTTCTGAAAAAAATGATAAGATTTCTGAAAAAAAATTCAATTACATGTAGCTTTAAGCAGTATTCAAAATAACAATTGTCTATCTTATAGATAAATATGATATGAACATCATCTATTGTTTATCTGGAACAAATACAATTTATTTTTTATTTACAGGATTATACATTTGAAAGCTTCTAAAGAACAGTCCATCGAAAACTGTGGAAAAGCAGGGTGGAAGATATTCACATAGCTTTCACGTGACTACAATGTGACAACACACGGTAATTTTAGAACCAGTTTGGAATCAATTATTTGGTCGTTTTCGTTTCCTTTCGTTTTTACATTTCCAATTTTACTATTGGCTTTCAAACGCAACTTCTATGCTTCACTTTATGGACCAAGAAAACGATGGTGTTAACAAATTATCACATAGAGCAACATAGGAATCTAGAATTAAATGTGGAAATAGTTACTAACATTGTCATATTTCCTTAAACAAACCTACGGAACGGGTAAAACTTTTGCATTCGTTAAACGTTCGCATAAAAAGTAAACTTTTAATTTCTTCAATACTGAATTGTATTTAGATATTTATGCTAAGTGAGATTATTTCATAAATTTTCGTAATCGAAATTATAGGTTTAAACAACTACTGGGTGGAATAAACGGCCAGACCAATTATTTCAGAGCAGTGTCGACAAGTAAAGTCGCAACATTATCAGTCTGTTGGTCATTCTGAATGCAAAAAACTTAGATTTATTCTCAAGCGGAATATAAAAATATTGGTTGAAATTCTAATTGATAGAAATCAATGTTTTTTCTCTAATTATAGCAGACTATTCTTTGATTATTCAAATTTCAACTACAAATAAATAAAAATTCACTGGAGAATGACCATTCCTATGTATTTTGACAGCTTCATTCGAAAACATCATCGTTTGAACCACTGCGCCATCTACAAGTCGAACTGTTAACTGTGCCAATAAGGTTAATCTGGATTGGCTCCTTTAACAATATGAATATAACAAATGCGCAGGCGATGAAACACACACACACTTAACAGCGTTATGTTGAGATATATCGGAATGAAACCAGTGCTAATAGATTTGCTATAATAGTTATTTCATTAGTTAAATACACGCATTTTCTAGTAATATTCGAAGCCGAATCAGTTTTATTGAAACTGTCATGGATATCAAAAATATAATTGCTGATGGTAATTTAAAGAAAAAAATTTTTTTCGTAACATTATTAGAAAACTTGGCAACCTTGCGATACGAAGTGAGATGAAAACAAGACTCAGTCAAGTGAATTAAGTGCAAATTATCATCTCATATTCATGAAGATTTTTATTGCTTAGCGAGTAATTTTGAAAGTTTTCAATCGTTGATTAAGCAAGTGAAAAATCATCATTACTAATTATTAAGTCATTCAACTTTGAATACTGATGTAATTATGTGAAATAGCAATAGTGTTTTGAGACGATTCAATTAGTAAATATTCGAAAACATGACGAAATACAAAACTTGAAACGAAAATGTTTTGTAAATTGGAAAATGAATTTATTTTTCAATGGAAGAAACGACAACTTTAAAAGCTTTTTTTTTAATTTAAAAGTGTGACAAAAACTTAAATGAATATTTTAAAACATTTCATAGTTTGGTTCAGGTACGTTGAAAAATATGATTCCTGTTCAAAATTACGAGATGAAGGCATGAGATGGGATTGGGAGCTCAGTTAAAATAGGGAGCCGTAACCCTAATAATAATCACATTAGTATCAAATTTCTTTTAAATTGCGAAAATATTGAATTATTTCTTCTCGAATATTTAGGTTCATTTGTTATAATATTTCTAGACTACATTCAAGATTTGTTCACGTTCGGTTTTGATTAACAAATCTGCGCTGAAGAATCATTTTCAATTATGTTTACGTTTCAAGTGATTCAAATTGAATCGCAAAGATGCACTAGCAGTGTTATTTGAACTGCTATGCACTGACGAGTGGAATACGAAACGCGAATGAAGTTTTTAAACGTTTGCATATTTCCCTAGATTCTAAACATCTAACATCTGATTCCCAAACCGGTTGAATTACAATCCAGTAGTTTATCCTGTATAAATGGGTTAAGATTCATCAACAATTATCTTAAGTCTAGCTCACCATAGCGCATACTTAATATGTTCCTAAAGCAACCATACCGTAGGAGTATGGAAAGTCATTTCAAGTTTCCTGGTTCTATTAAAACCTTGTTCTATTGGTTACATCTCGCGTAACAACATTTATGAATTAATTGGGTACTGAAATTAAAATCAATCTTCGACTATTATACTGTGCAAACAACCCGCGGAATGAAGCAAATTATAAACAAAATGCAAATGTCGAGTTCCACCCTGAGTGAGGGCACACAAACAACTGGTGTCTGACCCGTGTCTGTCACCGCACTCGCTCGCATCGTTTTCCGACATAACCACATGCAGATTGAAACATATAAAACATATTCCACAGCTGCAGGAGTCGCCATGAACTTGTACCGCGTCTCTATACTCTCGATGTTCGGCCGGGTCGGTGGGTCGGGGATCTCACTAAGTAAACAAACCAATTGGCAAATTCACCCACGCCAGTGTACGCAACATTCGCACGTAACTGCGCACCACGCCTCCGTATCCAGCCAATCGAAACAGTTTTAATTAACTGCAATTTACTCATTCGCCCACTCGCCCAGTTTCGAGCCCTCTGCTATTTATAAACACACCACGCCAATTGATCGACTCGAGCATCCACGCATAACTAAACAGTGTTATCGATAACCAGCAGACACGCGATTCGACTTGTTAACCTAGAATGTTATTTTACAGGCGATCGTGGCACTGACCTTCGCGCAGTATGCGGTTAAACCATTCTTCCCCGACTGCGAACCTCCGGACAACGCCGTTCGACTGCTAGCCGCCGTCTGTTTGTGTTTCCTGACCAGCATCAATTGCATCTCGACCAAATGGGCGATGAAGATACAGAATGTGTTTACGTTCGCCAAACTGACGGCTCTGGTGTCCATCATACTGGCAGGAACCTGGTTCATGACTACGGAAAAGACGGATCACTTCGAGAATGCCTGGGAGGGAGACTATGCATTGTCCAGTTTGGCGTACGCATTCTACTCGGGTCTGTTTGCGTTCGGAGGATGGAACTATCTGAATTTTGTTACCGAAGAGTTGGAAAATCCGTACAAGTGAGTATTGCTTGCGAAACCATCGTTCACGACAGATTTGAATGATACACGCCATTTTTTTTTCAGGAACCTTCCTCGTGCCATCTGGATTGCAATGCCAATGGTCACCGGGATCTATGTGTTCGTCAACATGGCCTACTTCGCCGTAGTTCCGCGGCACGACATGCTTGCTTCAATCGCAGTGGCCGTGAACTTCGGTTACCGTATGTTCGGTTCCGTGGCCTGGCTCGTACCGATCTTCGTGGCTCTTAGTTGCTTCGGCGGTGTCAATGGCATTCTGTTCACCTCGGCTCGACTGTTTTCGACTGGTGCACAAGAAGGACATCTACCGGCATGGTTCTCGTTGGTTCACGTGCGACGCCAAACACCGATACCAGCATTGATTTTTACCGTAAGTCGGATATTGAACCCGAAAAATCAAAGTTCAATGTTTTTGTTTTGTTTTTGTATTTCAGTGCGCTACTTCGATCCTGACGCTATTCTGTGCCGACGTGGTTGCTTTGATCAACTACTTTAGCCAAATTTTGTGGCTCTCGGTTGCTGCTTGCGTAGCCGGACTATTGTGGTTACGTGTGACCAAGTGAGTATCCGACGTATTGATACGTGCCTTCCCCTGTTACATTACATACCTATATTTTTCCTACAGACCCAACATGCCTCGTCCTATCCGAGTGAATTTGGCACTACCGATTATTTTCCTTACGTGCTGTCTGATACTGGTATTGCTACCATCGTTCACCGAACCTCTGAATCTGCTGATCGGTCTTGGTATCACACTTTCCGGCGTACCGGTGTACTACATCTGCGTAGTATGGAACAGTAACAAGCGATCCCGGAATCGACCGATGGCTTGGATCGAACGAGGCTGCCAGATACTGTTCAATGCGGCCATTGTTGACTGTCACCACGATCGAAAGAATGACCGCGAGATGTCCGACATGCAGACTAGTATTGTGGACGAGAAAAATGTGTACAACTAAGTGGAAAGTTGCTGAATTTTCCGGGGCTGTGGAAACTCCGAATCTGATTTCATTTAGAAATTAGTTTTTACACCAATAGCATTTAATCTAGTATCATTCTTCGCAAGGCGGCTTTTGATCTTCTTTTCTTTGTTTAGATATTACTTATATGAACTTATTGTCCGAGTATGTGGAAAGAAGGATTACAAATCCTTCAAAAGGCACAAATCGCCAGAAGATCTACTATCTATATCTACTGTAGTGTAAACCATACGAAATATCAATGTAAGATCTGGACAAACTATATTAGCCACTTGTACGAGTCTCGCCCGCCTGTAGAAATTATTGTCTAGTCGTCTAGGGATGGTTATTGTGAAAAGCTGAATATATACTGAATTCGATATCATTTCTAAAAGTCCTGCTGAAACTCGATATTTTTGTTGAACTGGTGAAAAATATGACTAGCGGGTAACGCGACCACAGTGGCAACGTAATAAGAACCAATCTACACGGCTTACAATAACAGACAATGAAGTTAGACCTAAAAGTATCAATGTACTTAACAATAAACATCATAATTACGAAACTTTATGAGTTATCTTTTATAAAAGACATCATATTAACAAGATATCCAGCTCTCACATTTCTCGAACAAATCATTGGCCACAATATCAAATTCGTGCGCACCAAAATAGCAGCAATGCGCACCCATATAATTGTCATAACATGTTCAATGTGACGCCGTGCGATGGCGTTGCTGAACAGAAAGTACAGTAGAAATCGATCGAGTTGTTATTGTTCAATACCTGATCATTGTTTGTAGATTCTTATCTTACAGAATTATTGTATGACTAGTACTACGATCCTACTGACACTAATTATCTTCAGAGATGCCAGGTAAAAATTTCAAATATCTGCAGACAGGGTCTGTAAATCTGAAAAAAAAATCTGCAATCAGCAAGTATGTCTTGCTGGCAGCAATTTCTCTCTATAAAGTATGACACGCAAAACTGACTTGGCGAGCAAAAAAAAAAAAAGGTCGCGGAAATTTCAAAAGTCTGTGAATATAGATGAAAGTCTGCGAGAATTTCAAAAGTCTGCAAAAGTCTGCGAGAATTTCAAAAATCTGCAAAAGTCTGCAGAACAAAAAAATGTCTGCTGCACTATACCCCAAATCTGCAGATTTACAGACAAATCTGCAGACCTGGCATCTCTGATTATCTTTCCAGGTCGAGGCTTTAACATACAACAACTAACTTGACACAACAACTTAGCCAGTAAATTTTCGTCAGTAGTCTATTGGACTATAGACTTTCTTTTCACTGAACCACAGATATATAGGCTCACATATGAACTGTGTGTAAAATTTGCTCAATCAGCGTGGCGAATACTTGCAGATGTCACCACGATCGACCCGAGGTGTCACCACGATTTGGGTGCCGCTCATGTGAAAGAGCCGCAATTTTGGACGCAATATTCACTTCACGCTAGAGTTTTGTTTTGCTGTTGGTTAAAATGGCATTTTTATTATTGTTTTATTCCGATCGAATTCTCGTGCGATTTATGCGACATGGAAATAAATTTGTCTCTAAAATTTGGGGAAATCGTGTGATAAGTGTTTAAAATTTTATAGTTCGAATATTTATGTAACATGCAGAAGGATTTTGTTATCGTTCCGGAACGTAGTGGAACGTTTTGAAAGATCGCGGCGAATAGTCGAGTAGGTGGCAGTAGTGTTTCCAACGTATAGCAAATTTGAAATTTAAACAGGATCTGTTATCTGTGACTGAACTACTAGCGGAAACCTCGCAGTGTTGCAACATTAAGGTTACCAACTGCGATGCATTTTTCGCCCGGCAGGAATCCGTTTGAAGTCTTCTGCAATTGAAGATGGTTACTTTTTTCAACTTTCCTTAATATGTCGGAATTATTATGAAATCATAGTGATGTAATAGCTAAAAGATCATAAAACTATTGTGATGTAGTAAAGGACGCTGTAATTCTTTTCTTTGTAACAATTAGTAAAGAGTTTACTCACGATATATTTGATCTGATGTCTTATTAAATCAGGAGCTTTACACAATTTACTGCTCACTAAAATACTGACAGAATACATTTATCTTTTCGAGAAAGAAGAACCTAAATGTAAACCAAGTATGATTTTATTTATTTCGAAAAAAATATTCAAAAACAATAGTCTTGATTTCAACATTGATTCAAAAATCCCCTAAATATTCAAAGTATTATTTTAAGAAATTCTTTGCCTGTATGACTTCTATAGAATAATTCTTTGTTTGCAAGCTTTAGGGCATATGCAGTAGTAGTGTTCTAGTTCTAGATGCATAAATTATATTAGTTTTAAAATTTAAATTTACATTTTCTAACAAGAAAAAAAGCAGCCCCAGCAGTGTTTTACTCGCGTTTCAGATATAAAAAATAGAACGGCAGCGTATGCCAGTTTTATATTTGACAGAAGAACTGTTCGAATAAATAAAACTAGAACGGCTTACGTTACGGGATTGGATTTTCAAAACAAAAACAAAAAAATTGTGAAAATTGATGAAATCTTTGTTGGAACTGATAGAACGATCAACATAATTGTATGTTTGAAGATGATTTCATGCAAATGCCCACGCGCAAGGTCCATTTTGGCACACTCTCTCCAACATATCGGCCGGTATTTTACGAATAATACCATCGGCGCAAAATCCACACCAAACAGTGCCTTTTTTGGGATGCATTGGCAGCTCTTGCAATGGTTCTGATTTGTTTTCACTCCAGATACAGCAATTTTGCTTGTTGACGTATCCATTATGATCTGTCGAAAACAGTGTTGCCAAAACGATACCTGCAAAAAATAACTCTTTACAACAGCAATAAAGACAACTTTATACCATTCAGGAGCGTTTCCATCTTTAGCGCTCTCAATTTTAAATTTGACTGATGATTAAAAGTTAACGAGAAGCTCAGAACAGGACCAGATAACCGGCTTGTGTTTCAAAGGAGAAATGCATCTGCTTCTTTTTTGTGGATTTAAAAAGCCTTACGGCCAACGTTGTCCGAACAAGAGAAACAATAGGATAATTAATAAATCTACTTTCTATTACAATTCATATGAAATTTATAATCGGATGAGTTCGCGAGGCGATTTTTTTCGAAATATTTTGTTTTTTTTTCTATTTTTCAAGATTAGTTCAACTGGCAATATAAGGAGTGTATCGATAAGTAGATAGCAACATTCAAACAGTTATTACTCTGAAATGGCTTAATTTTTTGCAGCGTATTGTGCGGAGACATGTTTGTTTACATGTCAATAACAGCTGCGCAATCGATTGGTTTCGGTACGGTTTATCGTTTCAATGATGAGTCGAATTGATCCGGAAACGCGAATGAAAATTCTGCACACTTTGTGCTCAGAAAGTGGTGTCACGTACAACGAAATTGCAAAACGGGTGAAAGTGCACCACACCAGTGCCAAAAATATTATCAAGAAGTTCGGTAAGATCCTTTCCATAAAGGATTTGTCCCGATCCGGTAGGAAAACGGGTCCCAGCCAGCCCGGCCGGGACATAAAGGGGTTGAGCACATCAGGAAAAACCCATAGGCGTCGACGCGGGATTTGGTCAAGCAGTGTAACACCAGCATCGGGATGATTCAACGGATCAAAGTTGGAACTCCTTGAAAACGTACAAGAAACAGAAGGTGCCGAAAAAGTCCTTGGTACAGCAAGTTCAGGCCAAAACAAGAGCGCGAAAACTGTATAACCGGATTCTACAGAATAAAGACGGATGCATCCTGATCGACGACGAAACCTACGCCAAGGAAGACTCTCGAGCGCTATCCGGACCGCAATATTATACGAAATCGGTGTACCAGGACCTGAACGACGCTGACACCACAGTGGCGATGGAAAAGTTTGGGCAAAAGGTGTTGGTCTGGCAAGCAATTTGTACCTGTGGTTTGCGGTCGTCGATTTTTTTTACGAAGGGCACAATTAACGCCAAGGTGTACGAGGAAGAATGTTTGAAGAAGTGAATGCTGCCACTGTACAGAAAGCATAAGGCTCCTCCTCTTTTCTGGACGGATTTGGCTTCAGCCCACTACGCCAATTCCGTTCTACAGTGGTTGTCAAAAAATAATGTACAATTCGTGGAAAAGGACATCAACCCACCGAACTGCCCGGATCTTCGGCCAATCGAAAGGTATTGGGCAATTGTCATGCGGCACTTTCGGAAGGAAGGTACAAAACAAGCAGGAGTTCAAAAAAACTGGACAGCTGCCACCAGGAAAGTCACAAAAGTAACTATGCAGAATTTAATGAAGAATGTCAAGTCCAAAGTGCGAGCGTTTCACAGAAACTAGGATTTTCTTCAATATAATCAGTGAAATGCATAAAAATGTAATTTTTCTACAATATGTCGAAAACTGATGTCAAAATATGTTATTTTTTTCGCTTTTTTATTCAATAATCAATGTTGCTAACTACTTTTCGATACACTCCTTAGCGATACAGCTATCAATCCAGGAAGCATCAGCGGAAATGCGCGAATTGACAATGAAACTTGACCGTGCAAACGAAAACTACACGGAAATAGTTGAAATCAAGAAGAACCCAAGAGCTACGGTGCAATCTTCGTAGTGTGATTCTACAGAAAATCCGCTTAGAAATTGACGTGCGAGGAAGCTACCGGAGAGAGTCAATAGAAGACAAACACGAGAAAAGGTCCTAAGTGCCAATGACAGTTTCTCTTTGTTTACTGTCTCTTTCGAGTATTACGGTCCAATCAGTAATCCTTCCATCTAACACTTCACATAGGATAATAGCAGAAACCATCAACTTTCGATATGAACTGTAGAACTAGTTGGAAATTACTGCAATTTTCCGTAACAATTGAAGGAGAAAGTAAACCAAGAGAAACTGTCATTTGCACTTGGGACCTTTTCTAATGTTCATTATAGTCAAGCATGACACATTCGTGTAGAATACCTTCATAAAACTGAACTAAATGTCAAACGTTCTGGCAAGATGGAACGATTAAGAAACGTACAGTTATCACAGTGCCCTTTCTCAAAGTATTCTCAGTTGTGATTTCCACTTAGTGATATTTCCACTTTGACCGTTTTTACCATAAGGTGAATTTAACATAAAAATTCAATGCAGTAGTGAAATTAAATGAATTTCCACAATTGTATTCCTACACCACTGTAGAAGGAATTGGGAAGTAAGAAATGAATTAACTACCCCATTTTCAGGAAACAGAAGTGAAATGAAACACAATAAACAGGCTCACAATCGAGTATTTATTTTTACGAACACACAGTCAACCTACCTTGAACCTTAAAACTAACTTTTGGTTTTCACCTTTTTTGCTTTGGACACCGGAACCGGTGTTTCTGTCTTGGGAAGCACTATTCTCCGGAACAGAACCGATTCGGAATCTGCTAAAGGACGTTCCCTCTGGCTGAACTGTACTTTCAAATCACACCACGACCTGTGATCGCCGCTTACATTGAGCTTATCCAGAACTTGGCCGCTCAATCGTGGTACTATCGGTTGCAGAATGATTGCAGTTTGCCGTAGAACTTCCATCGTCACGGCTAGTATGGTTTGTAATTTGGGTTTCCCGTCTGGGCCCTTACATTTCCATGGTGTAGTTGTTTCGAAAAAGTTATTCGTTGCGTGCAGCATCTGTATCACGCAATCTACCACCAGATAGAAGTTGTACTGTTGGTAGTTGAGACGAGTTTTTTCTGCAGAAATATTTGATTTAGAATTGAGAACTTATTGATAATGGTACAAGGTTAAACGAACCCGGTAATTCGTGCAACAGGTCCAGCATTCTCTGGGTAGCTTCAATTGCAAGTAAAGACTCCAACGAAGCTCGATCGACAACAGGAATAACAGCTTCTGGGTTTAAAACCTTTCCACAACAACGAGACAGAAGATTGCCAAAGGTGTCGGCTAATTCGGCATTCAAGATTCGGCAAATTTTCGTATCACTATAATCTAGTACAAAGCTGGATTTGAATCACATTATAATTATTTCATACAGATCTTACTTCCATCGCTATGTGCTACACCTTCTCTTAGCAAAAAATATCGAATGCCCTCGGGAGTATACAGAACGGCTCTTTCATTCGGATCAATCACATTGAACTTACTCTTGGACATCTTTTGGTTATCAACAGTCCAATGTGAATGTACTAGGAGCTGCTTGGGAGGCTCTAGTCCCGCAGCAATCAGGAAGGCAGGCCAATAAACTCCGTGAAATTTAAGAATATCTTTTCCTAGTACCTGTACTGTCGGTGGCCACTTTTGACGAAACTCCTCTTTCGGATAACCCGCCACGGTGAGGTAGTTCACCAAGGCATCCAACCACACATAAACGGACTGAGAAGAATCCGAAGGAACTTCAACACCCCAAGAGACTCTGGTCTTTGGTCGTGATATTGAAATATCCGGTAACGGGTCCTGGAGAAAATCCAGTAAAATTTTTTGAAATTTTTCCGGAACCACTCGGTCTTTGCAACCTTTAATCCAATGCACAACGTCGTCTTGGTAGCAATTCAGACGGAACATAAAATTCTTTTCTTCGGTCCACTCTACAGGGTGCCCGGACTCTGCCGACATTTTTATTCCTTGGTCGTTCTCCTTTAGCTGACTTTCGGTTAGAAAAGTTTCATCCGGTATGCAGTACCAGCCGGAATACTGTGCTGAGTAAATATTTCCCGTCGCTTCCAAAGCTTTCCAGAAGTGCTGAACCGCTAACATGTGATCCTGATCTGTTGTGCGAATAAAACGTGTGTGTGATATGTCGAAATTGTTGAACAGACCACGATATCGATCGGAGATCTGCTGACAATACGTAGCAACTGGAACCGAATGGTTTTGAGCAGCCTGCTGGATCTTTGTGCCGTGTTCATCTGTTCCGGTGCAGAATATTGACGTGGAATGTGAGGATTGTGGTCGATTCACTAGTCCATTGAATCGATGAATCGCGTCCGCAATGACGGCAGAGTACAGATGACCAATGTGGGGTGCTGAAAATAAATGTATTTTTCTCGTATAAATTGTTTGAGATAAAGGTATCTTTTGTAAAAAATTGAGAACATTGATGAAATCTTTATTGGAGTCAATAGAACGATCAACATAACTTAATGTTTGAAGATGATTTCATACAAATGTTGGCCGCGGCTCCGCTTTAGATGGCCCATGCACAAGTTCCAATTTTGGCATGCTTTCTCCATCGTTGCTGATTTATCCTTATACACATGAGCCTTAACATGACCCGCAACAAAAATTGTCCAAAAGCGTTAAATCACACGAACTAGGCGGCCAATTTATGGGCCTAAAACGTGAGATAAACTGTTCACCAAAAGCGGCTCTCAATTAGGTCATTGTTTCGCGTACCGTGTGGGATGTGGCCCCGTCCTTTTTGAGACCACATGTTAGGCTTGGCTAATTCTTCCATTTGGGGCAAAAAATATCGTCAATTATCACACGGTAGCGCTCGCCATTCACATTAACGTTCCGCCCATCGTCGTCTTTGAAGAAGTACGGCTCGAAGATGCCACCGGTTCAAAATCCACACCAAACCACAGATAACAGATATATAGGCTCGAACAATATTTTTCAAATTCCTGTGTAAATTTCCAATTTGCTGTACGTTGGAAACACAACTGCAATGACGCAATTTCGCCTGGACAATTTTGACAGCAGTCGGAATGCAGCCAGTCTTCTGACGGTTGCTAGAATTCCTCACAAGCGGGTGTTTGGGAGCTTGTGTATATGACACTTGGCCCTCCGGGACTCGGATCTAAAGCAGTGTTACCATATTCACAGATTTTTCTATAAAACCACAGTTTCTGCATGTCAGATTACAAGTTTTTCCAAAATTCACAGGTTTCTACAGATTCTTAACAATATTCTGCAAAACTGATAGATTTTTGAAACGATTCTCACAGATTTTCAGAGTGTTCAGAGATGGCATTTCACCAGAGTGATACACGCTGGCGTCAGATTCTTGTCCACACCGAGGATGCAAAAAACGAAGCATCGCACAAAGAGGAAAGCGCACTTCTTCTCAGTGTCGAATAGACAGCATTTGAGTGTGCTTGTGGTTAAAGCAGCTGGCGCGAGTGAAACACATTCTCTTCGCATGAATCGCTCTCACGCGCTCTCGTCTAAATACACCCAAGTGATCACTGGCGCGTGATGGTGAGCGAACACTTCTGTGAACTTCATTTAATAGAGAGTAGATCTGGCCTTGCTATGAAAATTTTGCAATGAAAACTGAAAATTTAACGATAAATTGTTTTATTTTACTGATTTTGCGTGCCCCACGCTTCTTCTACGCAAACCATACACCAGAGTGCTCACCGGCGTGTACACCTCTGTGAAAGTAACTGCATCCTCCTCAGAGAATTTATTAGCTAATGCTCTAGCTCTTTGGTGCGATTCAGTGGAAGAGGTAAAAGGAAATAAACAAACGCACTCATGATGCGTGCACACTTTATACAACAGTGGTGTATATATGTGAAAGAGAAGAGCTCTCGTTAAAGTTGTCAGTGCGAGGGGAGAAATTTTGCTTGCTCTTCGTCACACAGAGGAGATGGACATCTCTGATAGAGTTAAAACGAAAATATGCCTCACAGATGATAGACAGACTTTTCAAGTTCACATACAGAATTTAAAATGGTAACTTTGATCTAAAGTCGAGTTTAGTGATTGACAGCAGGGATGCCAGGTTCACAGATTAATCTGTGTTTCACAGATTTTCAAATTTTTTGCACAAATTTTAAAAATGACACAGATTTTCACAGATTCTGGAATAAATCACAGATTTTCAGATTTTTGAAATCGAGCGCAGTTTTGCACCAAAAAATACAGAGCGGTTGAGGAAAAATGTAGAGAGCGTGTTGGTAGTTGAGACCGTTTTTTTTTGCTCATCAAATTGATTTTGATCACCTATTATGGTACGGAAAACGGGCACAGATTTTCACAGACAGGTTTTTGGCTTGATCACAGATTTTTGAAAAAATGACCTGGCATCCCTGATTGACAGTGATTGCATAACATTTCTTAATAATAAAAAAGAAATCGGATCAAAGTTATTTTTGACAGCAAACTTCATATGATAAATAGCATTAGCAAATACAACTTATAATAAGGAATACTATAGATGAAATTTGTATTTGGCATTAGAAAATCAATTTCCGGTCATTCTCTTTTGACATTTGTGCAATGTTTTATAAAAACATTTCAAAAAGAAATGTGCAGAAATATTTTGCCTTACAGTAGCATGTAGGACTGAAGAGTATGGTATGACAATTGTGTATTTGTCCATAAAGCATAGACAACGTTTCGATGCTTATTGGTTACTTGGACACCACACAGCTATCTAGGCAGCATGATAACATAACTTCGTTTTGATCGTCTACAAACAGTTCCAGATTTTAATATTTTCGTACGGAGTCACAAACAGTAATTATTATTCACACTTACCAGCATTAACGTAGAATATTGGAGTTGTCACGAATGAATAAGGTTTAATTTGGCTACAGAAAGACCGAACTAGATGCAGATTTCTCATCATATTACCGTACCATTAATCAATTACAATAGCACTGGATTATCAATTTACAAATCGGACGATTATAATCATAACAAATCGGTCGTGCACAAAATAATTGTTTCCAGCGGCTAATGTTGTGAATGTTGTACAAAAAACCGGCATGTAAAAATCAGCTGGTTTTGGCATTTGAAACAGCTGTTTCAATATTATAGTTACAGAGGCACCAGCGGTACGCATGTTTTTGCTCTCATTTTGACAGTTCTACAAATATTCATAGTCAGAAAAATTCGAGAAAAATAAAAATGGTGGCCGAGTGAAAAAATATGGGTTTTCTCCGAAAAATATAGATTTTTGATAAGGAAAATTAACTAAAAATGAGTAAAATTAGTTGGAGTCGCTTTCCAACCGATCCTGTGGTCATAATTAGTATAATTTTGTCGGTTTTATGCTGGATACAGGCAACAAATGGTTAGTGAAAAAGTTTACCCCTATGTGTAGGCAAATCTAACCACGGTATCGATCTTTCCGAATATTTTAGCTCAGTTGCACAAAAATCTGCGGCACTACGAAACACTACATGTCGACGATCTGACACACCGGATCACGAAACGGGGAGCTAAACACAGCAGTCATCCGTTCAATACCATCAAGGAAGTGGAGTTCCGAGCTCTAGGGCGTAATTTTCGATTGATTCTTCACCCGCACAAGGATGTGCTGCACAGCAATTTTCACGCATATTCGGTAGATGGCAGCGGTGCAGAGTCGGTGATACACCTGGATCGTGACAATTTTTTCAAGGGTCGAGTATTTGGAGAGACGAACTCACAGGTAAATGCTCACCTGGAGGACGGGCTACTGACGGCTTCAGTTGTACTGCCCGATGAAACGTACCACATTGAACCGTCGTGGAGACATTTGAACGATTTGAGTAACAGGCATATGATTGCCTACAAATCGTCCGACATCAAGTTCAGTTGGGACGATATAGATGCCGTTGATGGCGAAATGGGCGGGGTGCCGAAAACGTGCGGGTACGTGAAGGAAGGTCTAGAACTGGAGCAGGACGATGAAGATGGCGGCGGTACGGATGGGTATCGATCCGAGTCGGAGTTTGAAACACTGGTGCCATCAATGTGGACAGCAACCGAACCGACGAATGGAAAAAAGCTTCGACGGAAGCGTCAGGCCGATCAGTACGAGTATACGCCCACGAAAACACGATGCCCACTGCTGTTGGTAGCCGACTATAGGTTCTTTCAGGAAATGGGTGGCAGTAACACAAAAACCACTATAAATTATTTGGTAAGATGATTCTGAACATCTTTGGAATGCGTATTTGTTATGCTTCTAACTCACTTCAGATCAGTCTTATCGATCGAGTTCATAAGATATACAATGACACTATCTGGCAAGATCGTTCCGACCAGGAGGGCTTCAAAGGAATGGGATTTGTTATAAAGAAAATCGTGGTACATTCGGAACCCACCCGAGTGAGGGGAGGCGAAGCGCATTACAATATGGTTCGTGAAAAGTGGGATGTTCGCAATTTACTGGAGGTAAGATATTGCTTGTTGATCTATTCTATTTGATGCTCGATTCACGAAGAAAAATTTAAAACATAACTGTCCTTCGACACAAGTGAGCCTTCTAACGATAATTTCTCCCGCTCAAACATGCTGCCTGGAAAGGTATTCTCCCGAGAGTACAGTCACAAAGACTTTTGTCTCGCGCATCTTTTCACCGATCTTAAATTCGAGGGTGGTATTCTTGGGTTAGCCTATGTCGGGTCACCTCGACGTAACTCCGTCGGTGGTATCTGTACACCAGGTGCTTGTTTAATTTCTGCTGATTGAGGAAACGGAAAATCACTTGCCGAATAACACTTCATTTTTGTTTTGTTTCTTTCGTTGTTTTTTTCCCCAACAGAGTACTTCAAAAACGGTTACACTCTATATTTGAACTCAGGATTGAGCAGTTCTCGGAACCACTACGGCCAACGAGTAATCACTCGTGAAGCGGATCTGGTGACGGCTCACGAGTTCGGCCATAACTGGGGATCCGAACATGATCCGGACATTCCCGAGTGTTCGCCGAGTGCCTCCCAAGGCGGTAGCTTCCTGATGTACACGTACTCCGTTAGTGGATATGATGTGAACAATAAAAAGTTTTCCCCGTGTTCGCTGCGATCGATTCGCAAGGTTCTGCAGGCAAAATCGGGACGATGCTTTTCCGAACCGGAAGAATCTTTCTGCGGAAATCTGCGCGTTGAAGGTGACGAACAGTGCGATGCGGGTTTGCTGGGGACGGAAGATAACGACGCGTGCTGCGATAAAAACTGCAAACTTCGACGTAATCAAGGGGCGGTCTGCAGCGATAAAAATTCACCGTGCTGTCAGAACTGTCAGTATATGATGGCCGGAGTAAAGTGCCGAGAAGCTCAGTATGCCACGTGTGAGCAAGAGGCACGCTGCACCGGAAATCATGCGGATTGTCCCAAGAGCCCACCGATGGGTGACGGAACTATGTGCCAAGAGCGGGGACAATGTCGCAACGGGAAATGCGTACCGTATTGTGAAACACAAGGGCTGCAGAGCTGTATGTGTGACACCATGGCGGACGCTTGTAAGCGTTGCTGCCGGCAGAGTATCAACGAAACGTGCTTCCCGGTAGAACCTCCCGATGTGCTACCCGATGGAACGCCATGCATCCAAGGGTTTTGCAACAAGGGGATGTGCGAGAAAACAATTCAGGACGTGGTAGAACGTTTCTGGGATATAATAGAGGAAATCAATATCAACAAAGTGCTGCGGTTTCTACGGGATAACATAGTCAGTAAGTACTAATTGAGTCTAAAATCTAAACTTTGTTCAAGCAATGGTGCTCAATTTAAAATCGTTTCTAGTGGCAGTCGTAATGCTGACAGCTTTGTTTTGGATTCCAGTAAGCTGTATAATATCTTATTTTGATCGCAAAAAACGAAAGGAAGATTGGAAAGAGTACGAATGGAGCCAAAAGCTAGATCTCATTCATCCTAGTGATCGTAGACGAGTGATTCATATAAGGTTCTGCTCAGAAATGCTTCATAATATGTGCCAAAATCAAGATTCGCTTTCCTTTCAGAGTTCCCCGACAAAAAATCACCGTTGCTCGAATGTAAACATTAAGTTGTTCCAATCGGAAATGATTCCATCACATACGCATCACAAATAAAAACGATCGAAACCAATTTTACTTCACGCAAAAAAACATGCGTAATTTATTTATCCGTATCTTCACCACTTCCCTGATTGATAAACTTCCACTTTCCGTCGACGTCAAGCGTCTTCCCACGTTTGATAGCTTCCTCGCAACCCGCTTTCCGCAGTGCCAATCGACGTTCTTTTCGGGAGCCACTATTTTGTAAAACCATGCCCATGTACCGTTGCCGGAAGTTTTCCACCATTACCTGCGATAGCTCGTACGAAAGCATGTCTTCCCGGCGGTCGGAAATTTTCTCATACGTCAATAACCGACGGGCACTGTAGACGGACAATGGTTGCTCCGAATTAGCTATCAGTTCCAAACATTTGTGTCGCGGTAGCATCTCCGGGGTGAAATCTTTTCTGGAATCGAAAATTAGAGCCATGTCTTTACAAATCATGATCAAATCGACTCGTTGCTTACCTCAATATCGGAAACCAGCATACCAATCGTCCTCCCATTTTAAGATATCGTGCAGAGAAATTAAGCAGATCCCTGTATAACTCGTCGAACTGATACGGGGACGTGGACGGATAGTGAACAACCCCTTCGTTCAAGCAGGTGGCTCGTCTCTGTGTTTTGAATTCGATGCGTTCAGTAGCTTCTCGAATGCCGTAAGGAGCTGAAAATTAAAAACAAAAAATTACACCAATCGCTGCTAGGCCTGCTAGTACTCACGATCCGTAATGATGCTATCAAACTTTAGCCGGTCGTTCCAAACACTCCTGGAGAAATCCGACACCAACACGTCAACATACAAACTCTCGCAACCATACTGCTTCAGATTGGCATAGATACTTTCGTCACTTGCCCGTACTTTTTGATTTGCCCTTGTTGGCTTCGACTTCCCGTGAACAGTCATATAGTCGATATCGGAACCTAAAACATAAGCTCCGAATTTTGCCGCTGCCACCAGTAACGAACCGGAACCGACAAACGGATCCAGTATCAAATCACCGGGTTTCACCAATCCTTGATTAGCCATCAGTAAGGACAACTGCGGATCCATTGATGTGTTCCCGATAAACTTACGTTTCTTCAACGAGATTTCATTTATAGTGTCCCGACTTCCATCTGCCACCCATTTGCCGAACAAAATATCGATCGGTTGGTCGGGTACACTCATCGGGTCAAGCCCCCAGAATTCAATGTACCAAAAGTGTACATCTGGTGTTCTAAGATTAACCGGTCCTTGCATCGGTAGGTAATGCATCGTTTCCATTTTAGCCACTTTTTCCGCTTGCGTAAAATGCTTATTGTAAGTCTCAACGGTTACCTTAAAACTACGATCTTTCTGAAACAGAGGTTTCAACGTCGTTCTGTTGTTTTCAATGTACATGTTTAGCTGATCGTGAAATGCACTGAGAAGTGTGGAATGTGACCAGAGTTCGAATATGCACCGTAGGGACATTGAACGTGAAGCCAACTTTCTGGCGGTTTCATCATCAGGTAGTTCAACAATCCAAAACGGATGATCACTTTTGTGTTCGGCGCCAGTTCGCATTTTCATGTTCCATAACCGCAACAAAGATGATATTTCCTGCATATAATTATGATTTACAAATAATTAATCCATGTTATTCAACAACACTTACAGCTTGCCGGAAATCTACATGCTCCTGAGCAAACCACAGGACATATTTCTTCCACTGAGAACACATTTTGCATAAAAATTAAATTCGACTAATTTTTGAGTGCACGCTCTGCGTTAGTTGTTTTGTTGTGACAGTTCTTTCTCAACAATGAAACGTCAAAATACACGGAGACCAATATTGTATTTATTTTTCATAATTCAAGCTCGATTAACTTGAATATGGAACTTACATGATGGCATGTTCTGCACTTCGGCCGTAACAGTGCTGTTGATCCCTAGATTTGCTAAGCCGCCTCGCACCAATCCGCAGGTGAATGCGACGAACTAGAAAACGTTTGTACCGTTACTCATACAAGTTAGGGTAAAATCCAATCAAACTTACCTTCGGAGCATGTTCAAGATATTGTGAGTTAGCGGACAGCCGGGTCAGAAATCGAAAGGCATTGTCCTGTAGAACATACACTCCTTGATGATTGGTTCGCAGGTTATCAATTTGCTTCCGATAAATTGAGCTCCAAAAGTCGGTGCAAATGAATTTCATCGTATCTAGTTCGTCTTTGAATCGTGGCCATTCCCGGGTCAACCGTTCGATTATTCGATACCCAGTCGAATAGCCGATATATTCCAAAGCTGAAAGATCGTTTTCCTATGAATGCGAAAATATTCAGTTTAGAAAAAAAGCAACTGACATTTATTTTCAAAATACCTTATCATTTTCCTTCGTTAATGTATAATTCACAATTTCCGAATGTAAGTATTCGAATATAGCCTCCTCAGCCATTTTAACACTGATTAACTATCAATTATTTGATTCACGAACTGTGCAGGACACGAATAAAATGTAAATTGTTTTGATTTTTAGCCAGAATTGTTTTAATCGTTGTATTTATCACATTCTTTTATTTCCTCCTTCGTATGACAGGGCAAAACCGCAAAACATATCGCCAGGGATGCCAAACACATTTGCAAAATATTATGAACGTATTCAAATGAAAAGGACTGAGCAAAACCGATTTCAAATAGAGAACGAGAATTCCGAAGACTAAAATATAGAATCTGTTTGTTACAATTTGAGCTAATTTGGCAATTTGGTCTTCTTGCCACTATGCCTTGGGTCTCGATCTGTGAAACTTTAATGTCGTTTTTGTTTGATGCCAAACCTAACCCAGTTTCCACCTTAACTGCTGTCAAACCGTTTGTTTGAAACTAGTTTAGTTTCAATGATGTTGAACTAAAAATCGTGTCAGTTTCAAACCTGGTTTTCATATCAGGTTTGCTCAAATCCCAAAAAAACCAACACAGTTTCGTGAAAAGTGTTTGTTTGCTGAAACTACCCTGAGTCAGTTTCAGTTTTCTCAAGTCAAAAAGCACATAAGATTCTCCCTTAGGATGTTGATGTGGGAATCTACCATAATTCTTTTTTCTATTTTCTGTCCCCCTATGGTGATATTTCAATATATATATATATATATATATATATATATATATATATATATATATATATATATATATATATATATATATATATATATATATATATATATATATATATATATATATATATATATATATATATATATATATATATATATATATATATATATATATATATATATATATATATATATATATATATATATATATATATATATATATATATATAAATATATATACATATATATATATATATATATATATATATATATATATATATATATATATATATATATATATATATATATATATATATATTAAAATTCCACTAAGTGAACTAAGAAGGGTTTTTATAGACTAGCATCACTCTTCTCATACAAAAAGGCAACGCAAATGTAAGTAGTTTGGATAAATGATGCTGACTGTGTTACATAAACACTGAAGCATGCTTTTGTGAACTACTCGAATCAATCTGGATCAGTTAGTGCCAAAATTAGTATCCGAAATTATTTAATAAAAGTATGAAATATATTATCATGAGACTGTTATGAAAGAAGATGAAGGCATTATCACACCACTAGGTGAATTAAGAAGGGTTTTTATAAACTCTAGAAACTTATCAGTATGCTTCTTAGCAAAGCTAATTCGTTTAGCTTTAGTATGTTACTGGCTTTCAGATACACAAAATAACTGCTTTCTAAATTACTGCGTTCTTCATTTCGATTCATTTCATTTCTTAATTTTTCATTTGCTTACTATTGGCCTTTCTGTTTCAACAGACTTCGCAGCCGATTCTTAGTGTACAGAATCATTGCATGGCTAGTACTATGGATCCTACTGACACTAAGAATCCTTCCAGGTCGGGGCTCTAACATACGACAACTGGCTTGTAAGACCAGCGTCCTATGCATTGACTCATCCAATTCAGTCGATAAAACAAAACCGCTTAGGTTCGGTTCGGCAGAAACCAAGTACAGTATTGTGTAGTGAACAATAGAACGATCTCGAAATAAGTGTAGCAAATGAACAAAAGCTGTATCTGTGATAGCCAACAATAGAACATCCTCAGCTGACAACATCAGCTTGCAACGCACCCATCGACTGGCAAATAAAATCAATAACGATGATTCCACCAACAACACGTGACACCGAACCAATGGACGGAAGCGTGAATAGCGAACCACTGCTCCATCTTCTTTCGCTAGATAGCAATGAAAACGCATCTTCTCCAATGAAGAAGATGACAACTAGATCCAGCCATAAGAAAAACAACATTTTTTTCATTGTTAAACGGCCACGTAAAGCTTAAGCGCAGATGAAAAATCTTTATGAATAAAAAAAATCAAAACGGTACCAAGAACAAGAACTTCGACAGAACCATTTCATATTTTCTTCCATTGAAATACGAGTGTCAGTCAGCAGGAATTTGGCTCAAGGAAAATGCACTCAAAATTGTTCAACATGAAAGAAGTTCAGCAATTCGGTGAAGTGAATATGAAGCTTGAGGCACTTTCGGTATGATGTCTTGGAACATTTTAAGGGCATTTAAGGAATGAAGTAACAAAAAACCAACTATCGCTATATTCGGCATTTATTATATTGTGTTCAATAGTGCACACAGCTGGCTGCAGGATTTAGTTTTTGACATTTGCTAATCAACGTTTAAAAGTCTAGAACTACAGTTATATAGGACCGTAAATGTACTCTGTTTGCTTCTTCAATACAGCTGAGTAGACCGAAGTGTCTACTCTTAACAAATGACGGACCTTGATCGATTTACTCGAAGATAAATGCTAACGCAAATTATCTCAGCTCAGCTAGTGATTTGCGACGAAAAACTATAAGCTAAATATAGGATAATAATCTCTACAGTCTACTACAAACTACTACTGCTAAGTGGAAAAGAAAGTCGTAGGCCATGCTTCAATTCCTACGGTGCCTTCGTCGGAAGTTGTTCTGCGTCTGCGGTTGCCCCTGTTGGTTCTGTCCACCGTAAATGTTGTTCAGAAAATCATCCAAGTTCGGTTCACTGCAATTATAATCATAATCGGTATGTTTTACCTAAACAATTAACTCTCTAGCCAAAATAAACTCAACGCACCTTGAAGGAGGTTCCTTTCGAGCTCTTCCACCAGTGGTATCTCTGTCGCTCGTTTGCCCTTGTCCGCCGGGGGAAGGGCCCTGTTGCTGCTGTGAGTTTCCACCAAGCACTATTCGATACTGAACGATGTGTGAGTTGGGTTGCAGGTGAGACAATGCACCCTTCTGACAGTTGGCCCACTCCGTAATGTCGTACACGTTACCCTCCATCATGGCCAAGTATTTCCAGCGCATTCCGAACAGGCTTGTTTCGGCCCAGATATCACCCTAAGAGAACAGAAGATAACTTCAACTAACTCCGACATCCGGAGTGATATGGGTGAGATAACAAATCTTACCTCTCTGGCGGAATGACGAATTTTACAGGAGTTACATTCTCTGGCAGCATAGTGAGCTCGTCCGGTGGGTTTTCGAGGGTGTCTGAGGCAACAGCTGCTACATCTGTAATTGAAAAAATATCACGCCGATAAAAAAAACCAATGATCTATCGTAGCAAAACACGCACCTGATCGTGTTAGCAGCTTCTGAGATTTTTGTGTGCAGTTGAGTCAATAGATCATTAATTTCCGACCAGGCTTTTTCCGCGTTCAACGCTTCCGCCAGGCTTTGATCGTAGGCGTTACGATTCTCCGGTTCGCCAATCAGTTCAAACGATCTTTGCAACACCTTGAAAGCCTCTTCGGCACCCGGCTGTTTGTTCTTGTCCGGATGAACAAGCACGGCAATCTTTTTGTAATGCTTCCGTATCTGCTCCTGGGAACACTCGGGGCTCACACCGAGTATGCTGTATGCATCTTTACCTTTACAGTTCAATAAGGAAGACATGGCCTCATCCGCCGTCGATGGTAACCGTCCATTTTTGTAGTAATTTTGTCCACCTCCGGTCGTCGGATCGGTTGGAGGTGATCGTGCCTTACCACGCCAAAATGCCCAACTCGAATCCTTAGCGAACCGACTGTCGAATGATTTCCACACACCTTTCAACCACGCCCCTGGTCGATTTTGCTGCAACTCTTGTTTCACGCTAATGGCATAGTATTGGCAATGTTGATAACCGGCAACCAAATAATCCCAACAAAGTCTCAGACTTAGGTAAACCACGTCGCTTACCAAAGACCACAGCCAGAGCAAAGCTATTACGGTGTACTGAATCCAGGCATTGACAATCTTCTGAATAATCACGTACTTTTGATTTTTACGAGGTCGCTGTCCCCGCTTACTGTTCAGTGGTTGCTGATATACTTTGTCCTGTTTCGTACGAGTAGTACCAGAAGTTCGTCCAGTTCGCTTATGTGCACTGCGCGAACCGGAGATCTTTTCGATATGAGTATCCGCAGAATTGTTATTCTTTTTGACATTGTACATGTAAGTATGCTGAGCTTGCTGTTCCTGTTGGGCTCCGTCAGATTCATCGGAATCTTCTTCGTCGCCTTGGCCTTCGTTATCCTCATCTAGTTCAACTTGTTCTTCGTAATTTGATGTCTCCTTACAGGAAGTTACCTGCACATCCTGAATCGTATAGGAATCGTTGAAATTGCGCAAGCGATTCTTCTTCCCGGCAGAGTTGTTTCCTCCTTTTAGATTCTTACCGTTGGACTTATCCACTTTTTTACCTGCCTTATCGGAACCATTGGTTGTCACCGTTGGTTTCGAGCCACCGGAATTGTCCAAAGATTGTTGAACTCCCACGGATCCAACAGATTGTGTTCCTGATTTCTTTATTCCGGGGCCATTGTTTCGATCCATCTTCCGGTTGAATTTATCTTCTGGTGAATTGGCGGAAGACTGCGGTTTTTTGCCTGAACCCTTTTCCGATTTGTTCGCTTTGCCACCGGATGGGGTATGACCGTTATTTCCCGGAAATGTAGCGGCTTGTTTTGCATTGATACCACTATTGGTGGTACTGTTCGGTGACATAGCTATCGTCGGCGAGGTTGACGGGGCCACGTTCTTGCTCAACACATCGGAATAAGACATTCGCATCGGTTTAACTTCAGCAACGATTCGTTGCTTTTTGTTGACATTCTGATTCAATTTAGCACTATTATCATCATTCAGCTGGTTATAATTAATGGCGGCATTAGTGGCAGCTACAGTAGCCGTAACTGGCTGCTGTTGTGGAAGATTCATAGAAGCATGCGTTACTTTCGGAGACACTTGCTGGTCCATAGAATGTGGTTGATTCACGGAAGATTGTTCGGCTTGCGGTACTGGAATTGGCTGTTGTTGGGCAGTGTATGGTGGAGTTTGAACATATGCTTCCGGAGATGATCTGGGTAAGCCATCGGTTAGGAGCGATGGTCCGTTTCCCCCAAAAGGTGAATATGTTCCCGAAATAGTTGGAGCCCAATTTCCGACCAGTTGATTGATAAGCATGCTAGTGTTGCTGACTGCGTTTTCGGGTGACCCACTAACAGCACTCGCTGTAGATGCTGCCACTTGTGATTGATGTTGTGGTGGTTGTTGCTGATGAAACAAGTACCCTAGACCAGGTGCAGAGCGCATGAAATTGTTATTGGAGAACAATTCGTATTCGTATTTTCCGGTAGGATTGTTCAAGTTGACATCTTCACTGGGTTGATGGTAAACCTTAATGAAGTTACCAAATCCATCGGCAAGCACAGTAAAATTATCCCCCGTAGGATGGTGGCTATAATTTGAACCTGCTTCGGTGGTCGGATGGAAATAGTTGGATGTGCCAGCAATTGAACTGTCCGCTGTCGCATACTGTGGCTGTTGATTATGTCCCATTTCCCAAAATGCTTCATTCTGTTCGTTTCCAGTATTCTCCATTGTTTTTCGACTAGTGAAACTCGGGAAACTTTATTTTTTCAATTCCACAATCGAATTGATCTACACATCGCACACACCGTCAAATACCTTCTGACAGTAGAAGAGTTTTGATGTGGAACTTTTTCCAACTACGGTGAATTTGCCGACGAATGCTCTCGCCAACTAAAGCGCTCTCACCCACATTATCGAAATGACGGAATGCGTAATGAATTCTTACTCGACTGCTTGATTTTTCAGTGCTCGATCGGTTCAGTGCTAGAATTTTCGCCTGAGTTGGTTGCTCGATCAACCTGATTGACTGTGACATTATAAATGTCATTGAATATTCGCTCATTTTATGAATGTGTTAGTAAAATTTAGGCGACTTAAGCCATTTCATTATACTCCAGCTAGAGGAATGGATGATGCTGACTAAGGTAGGCTGTTTTGTTAATTTCCAGCGAATTTCAACAGTTTATGTTGGAATTCTAAGAAGAACTGGTTATTTACTAGTTCTGTATATCCGAAAAACATGAAGATTTCAATGTGTATAATCAGTTATGTAATGTTTTCATTTAAAAATAAACTGAAAGTCAGCACGAAAACGTGCAAAATCGGGAAAGAAGAAGAAGAAGACAAATTGACAATTCAGTCCGCATCTTCTTACTCAATTCCGACAGATTTCCGAATCAACCGGTTGTAGGCGAAATTCATTCGGAATCGGTTGTTGCACTGGAGTTGGAATTGATTCGGAATTCATTATGATTTCCACATGAAATTCCAAATGAAAATTTCTCGCCGATTCGGAATTGATTCGGAATCCATTCGGAATCCATTCGGATCTGATAATGTGGGCAGCAACCAAAAAGCTTTTCCGTAAAATTGAACTGCCACCTCAATATGCGACCAACCAACGACACACACATAGAAAAATTGTTGCTCGGAACTACAAAACCAAATAGGGTAACAGAGGTATTTTGGCCACTTCATATATTCTGGCCCACCTAACAAACTATATGGATTCAATCGATCTTTGGTAACCCATGTTGCATCAGTTTGAAGCTAATCACATTAAATTACCTATCGCGGAAGGATTTTTCAAAGATATTAAAACATTTGGATATTTTTACAAGGTGGGCCAAAATAAAATCGATCCTAAAGCGGGCCAAAATACCTCTGTTACCCTATTTGATCAAATTCTTGATAAACAAATTCATAATAAATTCACCTTAAGAATCAATTTAAAATTATCTTAATATAAAGACAATACTTGTATGGTTCGATAAAACAAATCATAAGATATAAACTTACAGTGATTAATTACATAAACTTTCCCGTAGAAAAATAAACCATTGATTTTACAGTATAAACAATTGATTCACAATTTGATATATGGGTTATAATACATTTTATTGTATCTTGACA
This sequence comes from Malaya genurostris, assembly GCF_030247185.1. Taxonomy (NCBI): domain Eukaryota; kingdom Metazoa; phylum Arthropoda; class Insecta; order Diptera; family Culicidae; genus Malaya; species Malaya genurostris. The sequence goes on from NC_080570.1 coordinate 27,425,676, forward strand.
ATAAATTTTTCATTTTCAACAATTCAATTTATTGTTTCTACAATTGCATTTATTGTTTCACAATTGAATTTATTGTACACGTGGTGTTTAAAACAATATGCAAACTATACATTTGATTGTTTTCCATGAGAACATGTATGAGACAACTTTATGATTTCAATTGTTACGATACTTAACAACCTATACTTTCTATTGTAAAAAGCATGTTCACAGTTAATTGAATAGTGTACAATACATAAAAATATTTTTCAATGGTCAAAGCAAAATTGTGACAGGTTTTGTAACAGCAAATCGTACTGTTTTTCTACAATATTTTTTATTCGGATTAGTTTTTGCCATATATTTTTGTTTGTTTTAAAGAATAAAACGATTACTTTCAAAACAAGAGTGGTTCCCATATTCTTCGATTCATATATTCATTAGCTTTCTACAGTTCTAATTTTTAACATACCACAATCAAACCGTGATATTTTATTTTTTCAACAGTATCCAATGATTCATGGCCACAAGAGGCAAATCACTCAAAACTTCGTCTGAACGCACACAAGACGGAATAGGGGTAGGGGTAGGAAAAGTTTAAAAGAAATTGTTTGAGATTAACAAGTGTAAGCAAGATTAGCTTACGATCGATTAGGCAGGAGTTTAGAAGTAAGTTTAGAAAAGTTGACAGATTAAAAAATTTCAAGAGGGACCGGACTATTTCGGATTTTAAACTTTTCTGTATCTTTACACAAATAATATTAACAATAAAATGAGTCAAATTGTTTAATTATTTAAATGTAATACAAATCAACTTGGATATTGCTAATAAAATCAACTCAACTTTTGTTCACATGTAATAAATAGTTAATTTGTTTTAGTAATAAAATTAGCTGAAATTTCTTTTTGTAAAACTAGTCCAACGGGGCTCCATCTCCTCATATTAAAAATGGCTCAACAATGGACCTTAGTCAGCCGGGTTTGGTAAACGTAAAAGATGGCACTCGTTTTAATGGTTTGTTGAAAAGTCGGCAAACGAAGGTTCCGAATCGGCTTCACGTTGTACGATTTATTGGACATTCATTGGACACCAACGGTTCAACGTATTGGACCAACGAAGGACTTCATTGGACGATTTTTTTCTAAGAGGGATGTCATCTAGTAAAATCTATTTCTTGCTTGTGAGAAATTATGTCAGCCGCCAGAAGCCTAGCAAGATTCCTGCTGCTGTCAACATTTTGGAGGCGAAACTGCATCATTCATATCATTCATCGCCACGTCACGTCATGAGAAATCGGTCTTCCGTCTTTTTTTCTGTTCGACTTCATTTGATATTCGTTAATCCTGCATGTTCATCCAAAAATAAAAACAAACCAAAAGCAAAACCTTCTGGCAGACACTGTCAGGCGTCTGAGGGGAAATCTGCCAGGCACATGCAAGCGGGTTATGGTGGCAATTCAATTTTACGAAAAAGCTCTTCGGTTAACATTAGTCGGTGAATTCACACGAGTTCGAATGTTTCAAGTTGTCAAAATAATCGATGAAGAAACAATAATTGAAGCTACCGAAAAGAGCAGGGTAAATTTAAAATCGATGAAAAAATGAAAGTTCTAAAGTACACAGTAAATGATCAGCCGTAATATTTTAGAACATCATTACTTGAGAGATCTCACCAAGTTTAATTCGAATTTATTTTTTTGCAAACCAGAATAATTTTGATGATTGAACTTTAGAGCTAAGGGAAAGAGAATTTCTAAACTATACGAAGATATTTTTCTGAAATCACAAGAAATGGGTTCAAGACCAAAAATTTCAACCTCAGAATTCATGAACAAAATTCGGGATATGAATTTTCGATCTGAATTCTGGAACTGAATATAAGATCTGAACTCAGAACCTGAAATTTTGAATTGACTTAGCTTTAGCCAGAAATCAATTTCATAAGGTTTAGAATCAAATTCGAAACATGGATTCTAGAGTTAGATTTTGGAACTGAATTCAGTTCTTTTGCTACGGTTTGGAATTCAAGTAATACAGTTCTAGATGTAATACAGTTTTAGAACCAAATTCGCAACCTGTATCCTGAAACCGAGTTCAGTTCTAAAATTCTAGAATTAAACTAATGACCTGATTTCATTATCTGGATTGCGAATCTGTCACAAAATTCGAATTTAGTTCTTAAGTCTAGCTACAGAATTAAAAAATCGAGTGAAATGATGGAAGAAAATGACTCAACAGTTGTGAATATTGTATAAATTCCACAAATCGGTTCTATTTAGAATCATTAAAATATTTCCAAAGGATTAGGCGAAGTTTACCTCTACTAGCATATACATACATCGTTACAATTCTGAAAGCGAAGAAATTAACGTTGCAAAATTCACACAATCTACTACCTAATACGAACGTTTATCTATATTTAAAAGTGTGTCAGCTTTATTCGTATGCACGTCCTTCTGCTATGTTTGTGACATTACCCACCCGCATTTTTCAATGTTTCATTTTTTTAATGGCTAAAATTCCTTGAAAATATTGCATTTCCATATTATAGAACCATTGAAAACGCATATGTTTTTATAAGAAAATTAAAATCCCTTTTTTTCATTGAAACGAAAATATATTCAAAAGATTGCTGCTCTAAGAGCAAATTCAGCAGCTGCAAGATTCATATGGGTGGTCTATAATGTAAATGAAACTGAAACAAACGTATCCCCAGCAATCCGTTTTAGTTTTATTTATTCGACCAGTTCTACTGTCAAATTTAAAACTGGTATACATTGCCGTTCTATTTTTTCTATATTTGAAACACAGATAAAACACTGCTGGGGCTGCCAGTTTATTTTGTTATAATTTCTAGATTTAAATTTTAAAACTGACATAAATTATGCATCTAGAACTAGAACACTCCTGAATATGCCCTAAATATATGTTATGAACGGGTCTCTATCTATACGGAAAATTGAAATTATGAGTAATGAATCGGAAAAGAAAAACCCGATAACTAAATCGTTACATTTGTCACGTGAACAAAACTAAACTACCTTGCAAATTTTGTGTAATTGAAGAGAAGAGTACCAATTAGCAGTCGTATCGTTATCGTAAGAAGGCGGCAAGAAGAACAGAATGCTAATTCCTGTTTACATGGGGTAATAAAATTCACGGCAAACAGGTGAATCCGGTTCCGCTGCCTTTGGGTTATAAATTGTGATATGGAACGGTATTGCAATTTTAATCATTTTCGTCGTCGTTACCAGAAGTGTGAATGTAAATTGGAAATTATTAGATACGCTATAATGCTGTCGCGTCCATTCGCTTCCGTTAAAGGTAATTGTTTCTAAAAATGTTCTAATTACTGTGCAATTTTCAGAATATGATGATTAGTATAGCTTCGAAGGCAATAGAATTATAGTGTGATATCAATCAAATCAGCTGTGCTGAATATTTTGTTCTATTCTTGAAACTAATCAATTCATACGTTTACGTGATAACGGTCAGCCATCTGTCAATATCCACATAGAGAAAAATTCCGGATTATTTTGAGTTCACTGAAAATTAATCGTAATACGATTGATTATCGTTAAAATATTGACGCAAAAATATGAAGCAAAAAAATATAGTGGTGTGGATTGACTCATCCTCTAGTATTTGAATTTATCGTTTATCGATATGCCCAGAACGGTATTGTTTATTGCTCATGAAATAAATGTTTACGCTTACTAAAACTTCTTCTTTTACTAGTTCTGCATTTGAGTACTGAACTTCAAACAATGGATCTAAAATCTGCTGCCACAATCACCGAAAGTTAAAGTAACTGGCGCAAAAACGTGAATTGGATTTGCGGTAATTTTGCTACACCAGTCAATGAAGCGTGAATAGAACAGCGAAAGAATGCACCATTCGAGCGTCGTCCGGCCGACTGTCTCATTAAACAGTGCGCGGATCGATTAGCTGCTATACGGAAACGTTCTCCTGTAGCAGTAGTGTCGAACTACGTCAAAGACGGACATATAACAATGATTTTAAGCGGGTTATTTAGATTTATAGAAATGGAAAGGCGGTTAGACTATTGGCATTTCGTCTGTGTGACGCTTGAAGCGCGCAATAATTATGCTTATGGGGTGAGACCGACTAGTAAACGGACGAACAATAGTAAATTGCAATTGGATCGTTGTTCAATCAATCTACTATCATCAGTGTATAATTACTTCTAAGAGTTTTTTTTTGCACTCGATTGATATATCATATTGAAAGACATAAGACTCTATTATAGATTATAGACACGGAAATGTGTTGTTCCTTTCCTTTGGGTATTTGGATGTTCTCAGCTGACTACACTGCAAATACACAGCAAAACCTTTATTTCTAGTGTTTCTGATCGACAAATGCTCTATATGACACTGAGGATTTACGATTTGTGTTTAACTCTCTGTTTAGACGTAGTGTCTTTTTGAGCTCGTTTTAAATATGATCGCAGTATCTAAGGGGGAAAGCTGGATTGGAAAGTTGACATGCTCCAAGTCTATGACTCCACCGTGAGAAACAAAAATCAAAATGTGAAAATTATTTAATTTTGGTCCAATTTAGGTTAGCTCAATTTAACCGTGTCTCTTTTCTTATTCTGAAATAAATCATCCTTCAAATGCATATTTCATGTCGTATATAAAGAATGATATCTTCATTGAAATGAATCACGGATTTACCGAGAGACATTACTAAACAAGAAATAATAAACAAGCTGTATTGATGTTTTTTGAGTATTTATATGAGCTGCCCCATACGAACTATCAAGTCTAAGATTCTGGATGTTGGAATGGTCAAGTATGAAACTAAAGAAATTAGTATCGATTTCATGTTTTCCCAATAACAAATGAAATTCAAACAGAGCTTACCATACTAAGTGGAATCGCAAGCAAAGGTGATTTGGACTCAATTTCTCTACTCGAGAGCATGGTTATTTCTGACAGATCGATAGTTATTTTCTAACACTGAAAAAAATTTTGCAATGAAAATTCTAATATTAATTCTTTAGTTGAAATTATTTCCAGTGGAAAATAAACCCAAATAACTTTCCGTCCGTCAAATTTTGAAATGGGCCGCAGTTTTTGTTAAATTTAACCACACGACACAAAATAACCACTCAAATGTCAGATTTTAACCAAACGTTAAAATTAACCGTGAAATGGTTCACAGCCTTAGTGTCGTAGCACTAACCATACTATAGTTTCTGTACGCTATGGCTGTGAGCCATTTCGTGAATGATATTACTTTTTGTTAAAATTTGACATTCCAATAGGTATTTTTATCAAGGAGTTAAATTTAACTAAAACTTCGGCCTGATTCAAAGTTTGATAGATGGAAAGATAATTGAACAATCCAATCAGCGTGGTCACCACGAGATAGCGTTATGGTGAGTGTTTTGACATATCCCATGCATTTAGAAAAATTTTTGACGAATTTTTCAATTTACTTGAGTTTGAAAGAATGCAGACGGCAAAACCTTACTAATATGGGTAAGAAAAACGATTATTCACGTGTTGTCATTAAACATATGATTTCAAATTGTCCTATACTCTTGACCATCTAGGATGAAATTTGAAATTTTCAGTTCACATACAGATTTGATTTAGATGATAAAACATGAGTAAATAGACTAGTCATAAAACTTTTGATCATAATTTATCAATTAATCTCAAAATCCAACCCAAAAAACAAAGAATATCCCAGATATGCATACAGTACCCAACCTCACTTCTTCGAATTTGGTATTTCATGTTACGATTTCTCCATAAATATCAATCAAACATACCACGGAAAGTTACTGAATCATTAATGATCAATTTTTTTACCAAATTTTCACACGTTTTTGTATGTTTGTATTCGATTTATAAGAAAAAATAATAAAAACCCTGCATTTTGTTCGAATCTTCAAGCAAAATCTGAAAATTATCACCATCGCTTAGTTCAAAGCTCGCCACTCGGGCAGCGCTGCGATCGCAAAAGAGTTGATTGGATTCTTCAATTGGTATTTTTTTGCACTGAAAACAAAATAATAATGAGCGGTATAGTAATTGCAATACAGAGAAGAACGGATCAGGGCCATTTGGCCGAAAGCCATTTCGCCGAAAGCCGTTTCGCTGAAAGCCATTTCGTCGAAAGCCATTTGGTCGAAAGCCATTTGGCCAGCCCGAGGGTTATTTCGCCGAATGGGTCACTTCACCGAATGCCATTTCACCGAAAGGGTCATGTCGTCGAATCTTGAAAACGTCTTGAAATCGTAATTAGAATTGATTTAAATTAAAGGCAAACGAGAGATGACAGCGGTAACGCCCGTTTTGTTGACCTACCATTGTACTTCTTGAATAATGATTGATTGTTGTACTCTTGAATAAAGATTGATTCACGAACCTCAGCAAGTGGTTCCCAAGAAAACTTGTTGACTATTAGCTACTAAGCATCAAAGCAATTGCATAGGTGTATCTACCAGGCAAATGTAGGTGGTATTTTCCGTTTATTAAGTAAAAATGAAAAAATATCTAATGCGGCTACGCCACATCGTTTTAGTTCATGTGCTGTCCGACCTCGCTACCGCTCGTTCAGACCTAACTAAAGCAAAGAAACCTAGCTTTGAGTAGAGCGGGCAAACGAGGCGGTTAGAGGTTTGTATGCAAGAGGCCGCCGTTTCCGTCGGCGGGTCGGCGGCCGACTCAACTGGCGTCGGGTCGGCTGCTTTGTGCCTCCGAGCCATCTTGGCTTCGGTTATATGGCTGCGCCACACCAGTTAAGCAGGAGACATAACATGTAGGAGATATGACCCTTTCGGCGAAATGACCCTTTCGGCAAAATGACCCTTTCGGCGAAATGACCCTTTCGGCGAAACAACTTTCGGCGAAACGACTTTCGGCGAAATGGTATTCGGCGATATGACCCGCTCTCGAGAAGAACCTCTAGAAAAACTTATTTCGTTTGTAAATGTTTTGAAACCTTTTTTTTGGGTATTTTTTTACCGAAAGTATAGAAAAATTTTATTTACAGAAAGTTTAGAAAAAAAAACAACCCAAAAGTGATATTTACTCAAAATCTTGAATTAAAATTTTTATCAAGATTCTTTTTAGTGTCGGAAAATAACTATCGAACTGTCACAAATAACCACACTTTCGAGTAGGGTCATGTGTGGGTACAAACTGGTATATAATAATCAATGCATAGCAAGCCATGACCATTGTGGTGAGACAACTGCTCAAGGTCCAATAAATCATAGAACAACTTATATGATCATTACACCACGGACTACTGTACAGGTAAGAAGTGCATCATCCTGGGTGATTCCGTTTTCGTTGCGTAGTCAACTATTCACAATGGCGATCCTTTGCCAGGTGCTGCAATTTTTATTGCAGCAAATAATAAGAACCGTCTGTGATATAATAATATTTTTTGTACACCCGGAAAGGAATCACCCAGGAAACAATTATAGATATTTGCCGTAATATTTTAGACACAAAGCTTTCGCTTTGAAAGAAAAAGAACTGACCTAAGAGATTGCGTAATAGTCAAAATTGAAAAAGGCGGATCATTATGGTCGCGCATTATGAGCGGACAACGAAAGTCGCGCAATAAAGGATAAAAAAATTGATCTATCTTTGGAAAAGCGGATCAATAAAATCGCGCATTACAGAGCGGACCAGGAAGGTCGTGCATTTAAATAAAAAAATATATAAGCGGACCGGAAACGTCGCGCACAAAAGAAGCGGGTAACATGGCCGCGCAATGCAGAATAGCGGATTTGATAAATCGCGCATTACTGAGCGGATCGTCAGATCGCGCACATTCATTTCATTAGACTTGATAGTGACATAATGAATTGTGTTTGCTGTAGTATCCAAACATTGAAAACATGATGAAAATGGGAAATATGTCCGATTGATTGGAAGAATTAGCAGTTTAGATGTAAACAGGTAACCAGTTCGATAAAGAACTTTCGGTGGAATTCTCAATGTGTGAGCACTTTGTTTTGCGGACAATGCGTTAGAAGTTTGAGTAATTCGCGAGAAGGAAAGAATAATTTTTCGAGCTGTAATAGCTCGGTTGTGTGAGTTTCCAATCAAACAAAAAGAGAAGAAGACGAAGTACGATAAGGATATGGTGCGTTTAGCAACGTCGCGCACTTCGATTTCGGTTACGAGAACTAATTTTGACAAGGATGTTACAAAATAGATATATACTTCATGAATCGTTGATTTTTCTGTACCAATTCAATAAGTAGTTTAGAGTAAATTCACTGGGAAAATACCTACGTCTCTAGTATGAATCCAAGCAACCAAAAATGGCATTTTTCTAAGAATATTCACATTCTTGCTACTTTAAATTACACGCCGAAGAGAACTTATATTTACAAAAAGAAATCCGTGTAATATTTCTTGCAGCTTAGGAAAACACGTAGTTATTTGTTGACACGGGAACTACAGAACCGTTCCGAGTGAACTTTCTCGTTTTTTAGGAGTACGAGTAGATCTTTTGGCAACTTGAAAGTACAGCACAAGTTCTGCGTAAACTTTCCTGCTACATAGAAGCTGAACGATGTATTATAGAAGCTGCTTAGAAGTTAGTTCGATTGCGTCACGCAAATTTTCAAATGTGGATAAATACTTGAAAATGGACTGCTTAGAATGCCATTAATGAGCTTCGTAACATCTCCACTATTCATCTTAGAGCAAATTCAGCAGCTAGAAGTTCTATATGGAAGATTTATAATAGAACAGAAACTGGAACAAACGTATCCCCAGCAAGCCGTTCTAGTTTTATTTATTCGACCAGTTCTTCTGTTAAATTTAAAACTGGTCTACGATGCCGTTCTATTTTTTTCTATATTTGAAACACGAGTAAAACACTGCTGGGGCTGCCAGTTTTTCTTGTTATAAAATCCAGATTTAAATTTTGTAACTGGCATAAATTATGCATCTAGAACTAAAACACTACTGAATATGCCCTTATATATTAAACTCATTAGTTACAGTGTGATCCGCTATCTATGTTAGATGCATTGGCTCAAAGGGTGAATGGAAAATTGATGCATTCGCTTCCAATTTTCGCGTCAAGTTACCAGCAGTATTGCACATTTTTCGAACGAATTTTTCCGAGATATTGCTGCAAAAGCGAAGCTATTGCATTCGATTTAATCACAGTTAGATCCGCTATCCAAAAACTAACGTGGTGACTCCACTAATCAGATGACTTTTGATACAGTGGTCCTTATTACCGATATCACTACACGGTGAAAACCAAGTGAAGTGAATGTAGGTTTTTATCACGAAAGTCGCATCAGCTGAAAATGTAATTACTTAGTTGAGCTTGTTGTTATTATGAACATCAAATCATCAAAATTTTGTTGGAAAAAATGATTTTTTCACTACAGTGTTTACTTCACTGAGCGTGATACAGGTAATAGGGAAAATCAAGTGAAGTGCCGTGTAAGTGAAGTGAATGTGAAAGTGGAAGTGAGAACGGTAATAAGGGTCAGTAATACTATAAATAAAATCTTTTCAAAACAGCTGTTCAAATATAGCTTTGGGACCAACTTGTGCCAGATGTATTTTTGACGATAATAAATTATTCAACAGCTTGTCATATCAGAACAGATATTCTTCACAATGTCGCGAATAGCCCAAGGGTTTGTTTGGCCATTCGTAGCTTGATATGGGGAATGGATAATAGAACTGAAATTTAAATAAGCGTATCTCCAGTAAGGAAATTTTATTTATACGAACAGTTCTCTTTTTTCTGTTATACTATAATCTCAAGATTTAATTTTCAATTCACATATTATGCATCTAGAACTAAACACTCTTCTAAACATGCTTTAGTGATGGCGCATGTCAATACGGTATATGTCAGATAGATTAAGCTCAATTTTTTTTATAGAAGAGGGTGGATGTGTGGGTACAAACTGGTATATAATAATCAATGCATAGCAAGCCATGACCATTGTGGTGAGACAACTGCTCAAGGTCCAATAAATCATAGAACAACTTATATGATCATTACACCACGGACTACTGTACAGGTAAGAAGTGCATCATCCTGGGTGATTCCGTTTTCGTTGCGTAGTCAACTATTCACAGGTCAGTTTTGACAACGACTGTCAAATTTTCACTAAAGGTAATGTGGCTGCGAAATCTGTGCAATCAGAGCCGTGCTTCGCGGCCGGATGTTCTTGCTGGGAGGCGTCGGGTCCTCAAAACCCATTTTGACCTTCTTAACAGCAGTTATATGAAAGCTATCTGATAATCAAATTCGGATCTACTGTAAGTCTACCCGCATGCACTGGTAATGCCTTGAACTGATGGTGGCTTCACATACGAAGGGGTTGAATCGATGCGGATGACAGTTTCGCTATCTTTGCGGCATTTTGTCGCTATCGTGTCGCATCGCGATCTTGTCAACTGCCAGTGAAAATCACAATAGGATTCCTCAATACGAAGTTTTGACAACTGTATTGACGAAATCTGCCAACTTTTCTGCGTGGGCTGCGCTGCCCAAGCGACAAGCATAGAACTTAAAAAATTTCCGATTTTGCATGCCGATTTCAAATTTTTTTCTAATTATTTATATTTTGCTGTCAAGAATCTAATGGTAAGATCGAAAAACATTGATAGAGTTTGATAGAGTTAATTTTCCTATGATTACCGGAAAATTTCTCCGTAATATTTGGTCAGAAACCAAATGCTTAGTTCCAAGCGAAAATGACAATTGTCTTGCCGAATTTCGGTACAAGCTAACACATATTCAGACATTTCGGCAAACGTATTTGCTGATTTCGAGATAATTGTAAATCATTGATGAGTTCAGCACTAGATTTGGCAAAATTTCGGCCAAAGATGCACTTTGCCGAAAAATTTGTAAATCTAATTATCTCAGAAAATGTAATATTAATTACTGAGCAATCAGCAAAATTGGGCGTTATCGATCTGTCTCGGCATTTTACTATACCGAGCTCGAGAACTGTCTTTGGGTGTGTAGTTTTGCGTTAGTTAGTTTAGAGATACAAAACTGATGCACTAAATTAGCTATTAATCCAAATGAAAATTAGTACTCTAATCATTTACACAATCTCGATATGTTCTAGGCAATATCGGATCAATCGGCAGAGCCTCACTCGAAATGTTACGAATTGTAGTCGATCGTCGGTAGGCCGGTGGAAAATTGATTACCGTCTGCATTGGTGCTACTGATGGCAGTGAGTGCCTAGAGAAGGGGAGGGGGGGCCCAGGTGCGATGAAAATGGTTTGTTTACACACTTTGCTTTTACTGTTTCTAAGTGCCTGGACACGATCGTTAAGCTCGGCACGCGTTCAGCTGTTTTAGGTTTAGTTGTCTATGAGATCGCGATCGAGTTAGACGCATTTTAGCTGGTTCGTTATCCTAACTGTTAGGGTTTTGTTTATGAGCTACCCGTACCTGGAAGTGACGGTGGAACCTGTCGCCACCGTACAGTAACAGTAAGTGCTTGCTTTGCGTTCCATTGCAATCATTGCGAAACAAATTGCAGTTGAATTGGCGATTCAAAACGGAAGTGTAAACTCGCTGACTCAATTGGGAAAATCGAGGATTTCTGTGACTTGGACGGATTTGTAGAGAACTAGTTGTGTCTAGTGTGTGTGTGTCTCTTTTCGCTCAGTGTGTCAACGGCTTTATTAATATATACCTGCTGCGGATTGTGATTCAAACGCGTCTCTGCAGACAGGACACATTGCGGTGAAACGATAATTGGATAATTAGTGAATTAGACATTACAGACATGTTTTAAATTTACTGAGTGGCAAATTTGCAATTTTATAGTGTAGCTTAGTAGCGTAGTAGGATCTGCTAGATTCGCAACAAAAAAAATGGAATAGTTTATTCGTGTTCATCCTTTTCTTTTTGCTTCGCATTGTTAGTTTACGGTATTGTGCACCGAAAGATGTTGTGAATCATTATTGTTTTTCTTCTTCTGTCTATTATTGCTATAACTCAGGTGGCTGAGCCATTGTAAGGAAGCAGTGTCTGCTTTGACAGAAGTCGGCCTGTACGCATGCCATCAAGTTTAGACTAACATCGAAGAGGTAAGTTTTCATTCGAATAATTTATTGAGGGAATTTAAAAGTAAAATGATAATTTTAATGATAATGCTTTTTTCGATTATTGCAAGGCGAGATTGTGTGAATGTGTCCAACACAAATGAAAAAATATAACTTTCAAAATTTATTTCAAAGAAAAATTCGATTGCATCTGTTAGTAATTAATGAAAAAGTAACAGTCTTGATATATTACGATTTCTACGATTTTTGAAATGACCCAGTAGCGCTAATCATTCAAAAGAATACGGAATTCCAAAATTGTATTCATTATTACACTTTTCCATCAATACTATTTGTAGAAAAACAGGATCTTCAAATCCGGTCAAACTATCTTGGAATAGGAGTATTTTTGAAAATGGAAAACTTTTTTTAATCCATCTAGTGGTATAATGATGCCTTTCTCATATTACTTATATTTCCAAATATATCATTAGAAGATTCTGTCAAGAATTTTTTTTTCAATCTTGATATAAAAAAGAAACTTTGTTTGGGTTTGAACTAACTTAACCTTATCAATTTGTAAACAATTATCTCAGGTTGATAAAAATGTTCTTTATTAGGCCTCGTCGCACTAAATGACACTTTACCCTATAGATCTGGGACCGGAAGTCGGAACAGGATAAAAATAAACAGCAACCTATGAGACTATAACAACTTTTATTTGAACCTAAATTTATGAAAATCGATCAAATCATCTCTGAGAAAATTGAATGAGTCTCGTTTTAGAGTTTTTAATCACTATTTCCAGTACTTCTGGAACCTAGAACTGGAAACCAATATAGCCGAAATTGGTTAGTTTAGTAAGTAACTTATATTACCTACTAATTGAATCAATTTTAAGCCAAACCTAGAAGAATTTTATCGTGTTTTGTATCCTTGCTCTAGATGACGGTGTTCAATTTTAAACACACTTTACTCTATGAAAGCACGATTAAATTCAATAGCAACCTATGGAACTATGAAATTTTTTATTTTATGAGTGACGTTATTTGACACATACTCACATAGAGAAATTGATCAGCCCGATTAACTGTGTTGGATAGTAGGTACAAATTGAATAAAAGATTAAAGACAAATTTACATATTTTCCACCTGAAAACTTTAGATTTAAATGTGGTAACACGCTATACGACAAAGCACGCTGCGAACGGAGCAAAGACGGTGGTGTTGTCTTCTTCCGTACCGCACGTACCGACGCGTACCAGTATTGCATCGTCATTTTGAATGACGATTTGAATATTTTGACATTCATCGCCCAATAGTTTCGGACCCTGAAGTCGGATCTGGATGAAATTGCACAGTATATTTTAACACAATGAAAGCTTTGATTTGAATCATGATTCGTGGAAACCGTTGCTAAGAAATAGAAGTGAATTCCATTTTTGGAGTCTTAGCGCAGTTTTTCATAAATTTGCACATATTTCCTTGTAATTCCAGAACCAGAAGTCGGATCGAAATAAAAATAAGGAAAATTGTTTGGAGCCGTAAGACCTTTCATTTGAGTTTATGAAAATCGGTCGCGCCATCTATGAGAAACGTGTTTGTTTTCCTTTTTTGGTGCATATCACCTTGTAATTCCGGATCCGGAAGTCGGATCGGGATAAAATTTAATAGCAACCTGTGAAATATAATAGCAGTCTAAAACCTTTTATTTGAATCTGAGTTTGTGACAATTGGTTACGCCATCTCTGAGAAACGTGTGTGACTATTTTTTTTCCCTTTCTTGGTGCGTATTACCCTGTAATTCCGTAACCGGAAGTCGGATCCAAATGAAACTCAGGAACTTTGTATAGGACTTTTCATTTGAAACATACCCATACACACACAAACATTTTGTGATCTCGACGAACTGAGTCGATTGGTATATGACACTCGGTCCTCCGGGCCTCGATTATAAAATCGGTTTTCACAGAAATTGCATAGCTTTTCTATATGAAAAAGGCAAAATCTATCATCTGAAGAACATGTTGCAAAAAATTTACACTGTAGGGGAAGGTGTTCGGTTACCGGCACCCCACCGTAACCTTTGACAGAAAGCAGATAGCGTCATTCCGACAAATGTCATGTATGTGTAATAGCAGCACGTTCTTTTTGTGCCGAATACCGAAGCAAACAGACGGTTGTATTTTTTTCTGCGTTCAAAACAAATTTTAATTGCATGAAAATCAACACAAAAGTTATTCTGACATTTATATATATATATATATATATATATATATATATATATATATATATATATATATATATATATATATATATATATATATATATATATATATATATATATATATATATATATATATATATATATATATATATATATAAAATGGATGGAAGTTTGTATGTTTGTGACGCCATAACATCGGAACTATTGAATGGTTTATCACCAAACTTGGCACAGATACTTAACGGATTGTACTTCTTGCTCTTCAGAGATGATTATAAGAATATTTTATGGGGGAGTGAGCATAGCAAGTGTCATCAACAGGGAAGGTTATTAAAAATTCATATAACTTCACTTTATACCATTCCTAAACATCTTTGTCGTAGTGACAAAATTCCACCTCAGGCCAGAACGGAGAGAGGGCTTCGTAGGAATAGAGACAATCGCTTCTTTGGGCACTATCCACGGTATATTTCCTTGTTTACCATTCCGGAAGTAATGTCTTTCTCGTCCACAGCTGCATATTGCCTGCCAAACCAAAAATGTTTTTGGGAATCATGTCCTTTTTCTTCGTCCTGATATGCTCATCTACGCCGTTTCGTTGCATGACAGTGTAAAAAGACTTTCCGGAAAGCGGCATAAAGTATTCCAGTAAATATGTTTCATCGTCCATTATCATCTTCGTCAAATATTCGCAATAAAACATGCGAGCCCGGGTTCTAACCGTCACATTCTATTCACCATTACGGTTCGGTACAATTATCGCCTTAAACGACTTCATACCTTGCCGGTGCTTTGAAGTATGCAGAAAAGTTGAACACATTCTCATGTTTCTAGCCACAGTACGTATCTGATCTTTCTGATGATTCCTGAGATCTGTTTTTGATCCGCTCCCAGCATTAGGGGCGTCGTCAAACGTGTATCGAAAGATTTAGGAACGTTAGGACCAGAGATGCCAGATCTGCAGATATATAGACTGTCTGTCGGATATACAGACTTTTGCAATCCTGTCTGAAGATATTTGAAATTTTTACCTGGCATCTCTGGTTAGGACAGTGCTTGCAGCAAAACTATTCTTTTTGGCAGGTTTTCTTTCTGACAGATCCGGATTTTCATTGCAACCGCACACAATTGCTTTTCGCAATTGCTCTTTTTTCGACGCTATTTTTGATCTAAAAGCTTGTAGTATTATCAAAAATTGATTTTACACAATGACCAGGCATACGTTCATCAGTCTTCGAAATTTTCCACGCGTTGATGAAGTATTTCTAGAGATATACGTATTTAGGGGTGTCCAGATTTCGCTTGCGATCCCGCTGCTGTGTTTCATCTGTTCATTTTATATTATTTCTCAAAGTTTCAAAGTCAATTTATTACATATGAGAAGCTCGGTTTGCAGCAGGAATTGAAGGTTGCAAAAGGAAAGTTTTGACGGGTCATTGCTAGTGGTAGGGAACGGTTCGACAGCATTATGGGAATTGCAGGACCGGTAGACTGAGTGTGCAAGTGCAATCACGCAGAAGTGTGTGGAAACACCGCTCACTGGACCTGTTGGTGGCATGTCTTCGGGTAACCAGCTGATCAGGGCAGCCGATATCTTTCCTCGTTTATCATCGAGTTGCATAACGATGCCGATCGATTGCAGCTATCGTTAGTTACACACTAGTAGTTGAATTAAACGGATATCGTCATTTCAGCAGATGTGGTCATATATAATCATACGTTGAGAGCTACTAAACAGCATAGCTGAACAATTATTTTAAAGATGTATGTAAACTAATTAGAAATTTTCTTCGTTGTTATGCATTATAAATATCTTCATTCGCCAAAAGAATCTACACAATAAATCGAAATTATACACTTTTCCACAAATGTCAAAAATTGTTCTCCGTTCAACAGCAACGAAAATCGTATCTCCCAAAACAACAACAAGCCCTCTGCTTTCAACGTCAGTGCGAAAGGCCTTAGACCAATTGTTATGTTTTTCAAATCTGAAAGTGTACACTTGACCTTGTCGGTACCGCATATGAACCTTGCGGTGTTAAAGAACTCTGAACTGCTTATACGAAGCCCGATAAACTTTGCTGCGGTAAATTGTCGAAACAAAAAACAGAGTTGCAGCGCGATATATTTTTTTGTTGCGCCTTCTTCGGTCATCTCACGTGAATGTGAATGGTTGCTTTGTTTTTTCCCTGCTCCAAAAATCATTTTTCATGCATTCGTGGTCATTTTTTGTTGCACTAATTCCGTATCAGATTAGGTGTTTGTCGGCATAAAGTGACAGTTATTATAAATAAAACAAAAATTTTTAAATGGCTGCTATAAAATGATTTCCGAACGTTCTATGAACCCGATTATTGAAACCGGTAAAATTAACAGCGAATTCAACGCAAGAAAACGAATGGAAACTGAACCATGTAAATAAAAGTTTCGCATCTCAGCTCAGCTTGCTAGGTGGTGCATAATCTGTGCGGCAATTTGACATTGACACTGTGCGCTGCATATCGATCTCGCTGTTCATTGTTATTGAATCATCATGAGGGTTAGCAGTTTTTGTTCAGGAAGAAATTTCACGGAAAAGTCTAGATAGTATCGTGAGGTTGTCTGATCGTACACTCAGGAAAAAAAGCTTCGCAAATTCAACCAACTTTTTCGGGTTCAAACTCAAAGAATATTTTTCGTTCAACGGTGGACTGATTTTGTTTTGATTCTACCACACACATATTCAGCACGGTGTTGTTGTTTTCAAATAAATTTGATTTTTCTCGGTGCATATACGGTATGGTTCCGAGTTGAATATCTACAAGTTAGGTACCGTAGATCGGTGAAGTTTTGGTTTAGTATTAAGACAACACGGAGAGTACAGCAGAAAGCCAGTGTACAACTCAGAGCCACCCCCATCGACGGTACCTTCGGAACCGAGCGCGGTTTGACGGTGTATCAATGTAAAGTAGCGTAAACACCGACAAAGGAGAAAAGTGTTAACGAAAGCAAAAACATCGCATTGAATATGTTCTTTCCAGCCGCTTTATTCGTGCAATTATACAATTTTATTGTTGGCTTCGATTGATGCTACTATACAACTAGCAAACCGACAGCCATAACAAGGTAAAAATTGAAAACAGAATATAATAACTACTCGTGATTGACTGTTTCTAATTAGTGAAGCTGGAAACAGTGATTTATTTTGATTCGCACTTGGTACAACTTAAAATAAATGGTTAAAAGTTCGAACTAACCAACAGTTCGGTTTTGGAAATGGTCATATAGCGTCCGTTCGCTATAACAAAAACCATTAGGAAATTGTTTAACAAACGACACACGTAGTAGATCAATTTCTTCAGGTACAGTGAAGGTTACCCATTTGGTTGTTAGGAAAAAAAGGTCTACGAACCCTCTGCTGTTGAGCCACGTGCGCATTCAATTTAGGATTATTTTTTAAAGTTTGAAGCAGTATGGTATGTCCTCGTTAATTAATAGATCTACGTGACAAAGATAGTTTTTAGTTATCCACCGGATTGCTCGCAATCACATTCCTCGAATTAATATGCTTAGACTTTTCAGGCTTCGAGAAAAATCAGTTGAAACATACACTAAATAGTGGGAACAAAGTTTCATGCAACCAGGGAGCTTTTGAACCAAAAATGGCCCATTTGTTTCAGTACGTTACGTCTTCAACTCGTTAGTTCATTAAGAATAAAGGCTTAGCGACTTGAAGCCCTACGTAAACGTAAAGAATCACTCCACTAGTGACATCCTACAACCAAATACCAACAGAAAGTAAAATCGTAGATCTGGCAACGAGTTAAACAAAACCAAAATGCTGGCATCGCTTGCATTTGTATTTGTCGGCCACCTGTCACGACGCCATTGTCTGTAAATCTGCAGATTTGGGGTATAGTGCTGCAGACTTTGTTTGTTGTGCAGACTTTTACAGACTTTTGAAATTCTCGCAGACTTTTGAAATTCTCGCAGACTTTCGTCTATATTAACAGACTTTAGAAATTTTCGCGACATTTTTTTTTTTTTTTTTTTTTTTGCTCGCCAAGTCAGTTTTGCGTGTCATACTTTATAGAGCAATTGCTGCCAGCAAGACATACTTGCTGACTGCAGATTTTTTTTAGATTTACAGACCCTGTCTGCAGATATTTGAAATTTTGACCTGGCATCTCTGATCTGAATTACTAAATCAGTTGATTGAAACGTAGAGATTTTTGGCTCGATTTTCTCACAAAAACTTGTCGGTTTAGCAGATAGTGTTTGTTTTTTTTTTAATGTTATGGTTGTGTGATTTCCGTATCATGGATTTCCCGATCTGTAACTAGTTTTTTGAACTGTTTTGTTAAGTATGCATTTATAAAAAGCACGATCTCTAGATTACAGTATCACCATCCGTAAGTTGTTAATCATGTTCAATTGGACACTCATTATGCCTGTAGAGATATAAAACTAATGAATTGACTGGGCCATCAACGGTTTTATCTCGCCGTTGAGTTTAGCTAAGCTTTGATTTATGGATAATTGAAAGAAATAATTGAATGTATTGCTTCCACTCGGCGCACGATGTGTTGCCTTAATAGTTGTTTAAATAATAAATGATAATCATTCATTTTTATTCTTCTCCGTTTGATGGATACGTTATAGAATAACACACAGAGACACGGTACGTCACATGTGTGAACACTTACGTAGGTAGTTTGGGGATTTTTTCCTATGAAACATTATTCATGGGAAGCTAGAACCACCTACAAATAGACGCATTATTCAAATGTATTTTCATAATGAGACAGCGAGCAATTTATATTCGAAAATTGAAAATAATGTAAGAAAGACAAATCTTTGTTTACAATTCACCCGTTTTTTGGATAACGGCTCAAAAGCCATCTTCCAACATCCAATTTTGAAAGAAATTGCTCTATCGTTTACTTCTATGACTTACTTTCAGTTAAAACACGAGACTCAAATTCTTTGGTTCTCTTTGTTCAAACTCATTATTGAGAACAATGTACAAAACAAAAAGAATTGTTATTTCAGGTTATGTAACTTCCAAGCTTTGTGAAAAGATTATAGATGTGTTAAACGTGAAGTGCAATACTTTTCCACTTTTTACACAAATATCTTGTAATTTTACATGCATTTTCGTATACGGTATACAGTCTAGCTAATGTAATATACTTTATACTTTGTTTCGATGTAATATCGTGTGATTCATCAGCAATATTTCTCGAACACAAGGGAAAAGTCTAATTTTTTTACATCGATTAAAAATTACATCAAGGTTGCAACAATACTTTGTTGCTATGTAGTGATATTAGTTTAGTGTATGGAAATTATCAAACTTTGAACTGAATGTGAATGGTGTAAGAATAAATTCAGTGTTAAGTTTGTATATCTAACATAGTTCTATCACACCCGCAGAGCTGAGCTGAAGTAGATCGCCCATAATTGCACTTCGTGATTAACCGAATGAGTGGAAATGTACAATGAACCAAGAAAATGAAGCTTGGGAGAAGCAAATCATTTTCACTGTACATGCCCACTCACTCCTAACCTTTTATTACCAAAAGCTGTGCAACTAAGGGAAAGGAAGGAATGTTAGTCCGATACTCGTTGTTTCTAGAGACCGCGGGTACCACTGTATCTCCACGAGCATCATGGGATAGGATATGTTTTGGTAAACAATATGATCTCAACAAAACCTGATTTTCGATACTCCGGAGAAATATAATAAAAAGAAAAAGGCGGGTGGGTAATGTCAGAGACATAACTGGATGTCGTGAATACGAAAACAACTGACGTGTTCCTTAACACTTCCAAATATCAATTGTATGAATTATGCACGCATTCCCATTTTTCACATTTTTCGCAAAAACAAAGAAAGCTTCACTTGATCTCGATTACTGTGAATTTCACACAGCGAAAAGTGCACGAATCTAAGCAAACTGTTCTTGATTTGTAGTAAACTGAGGATATTTCCCTACGATTTGCGAACAACAAATCCTAATAGTTCTTTAGAAAACTTTTAGAGCCATTAGAACGGCTGATTTTGTGCAATGCTCTCCACCGTTGTTTTTTCACCAATGCTAATGACTGGCAGCTGTGACGTAATCGCTCTTGTCGAAATCGAAACTAGCTGTGCAGACGACACAAAACACATCTGTTCGCAGTGGCGATTGAATCCAAACTGATTGAATTTTTGTTGAGATTTCCTTTTATGTGATTTCGTTTGTAGCTTTCTCACTAATGGGCGGTCCTAACGGCTATAAAAATAGCCGCATTCAGAATTTTATTGTCGATTATTTCATTTCGGATTTGCATAATTTATTGAAAGAAACTATCAATATGCTGTAGGGACTCGTTTCTAGCATTCAGAAAGGTCAAATTGCGTAATTCTCTACGCCATTAAACTCTGGAACATTTTTCGCAAAAAATGGCTTCACTTGATCTCGATTACTGTGAATTTCACACAGCGAAAAGTGCTCAAATCTATGCAAACTGTTCTTGATTTGCCGTAAACTGAGGATATTTCCCTACGATTTGCGAACAACAAATCCTAATAGTTCTTTGGAAAAATTTTAGAGCCATTAGAACGGCTGATATTGTGCAATGCTCTCCACCGTTGTTTTTTTCCCAATGCTAATGACTGGCAGCTGTGACGTAATCGCTCTTGTCGAAAGCGTGCAGACAACACAAAACACATCTGCTCGCAGTGGCGATTGAATCCAAACTGATTGAATTTTTGCATTTTTTTTTTGCATAAATATCTGTTTATTAATCTTATTTTTGTGTATTACATCAACATTTTACAGTACAAGTGTTTTGACCCTTTGGTCTTTCATCTTTGTTGTTCATACGATTCGTTATTAATAATAGGTGTTTTAGTTACTCTTGTTTTACATACTAATGTTTAATCATAATATTTATTTTAATTATTAATAAAATATCTACCTATTTATAACTATCCCTAACCTAATACGTACAAATTTTGAATTATTTGTATTTCAGAGATTGAGCACCTCTCTTCAAATTTCGTGCAGTATTGTTCGAATTTTTGTTCTAGTATATCCAGGGAAGCCATCTCATGTACTTCACTAGTCCTTGTCCAAGGGGGTAGATTTAGAATCATCTTTAAGATCTTACTTTGAATGCGCTGAAGCCTAAGTTTGTGTGTTCGTGCACAGCCCCGCCAAACAGGGACTGCGTATTCAATTGCGGGGTAGATGATTTGTTTATAGACAGCCATCTGATTCTTCAGGCACAGTTTAGATGTTTTACAAATAAGCGGATACAGTGACCTAATGAGTATGCTGCATTTTTGAACGATTTTGTCAACATGTGACCTGAATATCAGATGTCTGTCAAAGGTGAGTCCTAGATAGATAACTTCATCGGACCATTGAATGACCTCATCACCGATTCGTATTCTGCATTCGTCTGATGGAACAAGTTTTGGAGATCTTGAATGTGGAAACAAGATGACCTGAGTTTTTGCTGCATTGATCACAATTTTCCAGCTTGTAAAATATTCAGTTAGAGCGTCCAGACCTGTCCGTAGTTTATTCTTCAGAGCATTAATAACACGACCTTTGTAAAGGATGGCAGTATCATCAGCAAATTGTGACAGAACACCACCACCCGGAAGAGGTGGGATGTCTGATGTAAAAATGTTGTATAGGATGGGACCTAGGATACTTCCTTGGGGTACACCAGCAGGAATAGTAAATCTTTCTGAAAGTGCATTATTCAGAGAAACCTGGAATGCTCTATCTGCAAGATAATTTTTGATAATTTTAATTAATTACATGGGAAAATTATACCTATGCAATTTAAACACCAGGCCATCGTGCCACACATTATCGAATGCCTTTTCAATATCCAATATTGCCATGGCAGTCGTTTTGGACACTGATTTGTTTTGCTGGATGACGTTGTTAACCCTTGTGAGTTGGTGGATGGTGGATCTTCCTTTCCGGAACCCAAACTGTTCTTCCAGAAATATATCCTGTTCATCTGCGAAAGCAAGAATTCGCCTCTGTATTGACTTTTCAAACAGCTTGGATAGGGCAGAGAGTAAGCTGATGGGCCGATAGCTCTTGGAAAAGGAAGGATCTTTCCCATTGAATTTTTGTTAAGAGATTTCCTTATATGTGATTTCGTTTGTAGCTTTTTCACTAATGGGCGGTCCTAACGGCTATAAAAATAGCAGCATACAGAATTTTATTGTCGATTATTTCATTTCGGATTTGCATAATTTATTGAAAGAAACTATCAATATGCTGTAGGGATTCGTTTCTAGCATTCACAAGGACCAAATTGAGGAACTCACTGCGGTATTCACCACTTTTCGGAACATTTTTCCCGGACGATTTGTTGTACAGCAGCAGATATTTTGTTCTCTTCCTTAGAACGCGTTCTGACATGGTGTTGACATGGAGCAAATGAGACAGGTTTTTCAATAGTGTACTATTGAAATACTTCAATGCTTTTGCTATACACGTTTAAGTTGCAAAATTTCGATTCTATTGGTAGTTAGATTATATAAATCCTTTCACAGATCACTGAGCTATGAGCTTTAAAAATACGAGAAAGGCAAACGCGCCTTATGAATTATCCTTTTTGATACTCGTTTATACCAAACATTTCAGAAAAGTTTAATTTTGAATTATTTGAGACTATGTCACAAAACTGAAAATTTTATCATAAAATTGTGATCATATTTCCATGTCGGCATGTCGCAAGAATTATGTTGATTCATTAGATACAGCAATAGATATTCACGATCAAAAACTTATCACTCTCTCAGAGGGTAAATTTTGAAAAGGCACCCCTTAGTAAAGTAAGTCGTATTCACGACAAAAATTGGTTGTATAAAGGTACAGTAAAGTAAATTCCGCATAATTCTTTAGGAGTATAATTATGGTTTTAAGAAGAACCGAGTAGAAGTCTGGAATAGAGAACTGGACCCTGAGTTCAAGACCTAAATTTAGATCCAATAACAGACTCAGAATCCAGTTTCAGTCGCTGCTGGTTCTCGCCTTGATGGCCAGCAAGCGAATGCGAGATGCGACCTGAGCGTTTGAGGTTTTTATTAACCACGCAGAAGGTGCATTCTCTCTCGCTGCTGGTTAACTCCCGCTGCTGCTGCTGGCTGGTCCTGTCGCCTCGATGGCCAGCAAGCGAATGAGAGATGCGACCTGAGCGTTTGAGGTTTTTATTAACCACGCAGAAGGTGCATTCTCTCTCGCTGCTGGTTGATGATTCCACTCCCACGACGTCTGCTTCCATCGAACGCACGAAAAGAAATGATCGATTTTCGACCACGGTTCCCCTTTTATACGCATTCAGTTGAAGATATGTGCCTGACTATCTCAAAATCGTCGTCCTTGCGCGAAAAACCCAAGCGAAAGTAAAAAGTTTTCCGCGTTGTTTTCAAATTTTAAGAAAACTTAATTTTTGAGTTGTTTGTGGTTATCGCACACTGTTCAAAATATTATCCTGAATTCCTGATCATATTTTTGATGAAATGGTGAAAGAATTATGTTGCTACCATTAATACAAGTCGAGATATTCGCGATTAAGTTCTGCCCATTCTTCCATATGGCTAATTTTGAAAAGGCGCCCCATAGTAAAGTAAGTCGTATTCACGACAAAATATAAAAGGAACGATCATACCAGTATCCCTTTTCTCCTGTTCGCTCTGCTGTCACCAACGCGAGATGAAACACGACCACCGAAAGAATAAAATAAGAACACTCGCTAATGGGTCCGCTGCAGACCAACCCTAGACCTTCAGTCTGAATGACACGATCGACTTGTAAACTTTCACACATTCCATAGAAATCCGACAACACCGACAATGACATGCAGACGGCGCTTCGATAGGTTAACAGGTTAACATCGTTAACCACAGGGCGGCAAATTCACAGTATCCGCTTATTGAGTATCTTTAGTTTCGCGAATCAATATTATTCAATAAATAGCACTCTCACTACTAAACATACACTTGCTACACCTACACTAATACTTTAAATAACTATTTCAACCTAATTTTTAACTATACGTATCAAACAACACATTAAAAATTTTACTTTTTTGAGAGCAGCACCAGGACACCGCTTCGCACTTCCAGTGATGCCAACTCTCATAACATAGTTCTATCATTCCTGCAGAGACTATTGAAGAATCCAACCAACTCTTTTGCGATCGATGCGCTGCCCGAGTGGCGAGCTTTGAACTAAGCGATGGTGATAATTTTCAGATTTTGCTTAAAGATTCGAACAAAATGCATGGTTTTTATTTTTTTTTTCTTATGAATCGAATACTAACATACAAAAACATGTGAAAATTTGGTAAAAAAATCGATCATTAATGATTCAGTAACTTTCCGTGGTATGTTCGATTGATATTTATGGAGAAATCGTAAGATGAAATATCAAATTCGAAGAAGTGAGGTTGGGTACTGTTTTCATATCTGGGATATTCTTTGATTTTTGGGTTGGATTTTGAGATTAATTGATAAATTATGATCAAAAGTTTTATGACTAGTCTATTTACTCATGTTTTATCATCTAAATAAAACCTGTATGTGAACTGAAAATTTCAAATTTCATCCGAGATTGTCAAGACTATAGGACAATTTGAAATCATATGTTTGATGACAACACGTGAATAATCGTTTTTCTTACCCATATTTGTAAGGTTTTGCCATCTGCATTCTTTCAAACTCAAGTAAATTGAAAAATTCGTCAAAAATTTTTCTAAATGCATGGGATATGTCAAAACAATCACCATAACGCCATCTCGTGGTGACCACGCTGATTGGATTCTTCAATTAACTATTTATTTTATTGAAAATTGGTTTAATATAGTAAATATTGTTGCTTGAAACTACAAAACATGATATTTGTTTTGCCTCAGTGAATTAGTTTGTTTCAATAAATATGTTGATAAAAATAACAAATATTTTACTTGTGCGTTCCTGTCAATTTCTTGACAACCAATTTCATAGTAAATTTAACTTGCAAAATTAATTTAAAATTAACAAACTTTGGATAAAGGTAATATTTCTAGTGCTTTTAACTTATAAACATTGCCATTTGAAATAATAATTTATAATGATAAGTATTTATACTTACTCTGTTGTTCCTTCAAATCTAATATTTAATGTTTTTAAGAGTAAAATGTTTTTTTTTACAAAATAATTAAAAGGATTGTTTATGATACATTTTTTCTTCGACGTAGAATGGTCGCATCAAGGAATCACAATCTCTTCAGCTTCAATGCTGCTCAATTCCAGGCATCGACCTTGTTATCATAAATT
Organism: Malaya genurostris; assembly: GCF_030247185.1. Taxonomy (NCBI): domain Eukaryota; kingdom Metazoa; phylum Arthropoda; class Insecta; order Diptera; family Culicidae; genus Malaya; species Malaya genurostris. Next base: position 27,451,249 of record NC_080570.1, read on the forward strand.
TACTAATCGGTTTACACACACTAAGTTCCAATTACGGAACTACGGTCCAAGAATTGATTTCATTATTTCTGTTCTCATATAAAACAAATAGATGGTTTTTTATATCATAGAAATAGTTATATTATCGAAATCGATAATACGTCATGATTAAATTCATGTGTCAAAACATTGACGTGAGCTACGTTTGCTTGTCTGTGCTGAAACTATGAACAAGTAATCGGTAACATATAGCGGAATACTGCAATCTGTAATTAGTAATGTATAATTATAAATGCGGTTCTATCGAACACTGCCACAGGGTTGTGCTTCGGTGCATTCGAAAGACATGTCAGTTAAAAGAAGCGTGTGGCACAACCTATCAGTTTTTGGTGTATACTTTTTGCACTGTGTTTGCAACGATGACAGTGTTATCGTAAAATTTACGTAACTAACTTCGAGACTAGCTAAAATAATATTCTGATATTTCGGTATAGCGCATTTTCGGCAAAATAGTTTGCTGAATTTGATGACAAATATGCCGAAATCGGCTAAAGCGTTTGCCATGATTTCGAACAAACGATTAGTGTCTACCGAAATTCGGTATGGTCATCTAACGTCACTGGTCGATTTTGTATCGCAACACGTCCTCAAACTTAACAAAAGTTCGGATAAAAGGGAATGATTTGGCTATCTGAAAGACAGGTTAAGAAAATTCAACATTCCATCGAACAAGTAAAATTGCAAACTGATTATATCTACATTCTAAAAAATTTTGATTTTTTCAGGTGACTTAATCCCGCATACGATGTAATTCATAAAGACCTAATTTGTCAAATGACGGAAAATTTTATTTGTAATGACTTAATGTTAGATGAGCTTGAATTTTACTGGTTTCGACTGTAACTTGCCTTCTGCTAGCAGACTGTGGCTCAGTCGATTAACAGACGTACTTGCGATCCAATGATTCTCGGTTCAAGTCGCGGTGGTTGCTATCAGTATTCTTTTTTTTTATTTCAATAAATTTCATGTCATGGAGTCTTAGACACAATATTAAATGGTTTTCGACGTAAATTTGCGTGAACTGCGACGCTCCATTTATGTGCTTCTAATAAGATGTAAAATCACAGGGTTTTTTAAAGTATGTACTTATTTCTAGACAGAGTCTCGAGAAACACTCGAACCAATTTTGATTTACAATGAGGGTTAATCAAACTTTCCCAATGAGCGTTAATCAAACGCTTCCCTTTCGAACTGTGTACGTAACTGAAGTGAGTTCCTTTCTGGAGTTTTTGACCAGTTAATAGTACTTCCAGACTCGGGAACTAGGAACCGGTATGACCAAGGTTTATTTTGTTTGATCAGCAACTAACATAATCAACAAATTCGAACAGTTGGCATTGGCTCAAATTTAAGCAGAATTTTTTGCTTTTGACATTGTCGATCTAAATAACAGTTTGAAATTTCACTCCGTATTTCCGGAGCCGGATGAAATTCAATAGCAGTCTGTGGGATCGTAAGAATTTTGATTTGAACTTTAGCATGTGAAATCTCTGAGAAAATAAAATGAGTTCATTGTTGGAGTTTTTGACAACTACTTTCGGAACCGGGATCTTGAAGTTGATATATTCGAAATTGGCCATCAAGCGATAAGACGTACACATTGTTAAAATTATCGTCATGCGTAGAAATACGCTCTTGAATTATTTTTTGTATATCACCCTTTCAGTCCAGAACCCTGTAGTTTCCGAATCAGTAGTCCTATTCGGA